>NW_006784922.1:4266489-4301878 GCF_000442215.2 Lipotes vexillifer | reverse complement strand
AAAAAAAAAAAAAAAAAAAAAAAAAAAAAAATCAGTGAAAGACAAAGAACCAGAAATCTAATGGAGCAAGAAAATATCCTGCTGGGGCAATATAAGCAAAATCTTTGTTTAGGGATAAGTCACATTTCTTCTGTTTTATCTAAGAATTATCCCAGGCTTTTGAAAAGGGACACATGTGTTTGAAGTCTTAAATAAACTATCTGCAGGCTGTGAGGGTAAAGGCTACTAGAAAGTGCTAGAGATTTTGGGGGGGTTAATTGTGCACTCCTCCAGTTATTCTTCAACAGAAGTTCCAGCTGTACTTGTCAAAGGTATAAAGTTTCTTTGAATGATGAGATCTTCTTTTCCCTTCGCTTCTGCTTTCCCCTTCAGTTCTCCCTGCTCCATCAGCATTTATCTCTGTGTGAGTCTATTAAGATGCTTTCTAGGGTTGACACAGAAAAATTAAGAGCCTATCAAGAAACTATAAGGAATAAATAATAAACTTTAAATATATTTATTTATTTACCTATTTAAATTTATTTTATTTATTTTTAAAAATTTTTGGCTGCATTGGGTCTTGGTTGCTGCGCGTGGGCTTTCTCTAGTTGTGGCGAGCGGGGGCTACTCTTTGTTGTGGTGTGCAGCCTTCTCATTGCGGTGGCTTCTCTTGTTGTGGAGCACAGGCTCTAGACATGCGGGCTTCAGTAGTTGTGGCATGGGCTTTAAGTAGTTCCTTAAACAGATGATTAAGGAAGTTGAGAATTTAGATTTTACTAACATTTTCACACTCTACAAAAGTCCAGGGAACATGATATGCCAACCATAGGAGAAAGCCCTATCGAACACTCAGCAACTCACCTCTGGGTCTATCAACCAAAATGTTGGTTAGATGCTTCTTTTGCCAAATTCTTGAAGATTTGAGAGAAAAATCTGAATTGTATCTCCTTGACCTTATGGTGGGAGAAAACCCTCTGAGACATTATATGAATGTAGAAACAAAGTCCTACAGATACATGTACGTTATGCTAATAAGAAAATACCTAGATGTAGAACTGAGGAGGGTCATTTCTTTTACACACACACACACACACACACACATACACACACACACACATATTCTCCAGAATCAATTGAAAAGTTGACAGATCAACCACTGACAGCCAAAAACCTCTAAAATATGTTTAAAATCCTAAGAATAATTACTATTCTTAGCACAATGTAATGTCCTCAGCCTCTGACAGCATAGATCTCATTGTTAAGTACCTTGGCCTTTATTATGTGAAGAATACTCAAGGAAGCAAGAACCCAAGGATAGTAAATCAGGGGTTGTAAACTGCCATTCCATCAATTAAGTCTGGTCCACTGATTTTTCTTTTGGTTTCTAGTATCTATTAATATTCTGAAAAATCAGAAACCTCAGCAACACTGAGCTTGCCTATATGAACCATGGCTTCACCATTTCTTTCCAGCTCTCTCCCATGTGCCCTTTTCACTCTATTGAGAGACTTGAATGCAACCCTACGAAAAAATATTAAAACAGCTAACAAGGCAATTAGTAAACACAGGTTGCAAGAAGTTAAGGATGAATTATGTTGTTGCTTACCGAAGCCTAAGGATGTGACCAAGAGAAATAACTAAATAAAAACCTTGTTGTACAAGGCCTCTTATGTAAAGTCACTAATTTGGTTATTATCCATTACATGTGTTTAATAAATTAGACAATATGTTCACCTAAAGAAAGACAATGCCCTCTAGACACCCATGTTGTAGATGTTGTCATATAATGACATAAACAAGCTGTAGAACAAGAAAAAAACATAATTAGTATTTTGTTCTAAGTAAAGAAAATAAAATAGAACATTCATAAACAATTACAAACAAGTTCTTTCAAGTTACGAGATTATTAGCTGGGGCGTATGAACCATAAATTCTAAGGGAACAGTCACTTGGTAATTGTATTTAGAATACTCTTATTAACTTAGACCAATTCCAGGAATGAGTAGTAGGAACAAGCACAATTAACATAAAACTAGAGAGCTGTACTTAGGAGGAGGAACTCAGAAAACCCAGCTCTGTAGGATGGTGGAGACTTTAGGGAGTCCATGGGGTTAGAACATGCAAAGTAGTTGCTTTTGAAGGCCTTAGAACAGTTAAGCCACTGGTATCATGTGTTACAGAGGTAGCATCAGGTTCCTGGCAAGCTGGCCTGGAATGAAGGAAGCAATTACATCATGACATTTGCCACACCATATGGCAGGTGGAGATATCTCAGGATGCCATCCAACGGCTCCTCCGCACAGGAACTCTTCTAGTGAGCGTCACTTGATACACGAAGCTTGTGAAGGAGTTCAAATTCTCGTAGATGATTATATTATCCAGATAAAAAGGCAAGACTACAACCTGAGAACTTTGCAAGAGCCAAGCCAAGAAAGAAATGCTATGTATAGTGATAACGAACTAGAAGTTAGAGGCCCAACCAAAGCTATAGAAACTATGGGCAATGGATCAATATTTACTGATCTCAGATTGAAGTAGCTAAGGATGTGGGACGAGGTCAGATTGGTGCTTAATATTACTTCTGTCTCTATTATTATTTTCATCACACTAAGCATAATTATTCTTTATCATGAACTTATTATATGCCAGGCGCTGTGCTTTCTGCTTTTCCTATTTTAGGATGTTTAATGAACATTTGCTGAATGAAAGGGCGAGTTAATTCTTCCAGCCATCCTGCAGGGATTACAGATGGGAAGTTAAGCATCTTGCTCAAGGTGCCACTGCAAATAGGCCAAAAAAAAAAAAAAAAAAAAAAAAAAGCTAAAAATCAAATCCAGATCTGCCTCATTACAAAACCCATGAATTCTATACTCATGGTTTGTGCTAGAAGCTGAAGAAAGATTGAAGTTATAAGTCACCAGTAACCACTCAAAGAGTGGTATTAATGTGCAATAAGAGAGAGAAAGAGAGTAGCTGAGCAGGCTCAACAAGGAGAGTCTAAACAAGGGCTAGAGACCTAGAAGTGCAGGAGAGGGGGTTGCAGCCAGGCAGAGGCTTAGTAAGATGGCTGTGCTGGACTTGGCATAGGTGCTCGCCCTCTGACTTTGGACATGAAGAACTTGCCTGTCAGTAGTCATGGTCTCTCATGGGTTCTGGCTTCACATCTCTAGCTACTGCTCTCTATAGGATGTTCTATTCTGTGGTTGAGAAGGTTGGGGGAATGAATGGGAGGTTTGTGCAGTACAGCTGTGGTCCTAGGTGCAGGTCATCCTTGACTCTGAATGTCCAGGTTGTTGAGGTTCTCAAAGTCTGGGGTTTACATAAGGTTTTCTTTCACTTTATGCATAGAATGAGCTCACAGGAAGGGGTGGTCCAAGCTGCCAGCACTTTTAATCTCTGCTTCTGTCCCTATGGACTTTCATCTGTAGCCAACTGTGGGAATTATGAGCTGGGGAGGTGGGGACTCATTTGGCATTATGTCTGTAATTCATCACCACTCTCTACCCCTTGCTTTAAGAATTTTCAAACAGCTCTTCCAAGAATAACCCAGCAAATGTGTTTATTTTCCAGGAATGGGGACCCTATCTGTCCCAGCCAGACAGCGTTTTGTCTCACCCCATGCCAGTACACATCACTGCAGAGTCATATAAATTATTATGTCAAGCAGCTAAGCCATTAGGTACAAGATTGGGTACAAGAGTTGATCTGCTACCAACACTATTTTCCTAATGTCATCTAGTGTAAGACAGACGCAAGAAGAATTTGAAGCTAAGCCAGTGGACTTTGTTTGACAAATCCAGCTGATTCTCAATTATCCTGACTAATGAGGCACAGAAATTGCCTGAGAACAATGATGGATAAGTCTCAAGCTGTATTCAGCAAAGCACATCACCTATAGGAGGGTTATGACAAAGCCACAAAAAGGGTATGTGTCCCTGGATATAAGTGGGACAACTAGACTGGGTTTTGAACTTATATTTCCAAGTCATACTAATGCACTAAATTGCAGCAAAACAGATGGACTTAACTTCAGAAAACCAAGGAAAGCTTCCAGAGAGCCTAATTGAACAGATTGCTATAGCCATATAAATAGGTCAAGTAGGAACTCATGTGTGTTCCAGGGAAAACTCTGAGATTGTGTGTGCGTGTGTGTGTGTATGTGTGTGTACAGTCAGCTAAGCAGAAACTGATAGAAACCATTTTTGCTGGAGGATGTAATGCTGTGCCATGGATGTGACTGTGTATCAAGATCCTTCTGATACTTGCAATAACTGACTCTTTGGGAAAAGATCTAAGTTAGCCTCAACAATCCCGAATTCCATACAAGTATTGCTAGGGTTATAGAGAAACTCTGTGTTTTGACTCTAGAATGCCAGCAAAGGAAAAGGCAACATGTTAAAACAATTCTCTCCTAAATTCCAAGCATGGGAGCATTTCACCTACTTCATCATAGAAATCTGTTGCAATTATTACTAACAAAACCAAGTGTCTTCTTCTAAGTCGTTCCAAAGGAGCATACATTTTTTCCAATTACCATGGCTTCCTCCCCTCTTGTAACCTACTGTAATTTTTTCCGCAAGGGTTATTAAGTAATTTTGTTTGTTTAAAGCTGCCCAGAAAGTGTCCCTTCCAAATATTGTTCTTTTAAATTTTTATTCAGAGTAGAGTATGTTGAATGATGCCTCATTGTTAGATCAACCTTCTTAATCCCATTAAATAATGCAATCATGGGGGTGGGGTGGGGTGGCAGGAGAATGCAGGGGGGCAGATATATGAAAAAGGTGTCCACATCCTCATAGTGGAAGTGGATCATTATGGCCTCTCCCAAAGAGGGAATCACAGGCTGATTTTTGCCTTGGCATTGCCTGAAAGTACCCCTTGATGGGCATCTGGGCCCTGTCGCCTCTCACAAAGTCTTTGTCTCTGGACTTTAGACCCACCTCACTCATGTCACCATCCATGCCTTTGCCTCTACTTCAGCTTCCAGGGAAGCTCAGGCTGGTCCAAGTCCCATTTCAGAGCTTGTAATACTTAACCTTTTAGAAGCTATAGAATGAACTCCTTTACTGGGCAGGGCCTGCTGGCCCAAAGCCCCAACCAAGTAACTCATTGTATGGTTCCTCCCCTCCTGCCAAGCCTTCCATTTTCCTTATTTTACCTTCTTCTAAGCTTGGCCTTGCAATACGAATGTGGGAGTGCTGGAAATCGGGTCAAAGGAGCCTTCAAAAAGGTTACGTGCAGTTGAATAGTGTAATTTGTCTAGTCTCTGCTTATCATTTACTGTGGCTTTCTAGGGGTCAAAATAGTCAAGCATTTGGGGACTTGGCTGTCGAGGACAATAATTATAGAAGGTATGACCTTGGAATTTGGGAGGTGGGGTGGGAAGAAAGATGTGTCTTTATTCTTAATGATGAGTAATTATTATTTAGTGCACAATGAACAACTGGCCTAGTTTAGCCTTTTCTCTGGGTTCTCAAACTATAAGTTATTTTTAAGTTATAGGTTATAGCCCATTATTATCTCATGAAATAAACTTATTGAATCATGACCAGAGTTTTTTAAATAATAGAATGTATCAATAGTAAGGGTGTGTTCTTTTACATACGTATGTAGGAAATGAGTGTGTACTGGATCAAAATGTAAAATACATTTCCTACCATAGATTGAGTTAAAAAAAAAATAAGAGCCAAGGTTCTACATCAATACTCACATATTCAGAGATCCGCGAGGACCAGGCAGATAACACACATTTTTGCTTAGGCCAATACCAGTCAGAATAAGGCTGTGAGCACAGTAGATTACTGGAGAGCTCATGCCCCATCTAAAGGTATGAATGATTCAGTATTTTAAAATGCAAAATCCACTATGCAGACCTAATTCAGTTGGGAAGAAGCCAATAAGCATGTTGTCCAATTATAAGATGCAGTTGACCTCCGGAATAGGAAAAAGGTAAAAGTAGAAATGGAAAATGTAAGTTTGTGGCTGCTAAGAATAGTCTGAACATGACTCCTGATAGGTCTTAGGGTATTACAGAAGCAAGGAAAGATGAGGGAAAAGCATGATCTCTGTGTGACCATTTTTTCTTGGCCTGAGAAGAAGAGTATGATGGTAGAAGTAAGTTTGAGTCTTAATTCCAATACTTCCTCATCTTCTATGTGATTTTGGACAAGTTACTTAAAGGATCTGGCGCTCAGTTTCTTCCTTTGTAATATGGGAATATTAATACCTATTTTATAGTGAAGATTACAGATAATGTATTTTAAATATGCAGCATTAGCGCGAACGATAGTGTTAAGTGGGCACTTTAATTATCATTCTGTGATCTCCACAAGGGTAACATAATTTCAGCTAATTTTAGTGATTAACTAAATACATTCAGAAAGGGAATTACAAAAGATTTTATTTTCACTCTGGTTTTTGACAAATCCTTTGAATATTTTAATCAATCACATAGTGGGAAGATATGTACTGGTTTGGGAGGGCTATTTGACAATATCTATTAAAAATATTTCTAAAAATCTCACATAAAGCCTCAAAAAATTTAAAAGGATTGAAATTATACAAAGTATTCTCCCCAACCACAATAGAATGAAAGTAGAACTCAAAACACAGAAAGGAATGTGGGAAATTCATGACCATGTGGAAATTAAACAACATATTCCTAAATAACAAATTAATCAATGAAGAAATCAGAAAGATTAATAGAAAATAGACTGAAATGAATGAAAATGAAGACACAAAACAAAAATTTATAAAATGCTGTTAAAAAAATACTTAGAGGGGAATTTATAGCTGTAAATACCTATATTTAAAAATAAGAAATATCTCAAATCAATAACCTAAACACCTACCATAAGACAATGGAAAAAGAAGAACAAACTAAACCTAAAACAAGTGGAATGAAGGAGATAATAAAGAGTAGAGTGGAAATTATGAAATAGAGAATTACAAACAATAGAGAAAATCAAAAAAATAAAAGTTTGATTCTTTGAAAAGATCAACAAAATTGACAAACCTTTACCTAGATTGACCAAAAAACAGCAGAGAGAAAACTCAAATTACTAAAGTCAGAAATAAATGAGATGATATTATTACCAACTTTACAGAAATAAAAAGGGTCCTAAAAGAATACTATGAAAATAGTATAAATACTATACTATAAATTGGATAACTTAAATGTAATGGATGAATTCCCAGAAAAACACAACCAGCTAAATAATCAAGAAGAAATAGACAATCTAAATAGATCATAACAAAAGAGATTGAATGAGTAATCAAAAAACTCCTCACAAGGAAAATCCCAGGCCAAAACAGCTTTACTGATGAATTCTACCAAATATTTAAAGAATTATTAGTAATTATTCATAGATTCTTCCAAAAAACGGAAGAGGAGGGAACACTTTCCAAATCATTCTCTGAATCCAGTATTACTCTGATGTCAAAACCAAAGACATCACCAAAAAAACCGAAAAAAACCCCAGGATTCTACAGCCTAGTATCTCTCATAAATATAAACACAAAATTCCCCACACACGCAAAAAATAGTAGCAAACTGAATCTACCAACATATTAAAAGGATATACACCATGGCCAAGTGGGATTTATCTCAGGAATAGAAGGTCAGTTTAACACCTGAAATCAATTAATGTAATATACTATGTCAATAGAATAAAGGACAAAAACAATGTGGTCTTCTCAATAGATGCAGAAAAGGCATTTGACAAAATCCAACACCGCTTCATGTAAAACATTCAAAAAACTGGGAATAGAAGGTCACTTCCTCATCCTGATAAATGCTATTTACAAAAATCCCTACAACTAACATTATACTTATTTATAGTTGACATGATCTTGTAGATAGAAAATATAAAAGAATCCCCCAAGATACTTAGAGGTAATAAACAAGTTCAGCAATTTTTCAGGATATAAGATCAATATACAAAATCAGTTGTTTTTCTATATACTTACAATCCAAAAATAAAATTAAGAAAACAACTTCATTTACAATAACATCAAAAAAGAATAATACTTATGAATAACTATAACAAAAGAAGTACAAGACTTGTACATTGAAAACATATTGTTGGAATAAAATTTAAAGGACGTAAATAAATGAAAAGACATCCTATGTCCATGGATTAGAAGGCAGTATTATTAAGATAGCAATACTCTCCCCATTGATCTACATATTCAGTACAATCTCTGTCAAAATCCTAGCTGGCTTCTTTTCAGAAAATGACAAGCTGATCCTAAAATTTGTATGAATATACAAGGGACCCAAAATTGCAAAACTGTCTTGGAAAGGAACTAAGTTGAAGGATTCACACTTCCTGACTGCAAGACTTACTGCTAAGCAAATGTAAGCAATACCATGTCATAGTGATTAAGGATAGATCAGTGGAGTAGAATATAGAATCCAGAAACAAATCCTCACATTTACAGTAAATTGATTTTTGAAGAGGGTGCCAAAACAATTGAATGGAGAATGAAGAGTCTTTTCAGCAAATGGTGCTAGGACAACTGGAAATTCACATGCAAAAGAATGAAGTTGGACCCCTACCTTACACTATATACAAAAATTAACTCAAAATGGATCAGAAATCTAAATGTAAGTCAAAATTATAAACTGTTTGGGCTTCCCTGGTGGCGCAGTGGTTGAGAGTCCGCCTGCCGATGCAGGGGACATAGGTTCATGACCCGGTCTGGGAGGATCCCGCATGCCGCAGAGCGGCTGGGCCCGTGAGCCATGGCCGCTGAGCCTGTGCATCCGGAGCCTGTGCTCCACAATGGGAGAGGCCGCAACAGTGAGAGGCCCACGTACCGCAAAAAAAAAAAAAAAAATTATAAACTGTTAGAGGAAAACATGGAGGTAAATTTTCATGACCTTGGCTTTGGCAATGGCTTCTTATATATAGTATTAAAAAGCAAAAGTAAAAGAGAAAATAGTTAAACTAGATTTCATCAAAATTAAAAACTTTTGTGCTTCAAGGTCACCACAGAGAAAGTGGAAAGACTGAATGGGAGAAGATATTTTAAATCATGTATCTAACAAGGAATTTATATCTAAAATATATAAAGAACTCTCACAACTCAATAATATAATGATTAAAAATAGGCAAAGAATCTGAACAGAAATTTACCCAAAGAATATATACAAATGTCTAACAAACACAGGAAAGGGTGCTTAACATCATTTTCTTTAGGGAAATGCAAATCATATTATGAGATGCCACTTGACACCCACTAGGATGACTATAATCAAAAAGATAATAACAAGTGTTGGTAAGGATGTAGAAAGAATGGATACCTCAGACACTGCTGGTAGGATTTTTTTTTTTTTTTTGCTGTACGCAGGCCTCTCACTGCTGTGGCCTCTCCCGCTGCAGAGCACAGGCTCCGGACCACAGGCTCAGCGGCCATGGCTCACAGGCCCAGCCGCTCCACGGCATGTGGGATCCTCCGGGACCCGGGCACGAACCCATGTTCCCTGCATCGGCAGGCAGACTCT
The DNA here is from genome assembly GCF_000442215.2 of Lipotes vexillifer. NCBI lineage: Eukaryota > Metazoa > Chordata > Mammalia > Artiodactyla > Lipotidae > Lipotes > Lipotes vexillifer. Next base: position 4,292,391 of record NW_006784922.1, on the reverse strand, counting down.
CAACCACTGTGCCACCAGGGAAGCCCTGCTGGTAGGATTTTAAAATGGCACAGCCACTTTGGAAAACAGTCTGATAGTTTCTTAAAAGGTTAACCATGAAGTTACTATATGACCATATATCAAACTATTAACAGTAGTTTCTTCTGGGATGAGGAGGTCAGTAGGTGGATGGGGACTAGAACAGAGGAAGTGGGATGAGGGAACTGTCACATTTCACTGTATAAAGGTCTGTTTTGTTTCTATCTTTTCAATAATTTAGTATTTATGTATTACCAATATAAGACAAAAACAAATAGAAAGCTACATAAGATGGATGTAACACATGAACCAAGTCCCAAGGCACTTCATCAAATTGATGTAATAATCTTACTGATCAGAATACACTGTAATATGAAGTGCAGAATTCACATGCTGTTGGCTACCTTTGTTAGAGCAGAATTACATTCTATGTGACATTTACTTTGGTAGGAAAAGGGATATGGCATGCTTTGACAAATGTTCTGTCTGGTGCATGTTCAGGCTTTTGTATTTGCTATTCTCTCTGCCTGGAATGCTCTTCCTACAAATATCCACATCTGGTCCTCCCACTTCTTCAGCTCTTTGCTCAAATATTTTCTTCTCAGCCAAGTCTTGCCTGCCTTCCCTACTTTGAACTTGAGTACTCAACTCAATCCCCATTAGTCCCCATTGCCCTTCCTTGCTTTATTTTCCTCCATAGCCTTTTCAGCCATCAGATACCCTACAGTTTCACTTACTTGTCTAATGTCCACTTCCTCCATCTCACTGAAGGTAGGAACATCTATCAGATATTTCATGGCTGTAACCCTGGATCTAGAATGATATCTGGCACATAGCATGTGCTCAATAAATTTTTGTTGAACCAATGAGAGAATGATTTAATAATTGCATTTAAATAAAGGAAACTATGATTGTGGGAGCTACTGACACAGCTGGGATGGAAAAGTGTTGTCTCTCTGAACTCTCATCACCGAATCTTGCCCACTGAGTGAAATAATTTAAAAACTGGATATAGATGGCAGCAAGGTTTCCAAATTTTCTTCCATTGGTCAAAACCCCCAGTTGCTCTCATTCACCCACTATTCATCACTGAGACTCACAAAGAGGGGAAAAATGAGAGGAGAAATGTCATTTCCCTTTCTCCCTACTTTTAGGCAAGCTGAAATAATCTGAAACTTATTGGGAACATGAGACTTCAGGCATTTCAAAGCTTAACTTCCAGATCTTTAGAGCATTGTATCACCCATCTGAATTTGGACTTGAGATTAACATAAATTTATTTCTATACTAAGCTGATTTTTCCATCCATCCATTAACGTTTCCTTCTTAGTGAGCCTTTATTTAAATCCACATTTCTTTTTCCTTCACTATTCCCTGGGTATGTCTGAACATGAAAATACTTCCTTTAATTGACAAGTCCAACAAACCAAGATAAAGTATAGCAATGAGTGGGTACTTAGATCTTTCTCTGTATGTGAGCATACTAAGCTTGAAAGCACAAAGTGTTAAACCGTTTTTGAAAGCACGTTGTATTTTTTATTTTAATTCTTTTTCCGCAGGAGGACTCTCTGAATGTATAATGCAGGGCCAGTTTTGGAAGACCAAACATAGAGAAGAAAGAGGAGATTAAAGAGGATTAGCAGCAAAGATACCTAAAAGAAGAGCACCCGTGGGTGGAATGGGAGGTGTTCATTGATTAAGAGTTGGAAAAACTAATTTCTTTCCTGTAGTTCCAAGGGATTTCATAGCAACAGAAAAGAACAGAGTCCTAGTCCTTTAAAACCATGAGGCACCATTTTGTCTGACATATTTCTTCGATATCTTCCAAGGTACATGGAATATAGGTATTCCAAAATGGGTGAAAGAGAAATCTTCCTTGTCATTGTTTAAAACCCCTCCAAGGAGACTCTGAATTCTGTTAGAAAGACAAACCATTCTTCTTCCTGTAGGAGCCTAAGCTCTACAGATCTCAGCTACATCTCTCTTGTTTCCATTTAAATTTAGTGCCTTCTCTGTAGTGCTTAAAGAGAGAGGCTCCTCCTTCCTGGGAAAACTGAAGTTTCCCACTGGCCCCCAGCTCCACATGGGATGGGGCATGGCTTCACGCCACATGATTTACCCTGAGGTGCAAAAAACAGTGTTCTGTAAACAGTTCTAACAACTATTATAAGGTACTAAGGCTACTCTCCCAATCAGATCCCTGATAAGTTGAGCACTCCTTGCCCTATCATAACAGAGCACATGTTGCCTGCAGGTCTAGCTGTGAAAATGACAGAGCAATGCTCCCAAACAGGTTGGGTGGTGAACATGGGCCCCATGACTCACCCTTACCTTAGTTCTAACAGACAGGCTTTGGAAACCAGGCTGGTTAGGGTCTGCTAGGTGGATTCCATGTGCTGCTCCATCCTGTCTGAATTGCTCAGAAGGAGTCTTGAGCCCTGTGTGTCTAGGCGGGATGGGAGTGGGGCAGATCAAGAATGTGGCATCAGAATAGAAGCAGTGATTTCCTAAGTCCTTGGTCAGCTGTGCAAAGCCTAATGTCTCGTTTAGTGCAAGTTTCATGAAGTCAAACCACCAGATCAAGCTTGGGGAGGTTACCTGTTGTTCGGGCTGGTTTTTACCCTTTGGGTTTTGTATAAATTTGAAAACAACAAATAAGACGTCAGCATTTTTCTTGCATACCCTCTGTCATCCTAGCCTCGATTTCAGTAGATTCTACTGTGTCAGCTGAATGGAAGAAATATGCGGCTCATGTCCATGTTTCCATAAGCACATAATTTTACTTATACTACAAGGTAGTAATTATTCTGATAAAACGATGAAATATTAATAAAGGTGGAATTATGAGTTTGACATTACCAATGGCAATATAAAGATTATCGATTTTTTTTTCTATTACTGAAATGGTTTGAATTGTATTCCTTGTCCAAGGCCTCAGGAATTATTAAAATTCCTTGACTACACAAGCGTCTCATGAAATGTGTTAATGAGATTGTTTTCTGATATGCAAAAGTGTCCTGACACAGTTTTTAAATGCATGCTGCACATCCCCAGCCAATTATCATACAAAATACAACTGTTTCTCTTTGTCAATCACTAGCGCCTGAATAGACAGCATTAGACCCAGCTGCATAATTTTGGTTTAATTTTCATGTCTGATACTATAGTAATGTTGTGAGGCATTTACTTAGCAACAGGGGTAAATGTTTGTTTTAAATGTGATTTCCTTTCTTCAGCCTCTTTGGAAATATGCCTAAATTAAGAAGCGTGCCTTCAGTTTCTTCAGAAGAGCAAGCATGTGTTTGCACACACACCTCGGCTTGGCTTGTTTTTTCTTCCTCCCTGTGGTGATTGTGATGAGGTGAGTGTTTGTACTAGCAAAATTCTGGAGTGCGGACAAACTGTGCTGCACTTTTATTAATGCAAGATGGAAAAAGTGACCAAAATATTGTAGAAAATCTAATTTATGTCTGCTCAAGCTTTGTATTAGTTTGCTGGGGTTGCCGTAACAAGGTACCCCAAACTGGGTGCCTTCAACAACAGAAGCTTATTGTCTCGCAGTTCTGGAGGCTGGAAGTCTGAGATCAAGGTGTTGGCAAGGGTGGCTCCTTCTGAGGGCTCTGAAGGAGAATCTTTTCCGTTCTTCTCTCCTGGCTTCAGGTGGTTTGCTAGCAATCTTTGGTGTTCCTTGGCTTGAAGATCTCCACCTTCACCTTCACATGACACCCTCCTTGTGTGTGTGTCCAAATTTCTCCTTTAAGGCACCAGTCATATTGGATTAGGAGCCCACCCTACTCCAGTATGACCTCATCTTAACTAATTACAACTGCAACAAACCTGTTTTCCCATTCTGAGATCCTGAGGGTTAGGATTTCAACATATGAATTTGTAGGGGATACAGTTCAACCCATAGCAAGCTTCAAATAAATAATAGACCATGTAATTCAATGAATATATATTAAATTGTAAGTTGATTTTTCAAGATTAGTGTGACATTTGCTTTTCAACTTCTAGTAACTCCCTCAGGACTCGTGTGTCTTCCTTTACCAAGCAGCAGAAAGAAGAGTTATAATTTGCAGCAAAGCCCTTACTGTCCATCGAATTTCGGTCCAGCCTTTCCCATGACAAGATATTAAAAAGACCTTATTACCAAGTGCTCCTCATTTCAGTCACTGTTTCCCTCACTGTTTCTGTTAATTTTGATAAACATATGAGAGTACATGCTTTGTAAAGGGAGGGGGCAGCCTTCACTGGGAGTCAAGCTTAATCACAGCGTATGTATTAAACTCAGCCCAGAGACCTTTTAAGGTTTGCAAATTCTTACAGCGTAATAAGTTAGGAACTTAAAACTCAGCATCGTAAGCTATCTTCCAGACCCTAAAGAATACTGTAAAAGGATACTAAGTTGGAATAGTTATAGGAAATGTCACATTGAGAGACATGGCTGATCAGGACCTCATTAATTGTTGCAAGATGCACAGACTACCAAAATCAGGAATTAGGACTAGAGCCACACAAGAGATGGTGGGAAGGGGACATGTATTAGTAGGTGTGAGAGAGAGGTTCAGTCTAGCAGGCAGAATAATGTAGAGTCTGAGAGGCCTGATAACAGATAGCAGGTGGCATGCCAGGCTGGCACAGGCCTGGGGAGGCCCAACTTGGAGTCACAGAGATGGGTGGTAAATCTTGGCCTTGGGAAATTCGGGAGCAGATGGTGATCAGAAACACAGGCAAGCAGTTGAAATTTGAGAGGTCAGACCCAAGCCACAATGCTTCTGGTAGGAATTTTCTCTCAAATATGGTGGAGACCCTCCTCAACACTTGAATTTGTCACTCCTCAGTTTTTGGAGGCATTGCTCTTTCTCTGTTGGCGTCCTGTCACTCTAATGCTCTCATTCTCCCCGATTCTCCTGCTTGTTATTCATTCACTAAAACCCATTTGCTGTGCATTTCAGGGAGGGAAAGGTGATCGTCACAGGGACAGATGCAGTAAAGCAGTGGGAAGAGATGTCCGAGTGGGCTGAGGAGGGGGTGGGAGGTAAGAACTAGAGAGTCTTGCTGTGACAGGAAGCGGTTGAACGAGTGGTCTCTGAAAGAGACCGGGCAGTCCTCGGGGTCCTGACTCTTCACCGCCCACACTCACTTTGAAGTCATTTCACTTATATCCTTCCCTTTCAATGCCATCCATACACTGATTACTCCTCAACTTGTACCTTCAAACCTGACTTCTCTCCTAAGCCTAAGACTCATGCTTCCGACTGCTTACTTGAGCTCTGCATTTGTATGTCTCCAACAGAATCCGTCCTCTGCAAAGTTGCCAGAGGGATCTTCTAAAACTGTAAAGTAGATCATGCCGTTTTCTTACTTAAAGGCTTCCAATGGCTTTCTAAAATACTTAGAATAAAATCCAAGTTCCTGGGCTTCCCTGGTGGTGCAGTGGCTGAGAATCTGCCTGCCGATGCAGGGGACATGGGTTCGAGCCCTGGTCTGGGAAGATCCCACATGCCAGGGAGCAACTAGGCCCATGAGCCACAACTACTGAGCCTGCGCGTCTGGAGCCTGGGCTCCGCAACAAGAGAGGCCGCGATAGTGAGAGGCCCGCGCACCGCGATGAAGAGTGGCCCCCACTTGCCGCAACTGGAGAAAGCCCTCGCACAGAAACGAAGACCCAACACAGCCAGAAATAAATAAATTAATTAATTAATTTAAAAAAAATCCAAATTCCTTTTTATGGCCCTCAAGGTTCTACATAATTTTCCTCCCTAATCTCACTTCCTATCATTTTCCCGTTCTTTCACTATGCTCCAGCCACACTACCAAATTTATGTCTGTTGGTTGAGCAAACTCTGTGATTGTGAACTTGTAGTTCATTTTACCTGGATGATCATCCACCAGATCTTCACTTGATTTTCTCCTTCTCCTCACTCAGGTCCAAGTGGATAGGTCACTGCTTCCTCAGTGGCCTTTTCCGGACACACAATTCAAAGTAGCAAAGTCCATCCACCCACCCAGACACTCTTTTGCGTTATACTGGTTTACTTGTTTCACAGTATGTATTCTTGCTTATTTGTTTACATCTGTATTGCCTGTTTTTACTCCCAACCTCCCATCACCAAATAGACCATAACTCAAGAGAATAGAGACCATGGTGGTTTGTGTTTGTTTTTTTGTTTTTGTTTGTTTGTTTGGCTCAGCATGGCATTTCCAGTACTCAAGATAGCACCAGGTATGTAAATGTTCAATAAGCATTTATTGAATAAGTGACTGGAAATATGCCCAGAATCCAGCCATTTCCTACCACCTCAACTGCTTCCGCTCTGGTATAAGCCACTGTGTTCTCTTGCCTCAGTTACTGAAATAGCCTGCTAATTGATTTCCCTTCTTCTGCTTTTGCCTCCCTCAGTCTATTCCCAACACAGCAGTCAGAGTGAACTCATTAAAAAGGAGATAAACACTTCTCAAAATTCTCCAATCACTTCTCATCTCAGAGTAAAATCCAAAGTCCTCCCTTTATCCCAATCTTTTGCTACCTCTGATTTTATGACTCTTACTCTCTCCCTTCCTCAGTGTACTTCATCTGTAGTGACCTCCTTGATATCCCCTGAGGACACCAAGCATGTTTCTGCTTCAGAAAGTTTGCACTCGCTGTTCCCTCTGAGTGTAGTTTTCTTCCCCAGACATCCAAATGGCTTGCTCTTCTCTTGCACTTCCTTCAAGTCTTAACTAAAATGTCACGTTATCATCAAGACCCTAACAGTCTACCATAATATAAATATTAGATATTATATATATAATTTGTATATATTATATATTTATATAATATATAATATAATTATAATAATATAGCCAACACCAGGCCTATCTTGAAAAAAAAAAGTATCAGTAGAGAGTCAAACATTTAGCTCAATTTGATCTGTATCAGAAATCCTGGTATCATTTACTTAGCCTTACAAATTATGCTATTTCAGTTCACAAGTAATGAATTTCAGCTATTCAAGATATTGACTGTATTTTGAGATATCCCTCTTGAGAAAAACCCTTGAAATCATTGAAATGGTGTTTATTGACATCATTAGTGTCATGGAGAAATGATTGTTTTCACTTTCCTCATTTCAAAAACTCTTATGACAAATTTCCCCTTGGCTTCCTCATACTTTAATGGAAAAAAGCAAGGTTTTGATACAAGATGCCTATGTATTTGCTCATGAACCAAAAAGATATATGCTTATTGGCTAGAACATAGTAGTATTCTGTTTTCCTCATTTATTTCAATATTAGATGAAGATCAGGAAATATTCTGCCAACTGTTCTCTTTGCAAACAGTAGGGTTCTAATGCTCAAGTACTGTAGTCTCCTTTAATGTTCACAGCAGCATATATAAATGGTGTCCTTAGTACTGATCCCATACACCTATCTCATGAATTGTATTTAACTCTTTTTTTTTTTTTTGTATTTAACTCTTTGCTAACTATTTTAAAATGTTATCTTTCTATACCATGACTTTTCAATATTAACATAATAAAAATATGTTGATCATTTCTTCTTCATATATGCTCCACTTATGCTGAGAAATTATTCAAATTCTGTACATCAGTAGTTTTAGCCAAATATGCAGCAAAATGTATGCTATCGACTATATAAGCTCTTAAACGTTTTATGCTGTTATATTATTAGTATTTTATTATCAATGCTGTAGCTTCTGAAACTGTCAAATTGTCTCTACGTTCCCTGGAATCACCAGAGGTTTGTGGATCACACTTGAAGAAACACTGTTACCTCGATGGGGAGCCAATACAATTGTATTAAAGATTATTTTTTTTAAATATATTTAAAGGAAAGATGAGTAGGGCAAATGAGGAAAGAAAGGGTAATGGTGGGAGGAGGGGAAATAGAGAGCATGTTCTTTTATACACTCATTCTCCCAGTCAAATTTGCCAAGACAGGAAGTGACATCAACAGCAACCAGAGTCCTATGACCAGGGGACCCCACTCCTCCCACCCTCTCCTCCAGAGGGAACATAAGAAATGGAGAACCAAGTCCACTCAGGTCTATGGCCCCAATCTTTCCTTGTTTGAGGTTCCTCTCAGAACACGGTACATTCCTCTTCTTTTCTATTGTTGGTAGTTCCCCCATACTGAAACTCTTGGGCAGTGATTCGCACATTTGGGAGGGCTAGAGATTGTCTCCCCCAAATTCATATGTTGAAATCCAATCCCCAATGTGATGGTGTTTGGAAATGGGGCCTCTTGGGTGATTAGGTCATGAGGGTAGAGCCCTCACGAATGGTATTAATTACCTTATAAAAGAGACCCTAGAGAGCTCCCTGCCCCCTTCTACCATGTGAGGACACAGCAAGAAGATAGCCATCTATGAACCAGGAAGTGATTTCTCACCAGGCACCAAAACTGCTGGAGCCTTGATCTTAGACTTCCAGCCACCACAACTGTGAGAAATAAATTTCTGTTGTTTATAAGCCATGCAATCTATGATATTTTTCTATGGCAGCCTGGACTAAGGGAGGGAGCAATTGGAGCAGAATGGATACTACCTTTTTGTGCTGCACTAACTTTTGGCTGTGTGTCTACCCATGGCTGGCCATCCTCACCCCATATCCTAGTGCAGAGTATAACACTCACCACGTTAATACAGCTTGACAAGATACTTGACTTTCAAAGTGCTTTCACATTCATTATTTCATCTGGGTGTGGCTAAACTGCCCTGACCAAGCCAAGGAAATTTCCCCCCTGAGCTGGAAAGAGGTTTATTGAAGGTACAGTTCAGTCACAATACCTCCTCCCCTTGAAGAGAAACATTTACAGAGTTGATGAGGTCTCTGCAAGAGCAGGAAGGATACAAGAGCTTTCTACCATCCTATCCTATCTATGAAATTTAGTTTTTGCTGAAAGAAAAGACATGGGAGTTTTTAAGAAATGGGTCAGGATAAAAATGAAGTTTAGGTCATTAAGAAGGGAAGAAACAGTCCTCTCAAAACATGGGTGCAGCTCAGAAATACTTGACTCATCGGAGTGATAAGATTTGCTGACATGGGCTGCATGCTCCTCAACTTCACAGAGACTTTCAAGTGCCATACACCACTGAAAACACAAATTCCAGTTCAGGCATGTAGCTTAAGAGATTCTTATGTAACCTTTGCTGCAAGGAGCTAAAATCTTTAATCATGTTGATGGAATATGTAAGATTTCACTGAACTGAGACATTTGAAGTAATACTTAAGGACATCTGCATTTATGCCCCAGACACCCAGGTTCTAGAAGTGGGTTAGGTTTCCTCTTTCTTTATAGGTATCATAGTGTCATGGTATAGGTATCATGGGCAAAAGCTGCCTCCTTCCTCCCTCCCTTCCTCCCTTCCTCCCTTCCTCCCTTTCTTCTTTTCTTCCTTCCATCTTTTCCTCCTTTCCTGCCATCCTCACACTCTCTCCTCTCTTCTTTCCACAGCTATTTACCGCCTATCATGTGGCAGGCTTGATGCTCTACTTCAGAGATTCTAAGATAATTTGTACATCACTTTGCCTGCCTTAAAGATGCTCATAAACCAACAAAGAGAGGCATTTGATCCATGTGTTATCAACTCAAGGTGAGTCTTCTCTTGCCAATATATTCCTTTTTGTTTCATTAATACAATTCTGCTTCTTTAAGGGAGATTTAAACAGCTGTGAAACCCCATCTTGTTTCACATTCTCAGGGTAAAAAGCACACATTCAAATTAATGTATGATACAGTTAGTGAACATAAAATATACTTAATTAACGTATTCCACATGTTAATTTGAGCCCTCAATTGGGATGTAGTTTCTTTATATGCATGAAAACTTGAGTTTTCAATGAAACATGAGTGTTTGTGCAGTGATTCAAGCTACTAACAGGTTTACTGAATATAGGAAAATACTTCCTACAAAATAACTCTAGGGAAACATCAAGCCCTGGCTCTGTGATCATTACAACACAGCAGAATAATAAGTAACTAAATGTATGTTACTTTTCCTTGAGTGTCATTTAAGTGGGCAAAATAATAAAGTAACTTCAGATCTGGCATATAATTTTCATCAAACTTCAAAATTTGAGACAAATAAAGAAGCAAATTCAGGGCTTCTTGTTCCCTAAATAATGTGAATTCATTTACCTGAACCCCTTCCCCCCAAGTACACAAAGTATAACATTATTCAAAATGTGTAGTTGAGATAACAGGAAAAGTAAGAACAATTCTCAGGTGGCAGGTAATCTGAAAAGCAGAGCACAAGCCCATGAGGCACAGCTGAGGCTTCCCTTGGCAGTTAACCCCAGGTGGAAGTGAGTGTGGGGGAAGTCGGATGTTAGGACTTTGCTGGTTCAAGCGCCCTAAGAGCTTTTATTTTAAGATCCTCAGGGTAGCAGAATAAATCCTTAAGCTCATGAAGAGAGAACTAGAAACTTTAAAGGGCTGTTCCTGAGTAAAATACAGGACTGAAAATGCTATGTGCAGTGACACAGGAAGGCAACAGGAAAGTTCATCTGTCTCTGCCTGAGTTCCTGGGCAATTTATATTTTGGGTCTGCTGCAGGCATAGATGTGGGGTTTGAGTTTACACTACCCTCAAGGTCCTCAAGGTTTAGGAATCCTCACAATGAGAAATGAACACCAGTGTGCCCCTGTAGCAATGATAATTCTGGGGCACTTGTCAGACACAAAGACCCCACCACTCCAAAGCATACATGCTCCATGACTCCCACCGATGAAGTGCTTCTCAAGTTCAACTTTCACAAGTAAACAATCCAAGATGGGTAAGAAACTAAAGATGGAACAGGTAGCAGCGTTAGAAGATCAATATTTTCATGTTACAGCATATTCTAATGGAGAATATAAAATTATTGAGTTCAAATAATTAAAGGTAATGAAAAGAATCAAAACTTTAAGAAATACACAAGAAAGAAATATCAAGAAGGTTAAAATAAATCAAATGGAACTTTTAAAATTAAGCAATAACCAAATGGCTTACGGAGCATATTAAAAACAGCTGAAGCAAAAATATTGAGCTAGAAGATAGATCTAAGGAAATTAAGTAAAGCTCAATTGAGGAAGATAAATTAAAAATATGAAAGTGAGATTCAGTGACATGAAGAGGGAATGAGAAGGTCTAATTTATGTCTACTAAAAGTTCAAGAGGGAAAAGAAAAAGAATAACGAAGAGTCAAATAGTAACAAGAGGATGGCTGAGAATTTTATAAAATTGATGAAAAGCATGAATATTTAGGCCCCAGAATAAAAAGTTTTAAGTAAGATAAATAAAGGAAAAACTACTGACAATAGACCCCCTTGTGGTAACAATAGAGCCAGAGTACAATTGGCTAATATCTTCATATTGCTGAAAAAAATAGCTGTCAACCTAGAATTATAAATCAGACAAACTATCAATCAAGAGTGAAAGCATAATAAAGGCAATTTTAAACAAAATGACATAGAGACTTTACCACCCACATACCCTTGCTAAAGCAATTATTAAAGTATTTACCTCAGATAAAAGAAAATTGGACCCAGAAGGAAGAGAGGTTTCCAAAAGCAATAGTGGGCAAAATAATTGGCAAACATAGGGTAAACCTAAACACATGTTAACAATATAAAAATGAAAATAATTATGAACAATGTGAGATTCATAAAAACAAAGTCAAAATAAAAATCTGAGAAAATGACATGTAAGAGAAGGGGGGCCATCAGAGTTAAAGTTTCTAAAGTCCTTGTAATATTTGGAAATGTGGTAAAATTCTTGATCCACTTTGAACTTTGTTCAGAAGGCATGCATTTTTAAAATAAAACCATAAACCATAACATCATAAAGATTAAGTGTATAATTTCCTAACCAATGAAAGGAAAGAATGAATTAAGGAAAACGTATCAGTCTAATACTTGTTTTGAAAAGAGGGGAAAAAAAAGAAAAATATGTGATATAGAAAGCATAAAATAAAGTGATAGAAGTGAAAACTGTCAGGGATAGAATAACTTTAAATGAATTAACCTCATCAGTTAAAAGACAAGGATTACCAGATTGGATTAAGGAAACAGAATCCAGCTACTTGATATTTATAAAAGTTGTACTTTGTCTTATTCTTGTTGTATTAGTCTGTTCCGGCTGCCATAACAAAATAGCAGACTGGGTGGCTTAAACAACAGAAATATCTTTTCTCACAGTTCTGGAGGCTGAAACTCCAAGGTTAAAAAGCTGTCAGGTTTTGTTTCTTTTAAGACCTTTCTTCCTGGCTTGTACATGACTGCCTTCTTGCTATGTCTTCACATGGACTTTTATTGGTGCATGCATGGAGAGAGGGAGAGAGAGAAGGCTCTGGTGTCTCTTCTCATAAGGACACTAATCCTGTTGGATCAGGGTTCTACCTTTATGACCTCATTTAACCTTAATTACTTCCTTAGAGGCCTTATCTCCAAATACAGACACAGTGGGGTTAGGGCTTCAATATATGACTTTTGCGGGGGACACAAACATTCAGTCCATAACACTGGTCTTCCGTAAGTAGAACACAAGGTGAAGATTCCAATGCTAATTGGAATGTGGTAGGGGAAGAATAGAGCAGGAGGGTGAGAGGAAAAAAAGGAAGTAAAGCACTGATGAAAAAGAATGCAGGTGGAGGACCCACAATACCTGATATCGAGATTTACTATAAAGCTTCAGTAATCAAGGTAATGTGGTCTTGATAAAAGAATAGACAAACAGGCTAATGAACCAAAATAGAGAGCCCAGAAAGAGATCCACACAAATATATCCAATGGATCTTTGACCAAGGAGAAAAGGCAATTCAGTGGAGAAGGCATAGTCTTCTCAACAAATGGTGCTGTATGTCAACAACTGGATATTGACATGCACAGTAAAAACCTGGGTAAGACCTTACACCTTCCTCAAAAGATAACTCAAGGTGGGTCATAGAGATAAATGTAAAATGCAAAGCTATAAAGCTTCTAGAAGAAAATATGGAAGAAAAATCTGTGAACTTCGGTTTAGAGATGAACTTTTAACTACAACACTAAAACCATGACTGATAAAAGAAAAAAATTGATAAGCAGAATTTTATTATGATTAAAACACTTCTGCTCTAAGACATGGTTAAGAGAATGAAAAGACAAACCACGACAGATAGATAGGTAGGTAGGTAGGTGGGTAGATAGATAGATAGATAGATAGACTTATTATAAGGAATTGGCTCATGGGGCTATGAAGACTGAGATGTCCCAGGATCTTCAGCTGGAGACCAGGAGAGCCAATGGTATAGCTCCAGTCTGAGTCTGAAGGTCAGACTCTACTTAAATTGCTGAAGATAAAAGGTGAGGTAGCACAAATTATAATGCTGAGAATAAAAGAAGGGACCAGAATTTAGATATAATAGATGTAAAAATTCATAAGTAGACACCTTTGATTCTGGCAGTAATGGAGTAATGAGGGTCACAATCATCTTCCCACTGTAAATACATATAAAACAAAATATATGAAGAAGCTGTTCCCAGACATTGGATAACAAGCAGCACTGGGCTCTGATCCTCTAGTGAAGGGATGCTGTGAGGCCCACATTCACCCAGCTCTCTGCCTGAGGGCACTTTCCAGACTAGGACACTTTCCATTCAAACAGGAAGTAGGAACCTATTAGACAGCAATGATAGGCCTGGATGGAGAATGCAATATGGAGTTTGGGGCTGCTGAGGGAGCTGGAATTTATGGGAGTAGGGTACCAGGAGGATAGAGTTGTGCAGAGGAAGAACCCCCAAAATCTCTATAAGGGTCCTCTGGACTCTTAAGCCGAACAGTAAGCTGTGAATGCACAAAGCAAGACTCAAGGATGCCTGCAGAGAACAGTTTCTAGGAGACAGTGAAGAGATCAGGGATTCTAAGAGTGACACATTAAAACATTGGAGTTCTGACAAGCCAGAGTGGAGAGACCTCATAAACAACCCAGGCATTCAACTGAAGCTTCAAAAATACTTTGCCTTTAGCAGAGCTGCTCTGGTCCCACAGTAAGGGCTATCTAGACTCTTCCTAAAATGTCTAAAATCAAGCTTCAGTAGGATCAAGCTGATCCACCATAAAATTCTACACTCCTTAAAGAAAGACAATATAAGCCAAACTCTCACAATGGAGCATCCATGAAGTTGACCATATGATAAAAATTTGTTAGACATATCAAGAAGTTGGAAAATGTGACCCAAACTTGGATAGAAAACAGTCAATAAAAACAGCCATAGATGAGGCAGTTGTTGCAATTAGCACACAAAGGCATTAAAACAATGATTAGAAGTATGTTCAAGGACTTAAAGGAAAAGCTGGCCATAATGAGAGGGTGGGCAGGCAGGCTCAGCAGAAAAGCAAAGACTACAGAAAAGAGCCACACAGAAATTCTAAAACTAAAATAATAGTCTCTAAAATGTTAAAAAAAATTGTTAGATGGGCTTAAAAGTAGCTTGAGAACTACAGAAGAAAATATTAGTGAATCTGAAAATAGGTCAATAGAAACTATTCAAATTTAGACATACAGAGGGAAAAAAGTGAAAATAATAAACAAGGCCTTAGTGACCTATGGGACAAGAAGAAAATATATGTATCATTAGATACACAGAAAAAAAAAGGAGAGAGTGGGGTGGAAAAAAAAAACATTTGAAGAAATAATAACGGGCTTTTCTCTGGTGGTGCAGTGGTCAAGAATCCTCCTGCCAATGCAGGGCACACAGATGTGAGTCCTGGTCCGGGAAGATCCCACATGCTGCAGAGCAACTAAGCCTGTGTGCCACAACTACTGAGCCTGCGCTCTAGAGCCCATGAGCCACAACTGCTGAAGCCCTTGCACCTAGAGCCCGTGTTCTGCAACAAGAGAAGCCACTGCAGTGAGAAGCCGGCACACCACAACAAAGAGTAGCCCCCGCTCACTGCAACTAGAGAAAGCCTGCGCAGAGCAATGAAGACCCAACGCAGCCAAAAATAAATAAATAAATAAATCTATTTTTTAAAAAAGAAATAATAAAGAAAAAATTTCCAAATTCAATGAAAATTTTAAACTCACATTTCCGAAAGTCTTTAAAATTTCTAGCAGAATAAACACAAAGAAAACCACACCGAGGCACATCATAATCAAGTGGCTGAAAAGCAAAGATTAATAGAATATCTTAAAAGCAGGCAGAGGGAAAATGAAGAGAAAAATAATCTTAAAAAAAAAAACCTGCTACCATCTCAAGAGAAGTAATGTAGAGAAGATAAAAGAGCAACATTTAAAAGTGCTGAAAGGAAAAACAAAAACATAAAACAAAATACCTATCAACCTAGAATTCTATATCCAGTGAAAATATCCTTTAAGAAAAAGGCAAATAAAGACATTTTAGTATAAAAAAGAGCTGAAAGAATGTGTCAGTGGCACAGCTTCAGCTTCACTACATGAAACATTAAAGGAATTCCATAAAGCTGGTGAGAAATGATACCAGATGGACACTGAGACCTTCATTCAGGGATGAACACAGTGCGCATTCTAAAAAGACACACATACATATTTGAGATAGGCCTGTAACAGAGATGACATTTCAGTTAGCTGGGGAAAGGATGGAACTTCTGCTACTACTGTGATGTTCTATTTATAATACTAAGTTACATACGTGCCTCATATTATACATAAACAACTCCAGATGGATTGAAGACTCAAATTTAAAAAACAAAACTTTTAAATTATTAGAATAAAAAATAATGTCATTGGAATAGGTAGTTGTTTCTTAATTAAGATAGAAAAAAACACAAAAATTTAAGAATGACAAATTTGAACTACATTGTCATTAATAATAAATAACTTTAGGGCTTCCCTGGTGGCGCAGTGCTTGAGAGTCCGCCTGCCGTTGCAGGAGACGCGGGTTCGTGCCCCGTTTCGGGAGGATCCCACATGCCGCGGAGCGGCTGGGCCCATGAGCCGTGGCCACTGGGCCTGCGCGTCCGGAGCCTGTGCTCCGCAAATGGGAGAGGCCACAACAGTGAGAGGCCCGCATAACGCAAGAAAAAAAAATAAATAAATAAATAAATAATAAATAACTTTTAATAATAATAAAAGCTTCATTGTGACAAAAAGATGTGTCATATATTGGGAGAAGATACTGGCAACTCATTTATCAGGCAAAGAATAAAATTTCAGAATACATTTTATTTTATTTTTTTGGAAAACAAATATAATGTTTATTTTTATTTGCTTTTTATATATCTTTATTTTTAACATCTTTATTGGAGTATAATTGCTTTACAATGTTGTGTTAGTTTCTGCTGTACAACAAAGTGAATCAACTATATGTATACATATATCCCCATATCCCCTCCCACTTGCATCTCCCTCCCACCCTCCCTATCCCACCCCTCTAGGTGGTCACAAAGCACCGAGCTGATCTCTCTGTACTATGCACCTGCTCCCCACTAGCTATCTATTTTACATTTGGTAGTGTATATATGTCAGTGCCACTCTCTCACTTCTTCCCACAGAATACATTTTAAAATCTTCTAAAAATCAGTAAGAAAAATGCAATGAACCCAATAGAAAAAAATGGTCCATTTTTAGCATGCAATTCACAAAGAGAAAAAAATAATGGCCAGTGAACATAAGGAAAATGTGATCAACCTCACCAGTAGTCAGGAGCAGATAAAGTAAAACAACATTGAGATAGCATTTTAAACTCCCCAAAACATAACATAATAACTAGCCTGATAATACCAAGTACTGGCAAGAATGTGGGGAAACAGGAGGTCTTCCACATTGCTCTTGGAAGTTTCATTATGACACCCTTCTGGAGAGCAATCTGACAGTATGTGTTCAGGTTGAAGATATGTATGCCCTAGGACCCTGTCTTTTCCTTTCTAGATGTCGCCTAAAGGGGAGCTCTCAAGCATGAGAACAAAGAGACAGGTACAGTGATGTTTGTTGCAGCAATGTTTGTAATAGCAAATGTATAGGGGAATGAATAATAAATTGGCTTATCTATACACTAAAGTTATACACAGGTGTCTAAACGAATAAATTTGATCTATGCATTTCAACATGGATAAATCTCAAAAACAATATGGAGTGATAAGTCCAAATAGCAAAAGATAGTGATATTCCATACAAAACTTAAAACCCAAAGTATTAGACTAGATTCTTTATGTTTACTATATGTATAGAAAAAGTACAAATCCATGCATTAAGAATGGTGTACCAAATTCAGTATGGTGTTTCCTCTAAGGATGGGGGAAACACAGGTGGGGGTAGAGCTCTGGCTATATCCAAAACATTTACTATAAACATTTATTACAAATATAGAAAATAAAATTTTTTAAATGATAGAATCCTTTTAATCTTGGACCTGTAGGTGTTTGTATATTATTTTCTATATAATTTCTTTGTTTTATTTCAAACATGCTTCCTTTTAAATTTTTTTAAGTATATCACACATTGAAATTATACAAATTCTAATTTTATAGCTTGATGAATTATTATAAAGGGAACACACCTGTGCATCTGAGGAATACTCTGCTCAGGTTCTTTGCAGAATTCATAGAAGCCCTTAGGAGTAAAGTGAACCCAAATGCCTGACCTCTCAGCTTTATTCTTCTCTTAGAATATAGCCCCAATATTTTCCACTGGCTGTTTTCTATTTTTTTAATTTTTAAAAATTTTTAAATTTTATTTCTTTCTTTTAGGCTGCGTTGGGTCTTTGTTGCTGCATGAGCTTTCTCTAGTTGCGGTGAGGGGGCGCTATTCTGTTCTTCGTTGCGGTGCGCGAGCTTCTCATTGTGGTGGCTTCTCTTGTTGTGGATCGTGTGCTCTAGGTGCGTGCAGGCTTCAGTAGTTGTGGCACGTGGGCTCAATAGTTATGGCTCATGGGCTTAGTTGCTCCGCGGCATGTGGTATCTTCCCAGACCAGGGCTCAAACCTGTGTCCCCTGCATTGGCAGGCGGATTCTTAACCACTGTGCCACCAGGGAAGACCCTCCACTGGCTGTTTTCTCTGAGATGTCTCCAAATCTTTAAAAAATTTTGTCCAGATTTTCTAGTTGTTCTTTCAGATTACCAGGCTCACCCCTCAGCCCAACCAAGGCCATCCCCCACTCACCAATAAAACAAAACTTTTATTCACACACACGGACACACACACAACAAATCCAATAACTAAAGACACTAAAGGGCATTTTAGAGTAGAAATTTAGTGGGACTTGAGTACTATGATAAATATTATCACTAGCAAAAATAAACTAAAATTTTAGCCTAACGTCAGAGGTATCCATCAGGGAGGAACTGGAAAGCATGAGCAAATAATATCATTAGTGTAAGGTGCTTGCTGTTTGTGAATGACAAATAAATAGGTGGGAAGCACCCTGAACTCTTACCAAAGCACATAAAATGTGTCTGGAAGTAAGTTTTGTCCCTAAAATAATAAGAATCCTGAACGCCAGGTGAAATGCCAAAGGACCATTAGCAAATTGAGCATGAAAAATAAGGGACACATAATGTCCAGTTCAAAGATGACATTTCCAGTCACCCTTTCAGCCAAGATGTGGTCACATGACAACATGACAAAGCTCCAGCCCAATGAATGTGAATCAAAGTGGTATGCAAAGATTCTGAAACCTGCCCTTTAAGGAAAAGGCCCCTTCTCAGGTGAAGGCAGGAGGTGGAGTAGCTGATTTAGAGTCAAATGGAAGATGAGGGTTGAGGTTGGCAGAGCAAACAATTAGGAGTCAGAGGCCCTGACACCATCACCATTATATTCAGACTGTTGGCGAAAGAGAAATTCACTTCTATTCTGTTTAAGCCATTGTTATTTTGGGATCTTTGTTACAGAAGACAGGCTTGTAAGCTTGGATAGTAATACACTGTTCAAATTGTCCACACTTCTCTAATACAACACCAGAAAGCTGGTGAAAGAAATATGTGAAGGTGACTGTCAAACAAAAATAGAGATAAGGAACAGGACACAATTACCAAATATATTTTAGGTCAACACCCATTAGACCGACTCCTTAGTTTTCTCTCATTTTACACTGATGTTCTGAGGATCTTGTCCCTGTGGCCTGTCCCTGTTCAGTGCTTATTTTCATTGCCAATATAATTATTTCCATTTTTAAAATTTGAATGATAAGGACATTGGAAATCTACTTTTAAGTGTTTTCCTTTTTTCTAGTCAATCTTAGTGTTTTTTTTTTTGTTTTTTTTTTGTTTGTTTTTTTGCCCAGGTATGGTACAATGAAGAAACTAGAATCTATTTTTCCCAAGGTACTGGATATTATGACTTGGCTTTGGTTGGTTTGGCAATATTTTTTCCCCAGATACATCCTTTTTACCAGAAAAAGCACTACAGTGATTTTTTCCCCTGTGAATGAAAACAAGGAATCCTTTCTACAGCATTTTTTCTGTAATTTTCTGTGAGATTCTAAGTCTTCAGAGGGGCTTCTTTAACTACAGTTTGCAAAATTCATGGTCTGTTATTGGCTCCTGTTTCTCATTTTTCACTTTATCCAGATTAATCAAAAGATAATGATTTTTTTTTGCTAGCAGTCCTGGATTATTTTTGCCAGTTGGCTGAGGAGTTGAGGATATGGAAAACACTATGCAATTAAGATCTGGCTAGAGTCCCCTGTAGGCAAAAGAATCAAAAGATCAGTCCCAAAGTGAAGAGCACATATTGTCATGGAAGATGCTTTCTATCTAGTCTAATGCACTCATCCAGAGTTCAGGCACCTAGAAATTGTCCAAATCTCAGGAGACTCAAAACCCTTGTAAAATTCATCTGGGTTGAGGTGACCCATTTACCACGTGCATGAAGTTTTTCATGCTAGAGCATACCTACGAAATGATTTTTTCCTATAAATTATTATCAAACCAAGAACTATATTACTTTTGTAAGCAAGTCAAAAGAAACCATCAATAAATTGAGAAAATTTTCATGCTTAAAAGCCACTGCCCCCATACCCTGAGAAAACCATAATTCAAAAAGAGTCATGTACCACAATGTTCATTGCAGCTCTATTTACAATAGCCAGGACATGGAAGCAACCTAAGTGTCCATCAACAGATGAGTGGATAAAGAAGATGTGGCACATATATACAATGGAATATTACTCAGCCATAAAAAGAAACAAAATTGAGTTATTTGTAGCGAGGTGGATGGACCTAGAGTCTGTCATACAGAGTGAAGTAAGTCAGAAAGAGGAAAACAAATACCGTATGCTAACACATCTATATGGAATCTAAAAAAAAAAAAAAAAAATCTGAAGAACCTAGGGGCAGGACAGGAATAAAGATGCAGACATAGAGAATGGACTTGAGGACACGGAGAAGGGGAAGAGTAAGCTGGGACGAAGTGAGAGAGTGGCACTGACATATATACACTACCAAATGTAAAATAGATAGCTAGTGGGAAGCAGCCACATAGCACAGGGAGCTCAGCTCAGTGTTTTGTGTCCACCTAGAGGGGTGGGATAGGGAGGGTGGCAGGGAGACGCAAGAGGGAGGGGATATGGGGATATATGTATACGTATAGCTGATTCACTTTGTTATACAGCAGAAACTAACACACCATTGTAGAGCAATTATACTCCAATAAAGATGTTAAAAAAAAAAAAAAGCCAGTGCCCTGTAAATGTCTGTGATTCTTTTTTAATCTTTGTTGAAGTACATGCATAAACATCCTCAATTAGAATAGTGCTCCACAGCTCTTATAATTATAGAGAAACCACTAACAACATACATGTGTTGGCTTTACCAGGGAAGAGCATTAGAGCTCAAGAATAGAAAATCCTGAAGTGAGGGATTTGTGGTAAAAGGAGACTGGGCTTGGGCTACTTATTATACAAACCCTCATCATTTCCTTCCCAACCAGCCCTGCTAGATCTTGGGGCAAAGAATCAAAGCCTTGTTCTCTCATTGGTACAGGCTTCACTTTTATTCATGTCCTTTTTCATTTTTCTTTCTTTATCTTTTGCTTCTTTTCATTAAAAGATTCTTTAGTTTACTAGAGTTTAGTATGAAATCCCATCAATATTATTGCTGCTTTTTTTTTTTTGATGTTAATGATTGATGTGTAAGAAAAATCACCTCCTCGAACTTGAGTTGTGCAGCCCGTACCTTCTGGCCGTTTGTTTTCATTGCTGAAATGGAGACAAATGCTGTGGCAAAAATTTTCCCTTCCCTTCAGTTGCTGGCCAAAAATTGCTAAGGCAGCTCTGAACTGAGACAAAGTTTTGAAAAGGAAAAGAACATTCAAGAGCCCAAGCATCCTAGAATTGTATTTTCTTTTAGTCATAGGCCACATTTCAGAACAAATAGAAACACCCCCTTAAGGTTTAATTAATCATTTTCATGGACTTTAATTCTCATTTATATTCTGATGGAGGATGGGAGAGCACATGTGTTTACAGTCATACACATTTTCTTTTATTGTCCACAGAGCGTTATAACCACGACACAAGACTAGGGAGGCTTTCCTGTGAATTAGGAAGGACACATTTTCCACAGCCATCCATGTGAAGAATCTCAGTCTGAAATAACCCTCCCGTCTTTAAAATCAATCAAGTAATCAGTAGAAATTTACTACGTGCCTTGAGCCACGCTCATCTCTGTAGGGGAAAACACACAATCCTTTGTTCATGAAGGAAGTGAGGAGGAAATATGACACATATTAAAAATAAAAGAAGAATGACAAGTCGAAGAGCTGTGTACCCAGAGAGCACTGTTTTGACCCAACTTACTTTTCTTGAATTAGACTCTGGAATGTTGCCATCGGTCTGCTTTAAGGATTTCTAAGAAACAACTTGAATGAAATTCACTACAGTATTTATTGTAAATTTGTTGAAAACATCATTTGCCTTCACTAAATAAATTAGCTAAAAGTTGTTGAAATAACAAACAAGGAGGTAGTGTGATAAAAGTGCCAAAGGGGTTAGAGAAAAACAGGGATACACAGGGGAGGCTTCTTAGAAGAGGGAGACCTGAGCTGTGCCTTGAAACCCTGGATGAGTTATGGATAGAAAAAGGGCGCTAGAGGAGTCAAGGCTGGAAATATGGTCATTCATGCATTGATTCCACAAGATTTATTAGCACATGCCATAGTATATACCAAGGATTGAAGCTGTCACAACAAAAACGGGCAAAGTGTCTGCCCTCAGGGAGCTTATGTTCTAGTGAAGAAATACAAGATAAGAGTGAGAAGTATTTAACTTTGGCCTTTTCTTTCTTTCCTGGATTTCCTGATCATAAAGTCAGATAGAGCCAGAGATGTTCATATTGCCTAAAGAAAGACTTAGGACTGTTATGGCAGGAAGAAAAGAAAATAAACAGTAAATATTTGCTGTTTTTTTTTTTTTTTTATTTCTTCCAAGCCAGGAAAATCAGAGGAGAGGCTGGAGGACAGTGGAGTATAAAAGTCTGTGACATGTACACACACACGTGCGCACACAGAGGAAAGAAAATAGGGTATAGATGAGGTATATCATTTGTTTTTTTTTTTTTTTTTTATTTCTTCCAAGCCAGGAAAATCAGAGGAGAGGCTGGAGGACAGTGGAGTATAAAAGTCTGTGACATGTACACACACACGTGCGCACACAGAGGAAAGAAAATAGGGTATAGATGAGGTATATCTGTGCTGAAAAGAGAAAGAGAAGTGTGAGGTGACCTCCTCCTCCTTGGAGGAGGTCAGTCAGGGAACTGGGGAAAGTCAAGGAGAAAGGAAGCTGTTAACAAAAAGAGAATGCCAGTAACTGCCTGGGGTCAGAAACAGGAGCCACCGTGGAAGCTGCAGACCTCTGGCCTTTGGACTGGGAGTGCCTGCTGGCCCTGCAGAGGAGGTGATGAAAGGGCACTCCCTAGGCAGCTTCTCGCCTGCATCCTGCTGTGATCATACAACTGAAAGTTGTTTGCCTCTCACTTGAGAATTAGCTGACTCTGTGAACTACTCGGGACACTTTTTAACTCCCTGCCACACTCAAAAGAAGGTGTGAGCTCTGGACCCCTGGAGGAGGGGAGGTGATACAGAAGGGAAGATCCCATCACTAGTCTCTGTTGGGTTGGCTAAAGGGTAGAAAAGCCCATCCTTGTTACATATGCCTGCACATTTACACAGGAACATGCACACACATGTGTGCAAGTACATACGGCTACAGAAAGGGCTGTTCAACTCAAATACAATTTAACTGTGAGAAATTTTTTGACTCTGCAAAACCTGAAAGTGCATATGGATGAAAAAAATAGCTATCTCAATGTTTCCCAAACTTACCTAATCATGAGAATCACGTGTTAAAAATGCCACTTCCCAGGCACCTAGCCTGCAGGGTTAGTGGCTCTGCCCTGGACCTGGAATCTTTGTTTTTGTCCAGAGTCCTCTGTGAGTCTTCACCAAGTGTAGCCAAAAAGTTGTACATTCTCCCCCATCTAGTGCCCACCAAGGACCTCGCCCATTGGTCTTGGTGCTACCTCCTGCTGAGCCTGCATTCTTTGCAGCAGTGTTCCAGGCAGTCACTACCAATCTCTGAGTCGCCATACGAGAGAGGACAAAACCAATCTATCGTCCCAGTGTAATTTATGGGTGATAGACTCATGATGTGATATTCACATTTTTGAGCTGTTATGCTCAAAAGGCAGTGCGTGTGTTGTCTCATGAGCCATGCCTTGTGCTGTGGTAAAAGGCACCTTCTTTTGCTGATGGTGACTCCAGTTGTCAAGATCTCGTGGCCATCAGGAACCTACTCTCAGGCATTGACCCTGTGCATTCCTTGATAAAAATGTTGGAACTAATAGTCTAAGGTATGATGTGTCTGAGGCCACAGAGAAGGCTTCACAGCATGCTCGCCTACAAGGAAACAGGGAATGTGACTGCTATGTGCACAGCTGACTCCTTTGTGGACCCACACTGTTTAAAAGGGTCATATTAGCTAGCTAGCCAGTCTTCTAGCTAAAGTGGATGATTAGCTAGTACCCTGCTAGTTTCTACTTCTTTCTCCAGTGAGAGTTTTCACAAAAGTGGGTACTGCTTTCCTAGCCAGTCTAACAGACTGGTTGTGGCTCAGCTTTGAAGTCAAACTTCCATTTCAATCTAATTCAGTCCCTTTGCATCTGTGTGACCTTTGGGCAGATTTCTTACCCTCTTCTCCTATGTTCCTTTCTGCAAAGTAGAGGTGAAGGTAGTACCTAACTCATGGGTCATTTGTTAGGACTTAACCAAATAATGAATAGAGCACCTAGCCTGGTGCCTGGCAGTCATGTTGTCTCACCATGGGAAATTCCTATCATTCATTATTCCTGGTCAGAAAATCATCCTTGCTGTCAAAACCTGACCATTGATTGTTTATGTGTGTGTAACTTCTTATTCAGGCTGTTTTTGTTATGTTGTGTTGCCTATATAAAGTTTAGACTGTAGAATATTTCCTAGTTCATTCAATCTGAACACCCTCCTATTATCTCCTTTCCACTGACTCACTATTTCAAACCTTTTCACAGGGTTTATCCTGAATTTGGGAATTGCTTTAGGACATCTAGAAGTGTGCAAATTGTTTTTACCTAGCAAAACCACGAAAACACTAGTAACTACAATGTGGGTTTTCTTCATAGAGCCAAGAAACCAAATTGCAACATATTCAGTCGTTTCCTTGGAAAAGCATTTGTTGAGCCCAAGACTAAATCAGGTGCCTCTAAAAAATGCTCTCATGACTTTTTTTCAAAGTACTCCACAGGTTGTAATGTTCCACTCATTTGTGTGGTTTTTGGCTTGAGTCATCCATTATTTTTCAATCCCACTTTAAACTTAGCTGGAATGGGCAACGGATCCACTTGCTACCAACTTGTGCCCAGCATCGAGTATAGTACCCAGCACAGAGCAAGTGCTCAGTGAATGTTTGCTAAGTGCCGCGCTGCTGCTGGTGCTGACCATATCCCCTAGGATCCTTTTAGTGTTGGTGTGTGTCCCTCCCCTAACTTCTGTGTGCCTTCTCTTCTAGTGGTCTGCACCTTGACTTGCTTTGAGGGACTCCCCTCAGACATCTAGAGCCTCATTATCAGGATGTTCCAAGAGCTGGAAGGGCCTGGGGTTTTATATCTCCCAGACCCTTCCTTAGCCAGTGGCACAGCCCCTGACCTCAAAGGAGACAAACTTTGAGGTGTAAATCATACTCCCAAGTCTCTCTATGGGATGAACTTGAAGCCCCACAAGACTTTGCCTGAAATCACCCACAGCTGGACTCCTTCACCTTCCCTCCTCTGCTGCCTGCATTCCCTTGCACGTTTCTCTGCATATCTTCACTAAATCAGTTGCACACAAATCCTTGACAAAGGTCTGCTTCTGGGGAACACAACCTAAGACATCATGTAAACTGTTTTTAGAAACAAACTGTCCCTGAAAATAGAAAATCTTTGTTCACTTACTATGTCCTTCCAAGGCTTATAAAGATTAAGTGTATGGGGTTCAGTTAGGTACTACATAGGAGCCAGAGGTTCATCAACAGAATAGGGATACATGCATAGCTCATCTGTGGGTAACAAATGACTGTGTGCAACAAGGGTAGAAGAAAATGGTAAGATGATAGGAGCTTTTTGAGGGAGAAAAGTGACTATCTATCAAGAGCATCTTCGATTTGCTGATACACAGCACACTTGGGAACACTGCTTTCTTGGCAAATGGGGGTTAAAAAATTTTGACCTGTAGCCAGGTAATGAAAAGAAATGTATATTTTTCTTAGGTGTGTCTAAGCCATTTTTAAAAACCATTTGAAAATCTGAGCTCTATAAACATGAGAGAAATTGAGTTATTTGTAGAGGTGGATGGACCTAAAGTCTGTCATACAGAGTGAAGTAAGTCAGAAAGAGAAAAACAAATACCATATGCTAACACATATATATGGAATCTAAAAA
>NW_006784922.1:4234734-4266479 GCF_000442215.2 Lipotes vexillifer | reverse complement strand
GAATAAAGACACAGACATAGAGAATGGACTTGAGGATACGGGGAGGGGGAAGAGTAAGCTGGGACAAAGTGAGAGAGTGGCATGGACATATATACACTACCAAATGTAAAATAGATAGCTAGTGGGAAGCAGCCACATAGCACAGGGAGATCAGCTCGGTGCTCTGTGACCACCTAGAGGGGTGGGATAGGGAGGGTGGGAGGGAGACGCAAGAGGGAGGGGATATGGGGATATATGTATATGTATAGCTGATTCACTTTGTTATAAAGAAGAAACTAACACACCATTGTAAAGCAATTATACTCCAATAAAGATGCTAAAAAAACACAAAACAAACAAAAAAATAAAAACAATCTGAAAGGCTAAAAAAAAAAAAAAAAGAGAGAGAAAGTGGCCAAAGAAATTTCAGTTTTGTAACTGTGAAGGCTGCATGCAAAGGAGAATGGGGATATTTGCAAGCTGTCAGAAAAGACCCAGGATGTGCATGAATGTGATTATAAGTATGAATGTTTGCAGGGGATTATGTCCATGTTAAAGAAGTTTGTTTTTGACAGCAAAAGGAAAATGTAGAATTTCTTCAATGAGAAGACATTTCAAATACCACCATGTAAGATTTCAGAGGGATAAGGCATGAAGTAAATCAGAATAGTGCTTATTCTCATTACCAGGACAAGAATAAGCAATAAGATCCTTATATATGTGTTTATATATGGATAGGTGTGTGTGTGTATATATATATATATATATATATATATATATAGTCATTTAAATGAAAATTCCAAATGTAGCCCACTCCCTCAGTCATAGCTAAAATTACTCACTTTTAACTCTTGCACTAGAAAACAAATTTTCTTGGCTTAAAACACTTCTGTATATATCTTAAATAATTTGACACCACTACAAATTTTGGTCAACGTACAAAATATTCAGTGGGAATGTAACTTTCTAGATGACCAATTATCCTTCGATCACCATGTCCAGATTGGTTTTATTATAGCCCAGCTGTGGAATTAAGAAAGCTTGACTATAAAGATGACTTCCTGTGACTTTGAGGATTTGTATTTTTGCTGAGATTCTTTCCATACAGGTGTAATTGTAATTGAATAGACTAAACAGCAAATAAGCTGTTATTTAGTTATGTAATTTTGTTTTGCAGTGCTATAAAATAGATAATTTTGAAACACTGGGGAGGGGTAGGGTAGAGGAGGGGAAAAAGCAAACATCCAGAAAACTTTTGGCTAAAGTTTGTGAAGAAATCATAGGAGCTATTTTCCTCTCATGCCAAAGTGCTTCCTCATTCTGAATACGTTTACTTTCAAAATAATGGACTAATAAATCTGTGTCCGGAAATAAGTTTAGCTTTAATTTCCTCAGAAAGATCTTACCATATGAACCTGTATAGCTATCAAAGGGGTCAGAACCCTCTAAATTAATATTGTAGCAATAATGCTAACCTTTGCCTAATGTCTACTTCATAATCACGGCAGCAGCAGCCATCATTTCATGAACTCTCATAAGCCAGGCACTTTCACAGATGCTTTTTATGCAAGAGCTCAATTAATACTCCTAACGACTCTCTAAGATGGTACCTCTCACTCTACAGAAGAAGAAACAGACTCAGGGAGGTTAACCTAGGACTTAACAGTGAGAATTTTTTTACTTCAAACTATTTTTTCTCTTTCAAATAGTATTTCACGGAAAGTCAGTTTTAACTAAAGTATAAAATGGTAAAAACAACTGCAGGAAAATGAGGTGTGTGAGATTCCCCCATAAAAGACAGGAAATGAAAATATAATAAAGCCCTATTACTTGTAGCAACGTATACTACCAGGAATCAACCTGAAGGTCAACATAACCCCAAGAGTAGTCAGATTTTTATCAACATGTTACCCTCCAATTTCAAAGTAATTTCTCCAGATGTTCTGGTGCTTTCACATCTAGAATGCCCTTCTAAAGTGAGCTACAAGAAAACTACTACGGCAGAACACCCTAGAAGCATTAATTCCTTTTGCAAGAGGTTCTGATATTTGCTGGTACAGTGCTGCCACCATGTGGAGCAACTTCTGAAAAAGTGGAACAAAATAGGACTCATACCCATCATCAGATTAAGAGGATTTGGAGGATTTCCATAGTAAAACAGTTCTCAGATAATTAATGTCTTTATCCATTCAAAATTTTAACCGTTTTGAGAAAACAAAACAGTTCTAAACATGTTGTATATATATATACTCATGAAGGCAGTGACCAGTAATGGGTATTGGGGCTCAGACCTAGGTTAGAATTCTGGTTACATTACTACTAGCTGTATGACTTCGTGATTATTCTTTTTCTTTTTTTTTTTGCGGTACACAGGCATCTCACTGTTGTGGCCTCTCCCGTTGCGGAGCACAGGCTCCGGCCGTGCAGGCTCAGTGGCCATGGCTTACGGGCCCAGCCACTCCGTGGCATGTGGGATCTTCCCGGACCGGGGCACGAACCCGTGTCCCCTGCATCGGCAGGCGGACTCTCAACCACTGCACCACCAGGGAAGCCCTAATTATCGATCTTTGTCAGTGCCATCCTGTCTTGATTAATGAAGTTTTATAATAAATATTAAAATCAGGTAGTGTTATTCTCCAGCTTTGTTATTCTTATTCACAGTTGTTTTGGCTATTATAGATCCTTTACATTTTCGTATGAATTTTAGAATCAGCTTGCCAATTTCTATTAAAAAAGCCTGAAAATACTGAATAGCTGGATCTTTCTTTTACGTCCAATCTAACAATTGTTGCCTTATAATTAGGGTGTTTATAGCATTCCATTCAATGTGGTTATTGATGTGGCTAGGTATAATTCCATCGTGTTGTTTGTTTTATATTTATTCCATTCATTCTTTGTCCTCCTTTTCCTCTTTTTCTCCCTTTTTTGGATCAACTGAATTTTTTTTAATGATTCCATTTTATCTTGTTTGTGGGCTTATTAGCTCTCTTTGTTTCATTCTTTTAGTGTTGCTTTAGGGTTTATAGTGTACATTGTTAACTTATCACAGTCTATCTTTAAGTGACATGTCACCTCATGTTTATTTTGAGAAATTTACAATAGTATACTTCAAATTCCTTCTACCTAGCCTTGGTACTATTGGTGCATTTCAATATCCTTTATCTGTTATAAACCCTATACTACATTATTATTTTTGTTCAAATAGCCAATTTTCTATTGAAGTTATTTAAGTCACAAGAAAACAATCTTGTATACTTACATTGTTTTCATTCCAGTGCTCTTCATTTATATGTGTAGATCCAGATTTCTAGGTGATGTCATTTTCCTTTTGCCTGGAGAAATTCCTTCATGCTTCTTGTGGTATGTTTTTTCTAGTGATAAGGTTTTTCAGGTCTTGTATGGTGGAAAAAATCTTTTTTGCCTTTGTGTTTGAAAGGTATTTTCCTGGGGCATAGAATTTTAGGTTGACAGTTTTTCTTCTGGATATTGGCCACTATCTTTTCTCATTGTTTCATATATATATATTCATATAAATCTGCTGTTCCTTGGCTTTATTCCTCTGTATATAGCACATCTATTTTCTCTGGTTGCTTTTAAGATTTTCTCTTTATCACTATTTTTGAACAATTGTATTATACTGTGCTTTAATGTAATGTGTGTGTGTGTGTGTGTGTGTGTGTGTGTGCGCGCTGGGTTTTGCGTAGTTTCTTATATCTATGGGTTTATAGTTTTCATCAACTTTGGAAAAAATATTTTACCATTATTTCTTCAAATA
Source organism: Lipotes vexillifer (assembly GCF_000442215.2). Classification (NCBI taxonomy): domain Eukaryota; kingdom Metazoa; phylum Chordata; class Mammalia; order Artiodactyla; family Lipotidae; genus Lipotes; species Lipotes vexillifer. The sequence goes on along the minus strand of NW_006784922.1, from coordinate 4,262,725 downwards.
TTTTTTCTATCATCCCCTCTATTTCAGGGACTCCAGTTACACATATATTAAGCCACTTGAAGTTGTTCCACAGCTCACTGGTATTCTTTTCACTTTTTTCAGTTATTTTATCTCTGTGTGTTTAATTTTGAACAGTTTCCATTACTCTACAATCAGGTTCACTACCTTTTCTTCTGCCATATCTAATCTGAAACTTATCCCATATAGTTACATTTTCATTTCAGACATTCTAGTTTTCATCTTTAAAAATTTGATCCATGCCTTTTTTATATTTCTATGTCTCAACTTTCTGAATGTATGGAATATAGTTATAGCAACTGTTTGATTGTCCTTGTCTGCTAATTCTAACATCTGTGTCAGTTATAGGTTGGTTTTGATTTTCTTCTCATTATGAGTCATATTTTTTCCTTCTTTTTCCATACCTGGTCATTTTTTTATTGGATGTTAGGGATTGTGAATTTTACCTTTCTAGGTGTTGGATATTTTTGTATTTCTATAAATATTCTTGTGTTGTATTCTGAGACATAGTTATTTGGAAACATTTTCATATTTTCAGATCTTTCTATAAGACTTGTTATGTAGTACCAGAGACTTGTTTAGTTTAGAGCTAATTATTCTCTACTACTGAGGCCAAGGCTATTCTTAGTACTCTCCCAAGTCCCTGTGACTTACAAAGTTTTCCACTCTAACTGTTGGGAATAGGTACTTCCTGACTCTGTGTGAGCAGTGGGTACTGGTCCCTCTAATCCTGTTGGTGATTCTCTTCCCAGAGTCTCAATTACTTTCATCACATGTATGTGGTGATCAGTACTCTGCTGAACTGAAGGATCAACTCTGTGCAGTTCTCTGGAGTTCCTTCTTTGTGACTCTTTCTTCTCTGAACTCTGCCTTATGAATGAGAGCTGCCCTCATGTCCCTAGGTACCCAGCTCTGTCTCTTTAACTCTGATTCTGCTGGACTCCACCTGGTTTTCCCTCTCTGCTCCATGACCAAGAAACTTTCTCAAGGTTGTAAGCTTGGGCAGCCAGAGTTCTCACCTCATTCATTTCTCATATCTCAGGGTCTATGTTCTTAATTGCCTAATATCCAGTGTCTTGGAAACCAATGCTTCATATATTGTGTCTACTTTATTATTATGTGTGAGGCAAAAGGGAAAATCCAGTTCCCAAAACTCCATATTGGCCAGAAGTGGAAGTCCTAGCGTGGTTTTTCATCCAGGTTTGTCTCCATTTTCCAGATATGAAAATTAAGGCTTAGAGAGGATAGATAACTTAACTAACATCACACCTCTGTCAAGGACTATAACTAGGATTGGAATCAGGTTATCTGAATTCAGAGCCTTTGTGTTTCTTCACTACTTTACATTACCCTAAATCTTGAATATTTAAAATCTAGGCATGATGAAGCAATCACAATGGATGCTTAACTGCAACATATTTTTAATCAGAGGACCTCATTCTCTAACCATGCCAGCTAACAGAGTATTTACTGTAGGTCTTTGGATGACTTTCAATACGAGTCCCACTGCAGGAGTTCGTGACTTTAATTTTCATATGTATTACTCTACAAGCATGACACCCTTTCCTAACTGACCTTTTAAAAATAAATAATCCACTATGCCTATATAAAAAGCATCGTCCCATCAAATCACTTCACACTTCTCTTTGCCTTCCCAGTGTATAATGAGTGAATGTGACCAGAGGAAATTGACCATCTGCAACATAACACAGAGCTTCTTTTTCTACAGTGACTGGGAGACCACAGCTCTTTCTCTAGATTTCAGATAAAGCGGTGCTTCTATGCAGACATTCAGGATTGTATGCAAAAGCATATTTGTGGCAAAATAGTCTTGGTCCCTTAGCCTCTGCCAGCAAAGGCCAAAGTAAAATTTCACTAAACAGTCTCACTTCTTCTTTCTAACCCTAGCTTTTATTGTTTTACTGAAATCTATGAAAGTTTATATTTTGCCTAAAAACCCTAGCATTGTATTTAACTCATGTTTATTCAAAAGTTTGAACACGTTTAGGAGTCCTTTTAATAGATATTTTGTATAAATTCTCTGTTGATCACATGGCTGGATTAAAATGAAGTAGTGACCAAACCAGTGGTCTTTCTCCTTTTGATTATTCACTTGGTAGGCTTTAATATCTGTGAGAAATGAGCAAGATTTAGGGAACAAAGGAGGGTAGAAGCTATATATAACTAATAGAGTTGTGAACTGTCCACATATTCATGAGGTTACCATAGATGTGACCTCTTTAGAAAGGCAGCATTAAAGGCATTCCTTTTTCATATGAAAAAAGTTTAATATGCATTGCACAGTACATGAGGAGGAACTGAAACCAGTTTGGGAAATGACTGAATTAGGCTCCTTCCTTGCTGTGTGACTTCTCAAATGCTGTAATTTATATCTGCAAGGGGTTTGGAGGCTTGCCACTTGGGGAATCTGCCTGTAAAGCTGTTTCATCTCATTGACAAGCTGAGAAATTTCTTCTTGGTTTGGCTTAATTGTGTGTTCTTTTATTTTGTGCATTGTCGTCATTTTGGAAGACACTGAGCTGCTCTTGGATGCATTGAGCAGAAGGATTCACTTTAGTAATTTCCTAAAAGAGAAATACACGAACCTGCTAGACTTTCAAGTGCAGAGACGATAAGTAACTCAATTTGGAACTCACTGGAGTAAACCCAATGGCTCCATCAATACTAGGAATCATTTTTCAGAGTAGTGGCATGCTGCGTAAGATGTGAGATAGTTCTGTGTGCTGAATTAATTCCAGGGACTTGAATGCATAGGTCAGTGAACACATAAACATTTTTGGTTCTAAAAATAATCATGGCATCTTTCATTTACACGTGGTATTATAAATTTGAAAACGTCTAAGTTCACATTCCTAAAGGAGTTTACAATCTAGCTGGGGAAACAAAACAAAAATATAAAGAAAAATTAAATGCTGAACTGTATGGTACTGATTATATAGACATAAAAAATTAGGAGGAAAATCTGTATTATCTAGAGCAATTGAGGGAAGCTTTATGAAGGAGACAAAAATTGCTGGGTAGACGGGGTGAAGAGAGGCATTCTTACAAATGATGAAAAACTGCATGGGCAAAAGGCAAGGGGTTGGAAATAAGAGCAGCATACATGAAAGAAGGTGAGCTGTTAAAGAATCCTAAAGGGGAGGGCTGGGAGATAAAGTACTATCAGATGACGAGCGACCTAGAAAGCCAAACAGAAGAATTTGTAACTAATGCCAAAAATAACATTAAGCCACTGTAGATTTTTGAGCAAATGACAGCTTTAAGTACAGTTTTATGATTAGCCTGGCAGTGATGCGCAAGGTGGATGACAGAGAAGATGAAGTGAGAGGGACCAGCTCAAGCCTAGTGAAGTCATTCAAGTTAGGAGGACTATGTCAGGGATTTGAGGAAAAAACAAAAAGGACAGAAAGCATCCATTAATATTCTGAAGGAAGAAATAGGAGGCTTGAATGTCCCACCTTTCACTGTTCTCCGTATACCCAATGGCAGATTTCAGAAATGGGGACAAGTAGTGGAGGATGGAAGTGTATATCTGCCCAGTTCTCTCTTATCATCTTATGTAGATGTTCAGCTACTCAACCTCTTTGGGTGCCGTCTCTATAAGTAACTGAACTTTCCACAAGAAGGGATAGAGTGTGGCATGGTGTTTAATTGCATGAGGATCAGAACGTTGGTACTTTATTTTCCCTTTCTGAAAATACAATGAAAAATTTTAAAGTTAAAGTTGAGAAACTAGAAACAATGATGACAAAATGAAGGAAAAAGAGTTTTCCGGGAAGGAAAGGAAAGTAATGGGAGTCAGAAAGGAAATACAGTTGAAAAGAGAAAAGAATAGAGAGAGGACAAAAGCAGACTGCCAGCTCCTGAGGGTTTGAATTGCCTGGACTAAGATTCAGTTCCTAAGTCTGGTCTTCCTGAAGAATGGTAGAATTCTAGAGTTTAGAAACCTTCCCCCTCCTTTTGATTCTTGAGAAAATTGATGTCCAAAGAAGTAAAGTGGCTTGCTCAAAATTAGATACTTAATGAGAACTGCAGACAGGGCAAGAACATAGGTTTGTTAACTCCCGCTTCAGGTCTCTATTCCAGCCCCACAGTTCCTTTCCTAGAAAGGAGTTAGAGATTTATTCCACACAGTGTTAAGGCCTGCCTACTTTAGACAACTACTTTTTGGTCACTCATTTAGGCTGTCTTGGTCCATTTTTCTTCCAGATGTGAAAGATGCAGTAATATAAACTATAAAAGAAAAGGTACCATAACAAGAGAAACAAATTTAAAGGAAGAAAGACAAGAATGAGAAATAAGAAACTAAAAGAAAAAGCATTGCCAAAACAATCTTGAAAAAGAACAAAGTTGAAACTCTCAGACTTCCTGGCTTCAAAACTTATTACAATGCTACAGTAATCAATATACTGTGATACAGGCATAAAGACAGACATTTAGACTAATGGAATAGAATAGAGGGCCCAGAAACAAATCCTCACATATATGGCCAAGTGATCTTTAACAAGAGTGTTAGGACCATTCAGTGGAGGAAAGGACAGTCTGTTCAACAAATGGTGTTAGGAAAACTGGATATCCACATGCAAAATAATGAAGTGATACCTTTATCTTACACCATATACAAAAATTAACTCAAAATTAATCAAAAACCTAAATGTAAAACCTAAACTATAAAACTCTTACAATAAAACATAGGGAAAAATCTTCATGACATTGGATTTGGCAAGGATTTCTTGGATATGACACAAAAAGCACAGGCAACAAAAGTAAAAAGACAAATTGGACTACATCAAAATTAAAAACTTCTATGCATCAAAGGACACAGTCAACAGAGCAAAAAGGCAACCTAGGAAATGGGAAAATATTTGCAAATCATTTAACTAATAAGGTGTTAATATCCAGAATATATAAAAACCTCCTACAATTCAACAACGATAATAAAACAATCTGATTACAAAATGAGCAAAGGACCCGAATAGATGTTTCTGCAAAGAAGATATACAAATGGCCAATAAGCACATGAAAAGATGTTCATGACTAATCATTAAGGAAATGTAAATCAAAACCACCTTGAGATACTACCTCATACTCATTAGGATGGCTATTGTATAAAGTAAACAAACAAACAAACCAGAAAGTCACAAGTGTTGGTGAGAATGTGGAGATATTGGAACCCTTGTGCATTGCTAATGGAATTGTAAAATGGTATAGCTGCTTTGGAAAACAGTATGGTGTTCCTTAAAAAATTAAAAATGAATTATCAAATGACTCAGCAATTCCAATTCTGGGTGTATATCCAAAGGAATTGAAAGCCGGATCTCAAAGAGATACCCGTATACCTGTGTTCATAGCAGCACTATTCACAATAGCTGAGAGGTAGAAGCCCTCCAAGTGCCTATGGACAGATAAATGGATAAATGAAATGTGCTATATATTTACAGTGGAATACGATTCATCATTAAAAGTAAGGAAATTTTGGCACATGCTCCAACATGGATGAATCTTGAGGACATTATGCTGTGATATAGGCCAGTTACAAAATGACAAATACTGTATAATTCCACTTGTACAAAGTCTTAGAGTAGTCAGATTCATAGAAAGAGAACATAGAACGGTGAGTGCCAGAAGCTGGAGGAAAGGGAAAATGAGATGTTGTTATTTAATGGGTGTGGCACTTCAGTTTTACACGATGAAAAAATTCTGGAAATTGGTTGCACAACGATGTGAATATACTTACCACTACTGAAGTGTACATTTAGAAATGGTTAAGATGGTAAAATGTGATGAGTTCTTCGCACAATTAAAAATAAAATTAAAACAAGAAAAGCATTCAATGCCATCATATATTCATATCTTTTATATCCTCTTCCCAGAAATGTTTATGTAATTAATGTACCTGAGAAAATTTAACTGAACACATTTGCTGATATAAACATATATTTGACCTATTCATGAATAGACAAAGATATGACTCATTTGCCTACAGATATAAATAGCTACCTCATTTTTATATTTATTTTTCTAATTAGATTTTTAATTAAAACATTTATATTAGTTTTAAAGTAAAAAACTTAAATACATATATAGAAATAATATGACTTCAATAATTATAACATTATTTAAATATAAATATTAAAAAAGCATATGCTTGAAAAACATATTCAAGATGGTGTAAAGAATATACATATTTTACAAAGTTGTGAACTGAAAAATAGAATTAAGATTATTTATAATCAGGAAAAATTTATTAGCAAGTTGAAATAATTTTCTACATAAATAAAAAATCACTGCTATTGAGAAGGATTCTTTGGACTGAATAATCCATATTCATAGCCTACATTGATCAAATCCATCGGACACTTGTATAATTTATTCTTCACCTTAACTCTATAGCCAGAGACTGAATTTAAACCTCTCACATTAATCAAATCAACTGGAGAATTCCATCTTTTGTTTACTATCCCCCTTGTTGCAGTGAGCAACTATCTGACCACAGTTAAATTACTGATCTCTCCATTTCTTTATACCCCTTCCTGGTGAACAAGAATTCTATCATGTACCAAGAATGAAGACACTTTTCCTAAGATGTTGAGACATAATTCTTAATTTGTGGAATCTGCTATCTTTGTGTGCATGAGACAAAAGATGTCCTACAACATTTCCCTTATACGCTACCCCCACCTCATCAGCAACATCCCTTCAAAGCAGGATATAAAGGAGAAAAGAAAAAATTAACATTCAGGTGCAATTATTTTCCAACTGCCTCTTGGAAAGAGTATGGGAGGCATTGCCTAACATGGTGCTAGACTGTTGCCTCCGTGTAAAAAGTGAACCTGGATTCATTTGCTCAAAATATGGAAGGTACTTGGCCAGGGCCAGGGTATTATAAAAGAAAGAGGGTTTCTATTTTCTAGGAACTTGCAGTCTAGAGGTGAGGAAAGCACAAATATTTGCATATATATTATATATAGTCATATATATACATATTCTTTATATAGTCTTTTTGTATATTTATATTAATTAGGAGATAGATACATATAAAACATCAATTGGTATATATACATATATACATACATACACACACATAAACAGACACGCACCCTTTTTTCCAAGATATAATATTTTCAATCTTAACAAGTTAATATTTCATTTAATATTCAGAAGGTGTTCTTTTTTAAATATAAGATTATTCTAACTTCACCTGAAAGTGAAAGAAAACATTCAAGAATAACTAAAAAAATTTTTGAAAAGCATTAAAATTTAAGTGGAGACATTCTATTAGCTGTTTCAGAACCACGCTTGTGGTAAATGGAAGATGGCGGAAGAGTAAGACACGGAGATCACCTTCCTCCCCACGAATACATCAGAAATACATCTATATGTGGAACAACTCCTACAGAACACCTACTGAACACTGGCAGAAGACCTCAGACCTCCCAAAAGGCAAGAAAGTCCCCACGTACCTGGGTAGGGCAAAAGAAAAAAGAAAAAACAGAGACAAAAGAATAGGGACGGGACCTGCACCAGTGGGAGGGAGCTGTGAAGGAGGAAAGGTTTCCACACACTAGGAAGCCCCTTTGCAGGCGGAGACTGCGGGTGGCGGAGCGGGGAGCTTCGGAGCCGCGGAGGAGAGCACAGCAACAGGGGCGCGGAGCGCAAAGCGGAGAGATTCCCGCACAGAGGATCGGTGCCGACCAGCACTCACCAACCTGAGAGGCTTGTCTGCTCACCCTCCGGGGCGGGCGGGGGCTGGGAGCTGAGGCTCGGGCTTCGGAGGTCGGATGCCAGGGAGACGGCTGGGGTTGGCTGCGTGAACACAGCCTGAAGGGCGTTAGTGCACCACGGCTAGACGGGAGGGAGTCCGGGAAAACGTCTGGACCTACCCAAGAGGCAAGAGACTTTTTCTTGCCTCGTTGTTTCCTGGTGCGCGAGGAGAGGGGATTAAGAGGACTGCTTAAAGGAGCTCCAGAGACGGGCGTGAGACGGCTTATCAGCACAGACCCCAGAGACGGGCATGAGACGCTAAGGCTGCTGCTGCCGCCACCAAGCAGCCTGTGTGCAAGCACAGGTCACTATCCACACCTCCCCTCCCGGGAGTTTCTGCAGCCCGTCACTGCCAGGGTCCCGTGATCCAGGGACAACTTCCCCGGGAGAACGCACGGCGCGCCTCAGGCTGGTGCAACGTCATGCCGGCCTCTGCCGCCGCAGGCTCGTCCTTCACTCTGTGCCCCTCCCTCCGCCCCCGGCCTAAGTGAGCCAGACCCCCGAATCAGCTGCTCCTTTAACCCCGTCCTGTCTGAGCGAAGAACAGACGCCCTCAGGAGACCTACATGCAGAGGCGGGGCCAAATCCAAAGCTGAACCCCGGGAGCTGTGCGAACAGAGAAGAGAAAGGGAAATCTCTCCCAGCAGCCTCAGAAGCAGCGGATTAAATCTCCACAGTCAACCTGATGTATCCTACATCTGTGGAATACATGAATAGACAATGAATCATCCCAAATTGAGGAGGTGGACTTTAGGAGCAATGATATATATATATTTCTTCCTTTATTCTCTTTTTGTGAGTGTGTATTTATATACTTCTGTGTGTGATTTTGTCTGTATAGCTTTGCTTTTACCATATGTCCTAGGGTTCTGTCTGTCCTTTTTTTTATTTTTATTTTTTTAGTATAGTTTTTAGCACTTGTTATCATTGGTGGATTTGTTTTTTGGTTTAGTTGCTCTCTTCTTTTTTTTAAATTACTTGAAAAAATTTTTTTCAGTAATTATTTTTTATTTTAATAACTTTTCAATTTAATTTAATTTTATCTTCTTCTTTCTTTTTTTTCTCCCTTTTATTGTGAGCTGTGTGGATGACAGGCTCTTGGTGCTCCAGCCAGGCATCAGGGCTCTGCCTCTAAGGTGGGAGAGCCAAGTTCAGGACATTGGTCCACAAGAGACCTCCCAGCACCATGTAATATCAAACAGCAAAAATCTCCCAGAGGTCTCCATCTCAATGCCAAGACCCAGCTCCACTCAATGACCAGCAAGCTACAGTGCTGGACACACTATACCAAACAACTAGCAAGACAGGAACACAACCCCACCCATTAGTAGAGAGGCTGCTAAAAATCATAATAAGGCCACAGACACCCCAAAACACACCACCAGATGTGGACCTGCCCATCAGAAAGACAAGGTCCAGCCTCATCCACCAGAACACAGGCACTAGTCCCCTCCACCAGGAAGCCTACACAGCCCACTGAACCAACCTTAACCACTGGGGGCAGAAACGAAAAACAATGGGAAATATGAACCTGCAGCCTGTGAAAAGGATACCCCAAACACAGTAAGTTAAGCAAAATGAGAAGACAGAGAAGCACACAGCAGATGAAGGAGCAAGGTAAAAACCCATCAGACCTAACAAATGAAGAGGAAATAGGCAGTCTACCTGAAAAAGAATTCAGCATAATGATAGTAAAGATTATCCAAATTCATGGAAATAGAATGGAGAAAATACAAGAAACATTTAACAAGGACGTAGAAGAACTAAAGAGCAAACAAACAGTGATGAACAACAAAATAACTGAAATTAAAAATTCTCTAGAAGGAATCAATAGCAGAATAACTGAGGCACAAGAACGGATAAGTGACCTGGAACATAAAATAGTGGAAATAACTACTGCATAACAGAATAAAGAAAAATAATGAAAAGAATTGAGGACAGCCTTAGAGACCTCTGGGACAACATTAAATGCACCAACATTCAAATTATAGGGGTCCCAGAAGAAGAAGAGAAAAAGAAAGGGACTGAGAAAATATTTGAAGAGATTATAGTTGAAAACTTCCCTAATATGGGAAAGGAAATAGTTAATCAAGTTCAGGAAGCACAGAGGGTCCCATACAGGATAAATCCAAGGAGAAACATGCCAAGACACATATTAATCAAACTATCAAAAATTGAATACAAAGAAAAAATATTAAAAGCAGCAAGGGGAAAACAACAAATAACATACAAGGGAATCCCCATAAGGTTAACAGCTGATCTTTCAGCTGAAACACTGCAAGGCAGAAGGGAGTGGCAGGACAAATTTATTGTGATGAAGGAGAAAAACCTATAACCAAGATTACCGAGCAAGGATCTCATTCAGATTTGACGGCGAAATTAAAACCTTTACAGACAAGCAAAAGCTAAGAGAATTCAGCACCACCAAACCAGCTTTACAACAAATGCTAAAGGAACTTCTCTAGGCAGGAAACACAAGAGAAGGAGAAGACCTACAATAACAAACCCAAAACAATTAAGAAAATGGGAATAGGAACATACATATTGATAATTACCTTAAAGGTAAATGGATTAAATGCTCCAAGGAAAAGACATAGACTGGCTGAATGGATACAAAGATAAGACCCGTATATATGCTATCTACAAGAGACCCACTTCAGACCTAGGGACACATACAGACTGAAAGTGAGGGGATGGAAAAAGATATTCCATGTAAATGGAAATCAAAAGAAAGCTGGAGTAGCAATTCTCATATCAGACAAAACAGACTTTAAAACAAAGACTATTACAAGAGACAAAGAAGGACACTACATAATGATCAAGGGATCAATCCAAGAAGAAGATATGACAATTGTAAATATTTATGCACCCAACATAGGAGCACCTCAATACATAAGGCAAATGCTAACAGCCATAAAAGGGGAAATCGACAGTAACACAATCATAGTAGGGGACATTAACACCCCACTTTCACAAATGGACAGATCATACAAAATGAAAATAAATCAGGAAATGCATTATAATGCATTTAAATGATGCATTATAAAAGATGTACTTAATTGATATTTATAGGACATTCCATCCCAAAACAACAGAATACACTTTCATTTCTTCTTTTTTTTTTTACACACACACACTGTATATTATTTTTACAAGAGACAAACTGACACCAAGCACTGTAAACGGATGACCACAACAAAAGCAACAATGACTGCAATTACCAAACATGAAACACACTCATACTATGTCATAATATTGACATTCAGTCCAGTAATCCTCCACTGTAACAGCTCCTTTACTTTGCAGTGAAAATTGATTTGTATATTTTTTGCCCCTGAGTCCTTGTGGGATTTTTTTTTTATTCAAACCGAAAGTCACAACAATTATAATCATCCTCATCAGTTCACTCAGTCCCATGAAATTAATTTTTCTTTCATCTTGATCTTTTGTTAGCACTTTTATGAGTTCATCAGTTTTCCATTAGAGTTCTGAAAATGCTTATTCATTCAGTTCAGCAGTATAGTCAGTTACCAGAAACCTGTACTTGTCAGAGTCTTTTCCATGAACTCCTTGAAGATGAAACCCTTTTATAGGAACATTTTTGCAAAAGCATCAGAGTACACCCAGAACTGTCTGTAAATGACAAAAGACTTAAAAATGACCACGGTTAAAGATTTGATGAAAGTTCATAATAATGCAGTTGACAAGGAAATTTAGTTATTTCTGAGATATACAGTTTAAAGTAATAACTAGAATTATGACTTACAACATTATACCAGAACATATAACATTTTTAGAAATTTCATGTAATGTCTGAAACATTTATATTAACATATTTCCATACAAATAACCCAAAGAAAGTTTAGTATTAGTTGTTTTTTTGTTTGGTGGTTGGTTTTTTATACTGCACGTTCTTATTAGTCATCAATTTCATACACATCATTGTATACATGGCAATCCCAATCGCCTAATTCAGCACACCACCATCCCCAGCCAACTGCGTTTTCCCCCCTTGGTGTCCAAACGTTTGTTCTCTACATCTGTGTCTCAACTTCTGCCCTGCAAACCGGTTCATCTGTATCATTTTTCTAGGTTCCACATACATGCGTTAATATACGATATTTGTTTTTCTCTTTCTGACTTACTTCACTCTGTATGACAGTCTTTAGATCCATCCACGTCTCAACAAATGACTCAATTTCATTCCTTTTTATGGCTGAGTAATAATTCCATTGTATATATGTATCACAACTTCTTTATCCGTTTGTCTGTCGATGGGCATTTAGGTTGCTTCCATGACCTGGCTATTGTAAATAGTGCTGCAATGAACATTGGGGAGGATATGTCTTTTTGAATTATGGTTTTCTCTGGATATATGCCCAGTAGTGGGATTGCTGGATCATATGGTAATTCTATTTTTAGTTTTTTAAGGAACCTCCATACTGTTCTCCATAGTGATTGTATCAATTTACATTCCCACCAACAGTGCAGGAGGGTTCCCTTTTATCCACACCCTCACCAGCATGTGTTGTTTGTAGATTCCCTGATGATGCCCATTCTAACTGGTGTGAGGTGATACCTCATTGTAGTTCTGATTTGCATTTCTCTAATAATTAGCGATGTTGACCAGCTTTGCATGTGCTTATTGGCCATCTGTATGTCTTCTTTGGAGAAATGTCTATTTAGGTCTTCTGCCCATTTTTGGATTGGGTTGTTTGTTTCTTTAATATTGAGCTTCATGAGCTTTTTATATATTTTGGAGATTAATCCTTTGTTGATTTGTTTGCAAATGTTTTCTCCCATTCTGAGGGTTGTCTTTTCGTCTTGTTGTTTGTTTCCTTTGCTGTGCAAAAGCTTTGAAGTTTCATTAGGTCCCATTTGTTTATTTTTGTTTTTATTTCCATTACTCTAGGAGGTGGATCAAAAAAGATCGTGCTGTGATTTATGTCAAAGACTCTTCTTCCTATGTTTTCCTCTAAGAGTTTTATAGTGTCCGGTCTTACATTTAGGTCTTAAATCCATTTTGAGTTTATTTTTGTGTATAGTGTTAGGGAGTGTTCTAACTTCATTCTTTTACATGTAGCTGTCCAGTTTTCCCTGCACCACTTATTGAAGAGGCTGTCTTTTCTCCATTGTATATCCCTGCCTCCTTTGTCATAGATTAGTTGACCATAGGTGTGTGGGTTTATCTCTGGGCTTTCTATCTTGTTCCATTGATCAATGTTTCTATTTTTGTGCCAGTGCCATATTGTCTTGATTACTGTAGCTTTGTAGTGTAGTCTGAAGTCAGGGAGTCTGATTCCTCCCGCTCCATTTTTTTCCTTCAAGACTGCTTTGGCTTTTCGGGGTCTTTTGTGTCTCCATACAAATTTTAAGATGATTTGTTCTAGTTCCGTAAAAAACGCCATTGGTAATTTGACAGGGATTGCATTAAGTCTGTAGATTGCTTTGGGTAGTATAGTCATTTTCACAATATTGATTCTACCAATCCAAGAACATGGTATATCTCTCCATCTGTTGGTATCATCTTTCATTTCTTTCATCAGTGTCTTATAATTTTCTGCATATAGGTCTTTTGTCTACCTAGGTAGCTTTATTCCTAGGTATTTTATCTTTTTATTGCAATGGTAAATGGGAGTGTTTCCATAATTTCTCTTACAGATTTTTCATGATTAGTGTATAGGAATGCAAGAGATTTCTGTGCATTAATTTTGTATCCTGCAACTTTACCAAATTCATTGATTAGCTCTAGTAGTTTTCTGGTGGCATTTTTAGGATTCTCTATATATAGTATCATGTCATCGACAAACAGTGACAGTTTTACTTCTTCTTTTCCACTTTTTATTCCTTTTATTTCTTTTTCTTCTCTGATTGCCATGGCTAGGACTTCCAAAACTATGTTGAATAATGGTGGTGAGAGTGGAAATCCTTGTCACGTTCCTGATCTTAGAGGAAATATTCTCAGTTTTTCACCATTCACAATGATGTTTGCTGTGGGTTTCTCATATATGGCCTTTATTATGTTGAGGTAGGTTCCCTCTATGCCCACTCTCTAGAGGGTTTTTATCATAAGTGGGTGTTGAATTTTGTCAAAAGCTTTTTCTGCATCTATTGAGATCATCATATGGTTTTTATTCTTCAGTTTGTTACTATGGTGTATCACATTGATTGATTTGCTTATATTGAAGAATCCTTGCATCCCTGGGATAAATCCCACTTGATCATGGTGTATGATCCTTTTAATGTGCTGTTGGATTCTGTTTGCTAGTATTTTGTTGAGGATTTTTGCATCTATATTCATCAGTGATATTGGTCTGTAATTTTCTTTTTTTGTAGTATCTTTGTCTGGTTTTAGTATCGCGGTGAAGGTGGCCTCATAAAACAAGTTTGGGAGTGTTCCTTCCTCTGAAATTTTTTGGAAGAGTTTGAGAAGGATGGGTGTTAGCTCTTCTCTAAATGTTTGATAGAATTCACCTGTGAAGCCATCTGGTCCTGGACTTTGGTTTGTTGGAAGAGTTTTAATCACAGTTTCAATTTCATTGCCTGTGATTGTTCTGTTCATATTTTCTCTTTCTTCCTGGTTGAGTCTTGAAAGTTATACCTTTCTAAGAATTTGTCCATTTCTTCCAGGTTGTTCATTTTATTGGCATAGAATTGCTTGTAGTAGTCTCTTAGGATGCTTTGTATTTCTGCGGTGTCTGTTGTAAGGTCTCCTTTTTTTTTGTAATTTTATTGATTTGAATCCTCTCCCTCTTTTTCTTGATGAGTCTGGCTAATGGTTTATCAATTTTGTTTATCTTCTCAAAGAACCAGCTTTTAGTTGTATTGATCTTTGCTATTGTTTTCTTTGTTTCTATTTCATTTATTTCTGCTCTAGTCTTTATGATTTCTTTCCTTCTGATAACTTTGGGTTTCATTTGTTCTTCTTTCTTTAGTTCCTTCAGGTGTAAGGTTAGATTGTTTACTTGAGATTTTTCTTGTTTCTTGAGTTAGACTTGTATAGCTATAAACTTCCCTCTTAGAACTGCTTTTACTGCATCCCATAGGTTTTGGATTGTCGTGTTTTCATTGTCATTTGTCTCTAGGCATTTTTTTATTTCCTCTTTCATTTCTTCAGTGATCTCTTGGTTATTTAGTAACGTATTGTTTAGCCCCCATGCGTTTGTGTTTTTTACGTTTTTGCCCTGTAATTCATTTCTAACCTCATAGCATTGTGGTCAGAAAAGATGCTTGATATGATTTCAATCTTCTTAAATTTACTGAGGCTTGATTTGTGCCCCAGGATGTGATCTTTCCTGGAGAATGTTCCGTGTGTACTTGAGAAGAAAGTGTAATCTGCTGTTTTTGGATGGAATGTCCTATAAATATCAATTAAATCTATCTGGTCTATTGTGTCATTTAAAGCTTCTGTTCCCTTATTTATTTTCATTTTGGATGATCTGTCTATTGGTGTAAGTGAGGTGTTAAAGTCCCCCACTATTTTTGTGTTATTGTTAATTTCCTCTCTAATAGATGTTAGCAGTTGCCTTTTGTATTGAGGTGCTCCTATGTTGGGTGCATATATATTTATAATTGTTATGTCTTCTTCTTGCATTGATCCCTTGAACATTATGTAGTGTCCTTCCTTGTCTTTTGTAACATTCTTTATTTTAAAGTCTCTTTTATCTGATATGAGTATTGCTACTCCAGCTTTCTTTTGATTTCCATCTGCATGGAATATCTTTTTCCATCCCCTCACTTTCAGTCTGTATGTGTCCCTAGGTCTGAAGTGGGCCTCTTATAGACAGCATATATATGGGTCTTGTTTTTGTATCCATTCAGCAAGCCTGTGTCTTTTGGTTAGAGCAGATAACCATTCATAATTCAAGGTAATTATCGATATGTATGTTCCTTTGACCATTTTCTTAATTGTTTTGTTTTTGTTTTTGTAGGTCCTTTTCTTCTCCTTTGTTTCCCACTTAGAGAAGTTCCTTGAGCATTTGTTGCAGAGCTGGTTTGGTGGTGCTGAATTCTCTTAGCTTTTGCTTGTCTGTAAAGCTTTTGATTTCTCCATCGAATCTGAATGAGATCCTTGCCAGGTAGAGTAATCTTGGTTGTATGTTCTTCCCTTTCATCACTTTAAGTATATCATGCCATCCCCTTCTGGTTTGTAGAGTTTCTGCTGAGAAATCAGCTGTTAACCTTATGGGAGTTCACTTGTATATTATTTTTCATTTTTCCCTTGTTGCTTTCAATAATTTTTCTTTGTCTTTAATTTTTGCCAACTTGATTACTATGTTTCTCAGCATGTTTCTCCTTGGGTTTATCCTGTATGGGACTCGCTGTGCTTCCTAGATTTGGGTGGCTATTTCCTTTCCCATGTTAGGGAATTTTTCCACTATAATCTCTTCAAATATTTTCTCAGGTCCCTTCTCTCTCTCTTGTCCTTCTGGGTCCCCTATAATGTGAATGTTGTTGCATTTAATGTCATTCCAGAGTTCTCTTAGGCTGTCTTCATTTCTTTTCATTCTTTTTTCTTTATTCTCTTTCGCAGCAGTGAATTCCACCATTTTGTCTTCCAGGTCACTTATCTGTTCTTCTGTCTCAGTTATTCTGCTATTGATTCCTTCTCGTGTAGTTTTCATTTCAGTTATTGTATTGTTCATCTCTGTTGGTTTGTTCTTTAATTCTTCTAGGTCTTTGTTAAACATTTCTTGCATCTTCTCAACCTTTGCCTCCCTTCTTTTTCCGGGGCCCTGGATAATCTTCTCTATCACTATTCTGAATTGTTTTTCTGGAAGGTTGCCTATCTTTACTTCATTTAGTTGTTTTTCTGGGGTTTTATCTTTTTCCTTCATCTGGTACATAGCCCTCTGCCTTTTCATCTTGTCTATCTTTCTGTGACTGTGGTTTTTGTTCCACAGGTTGCAGGATTGTAGTTCTTCTTGTTTCTGCTATCTGCCTTCTGGTGGAGGAGGCTATCTATGAGTCTTGATGGAAGGGACTGGTGTTGTGTAGAGCTGACTGTTTCTCCAGTGGGCAGAGCTCAGTAAAACTTTAATCCACTTGACTGTTGATCAGTGGGGCTGGGTTCTCTCCCTGTTTGTTGTTTGGCCTGAGGCCACCCAACACTGGAGCCTACCTGGGCTCTTTGGTGGGCTAATGACAGACTCTGGGAGGGCTCACGCTAAGGAGTACTTCCCAGAACTTCTGCTGCCAGTGTGCTTGTCCCCACAGTGAGCCACAGCACACACCCCCGACCCCGCCTCTCCAGGAGCCCCTCCAACACTAGCAGGTAGGTCTGGCTCAGTCTCCCCTGGGGTCACTGCTCCTTCCCCTGGGTCCCGATGTGCACACTATTTTGTGTGTGCCCTCCAAGACTGGAGTCTCTGTTTCCCTCAGTCCTGTCGAAGTCCTGCAGTCAATTCCCACTAGGCTTCAAAATCTGATTCCCTAGAACTTCCTCCTCCCATTGCTGGACCCCCAGGTTGGGAAGCCAGACGTGGGGCTTAGAACCTTCACTCCAGTGGGTGGACTTCTGTGGTTTAAGTGTTCTCCCATCTGTGAGTCACCCACCCAGCAGTTATGGGATTTGATTTTACTGTGATTGCGCCCCTCCTACTGTCTCATTGTGGCTTCTCCTTTGTCTTTGGATGTGGGGTATCTTTTTTGGTGAGTTCCAGTGTCTTCCTGTCAGTGATTGTCCAGCAGCTAGTAGTGATTCTGGTGTTCTCGCAAGAGGGAGTGAGAGCATGTCCTTCTACTCGGCCATCTTCAGAATAAACTTTCTTCTCAAGTGCTCATGGAACTTTCTCCAGGATAGATCATATCTTGTGTCACAAATCATGCCTTGGTAAATTTAAGAAAATTGAAATCGTATCAACTATCTTTTTTGACCACAATGTATGAGACTAGATACCAATTACAGGATAAAATCTGTAAAAAATACAAACACATGGAGGCTAAACAATACACTACTTAATAACCAAGAAATCATTGAAGAAATCAAAGAGGAAATAAAAAAATACCTAGAAACAAATGACAATGGAAACACCATGACCCAAAACCTATGCAATGCAGCAAAAGCATTTCTAAGAGGGAAGTTTACAACAATACAAACCTACTTTAAGAAACAAGAAACATCTCAGATAAACAACTTAAACTTACACCTAAAGCAATGAGAGAAAGAAGAACAAAAAAACACCATTAGCAGAAGGAAAGAAGTCATAAAGATCAGATCAGAAATAAATGAAAAAGTAATGAAGGAAACGATAGCAATTGTCAATAAAACTAAGAGGTGGTTCTTTGAGAGGATAACACAATTGATAAACCATTAGCCAGATCATCAAGAAAACAAGAGAGAAGACTTAAATCAATAGAATTAGAAATGAAAAGGAGAAGTAACAACTGACATTGCAGAAATATAAAGGATCACGAGAGATTACCACAAGCAACTATATGCCAATAAAAAGGACAACCTGGAAGAAATGGACAAATTCTTAGAAAGGCACAACCTTCTGAGACTGAATCAGGAAGAAATAGAAAATATGAACAGACCAATCACAAGCACTGAAATTGAGACTGCGATTAAAAATCTTCCAACAAACAAAAGCCCAGGACCAGATGGCTTCACAGGTGAATTCTGTAAAAACATTTAGAGAAGAGCTAACACCTAGCCTTCTCAAACTCTTCCAAAATATAGCAGAGGGAGGAGCACTCCCAAACTCATTCTACGAGGCCACCATCACCCTGATACCAAAACCAGACAAAGATGTCACAAAGAAAGAAAACTACAGGCCAATATCACTGATGAACATAGATGCAAAACTCCTTAACAAAATACTAGCAAACAGAATCCAAGAACACATTAAAAGGATCATACACCATGATCAAGTGGGATTTATCCCAGGAATGCAAGGATTCTTCAATATAGGCAAATAAATCAATGTGATACACCATATTAACAAATTGAAGGAGAAAAACCACATGATCATCTCAGTAGATGCAGAAAAAGCTTTTGATAAAATTCAACACCCATTTATAATAAAAACCCTCCAGAAAGTAGGCATAGAGGTAACTTATCTCAACATAATAGAGGCCATATATGACAAACCCACAGCCAACTTCATCCTCAATGGTGAAAAACTGAAAGCATTTCCACTAAGATCAGGAACAAGACAACCATTTCCACTCTCACCACTCTTATTCAACATAGTTTTGGGAGTTTTAGCCACAGCAATCAGAGAACAAAAGGAAATAAAAGGAATCCATATCAGAAAAGAAGAAGTAAAGCTGTCACTGTTTGCAGATGACATGATACTGTACATAGAGAATCCTAAACATGCTACCAGAAAACTACTAGAGCTAATCAATGAATTTGGTAAAGTAGCAGGATACAAAGTTAATGCACAGAAATCTCTTGCATTCCTATACATTAATGATGAAGAATCTGCAAGTGAAATTAAGAAAACACTCCCATTTACTATTGCAACAAAAAGAATACAATATCTAGGAATAAACCTACCTAAGGAGACAAAAGACCTGTATGCAGAAAATTATAAGACACTGTTGAAAGAAATTAAAGGTGATACAAATAGATGGAGAGATATACCATGTTCTTGGATTGGAGAAATGAACATTGTGAAAATGACTATCCTACCCAAAGCAATCTATAGATTCAATGCAATCCCTATCAAACTACAACTGCCATTTTTCACAGAACTAGAACAAAAAATATCACAATTTGTATGGAAACACAAAAGACCCCGAAGAGCCAAAGCAATCTTGAGAACAAAAAACGGAGCTGGAGGAATCAGTCTCCCTGACTTCAGACTATACTACAAAGCTTCAGTAATCAAGACAGTATGGTACTGGCACAAAAACAGAAATATTTTTCAATGGAACAGGATAGAAAACCCAGAGATAAACTCACGCTCATATGGTCACCTTATCTTTTGTAAAGAAGGCAAGAATATACAGTGGAGAAAAGACAGCCCTTAAATAAGTGGTGCAGGGAAAACTAGACAGCTATATGTAAAAGAATGAAATTAGAACACTTCCTAACTCCATAAAGAAAAATAAACTCAAAATGGATTTAAAACCTAAATGTAAGGCCAGGC
This sequence comes from Lipotes vexillifer, assembly GCF_000442215.2. Classification (NCBI taxonomy): domain Eukaryota; kingdom Metazoa; phylum Chordata; class Mammalia; order Artiodactyla; family Lipotidae; genus Lipotes; species Lipotes vexillifer. The sequence continues at coordinate 4,242,824 of NW_006784922.1, read as the reverse complement.
ACTATCAAACTCTTAGAGGAAAACCTAGGCAGAACACTCTATGACATAAATCACAACAAGATCCTTTTTGACCCACCTCCTAGAGAAATGGAAATAAAAACAAAAATAAACAAATGGGATCTAATCAAACTTCAAAGCTTTTGCACAGCAAAGGAAACCATAAATAAGACCAAAAGACAACCCTCAGAATGGGAGAAAATATTTGCAAATGAAGCAACTGACAAACGACTAATCTCCAAAATTTATAAGCTGCTCGTGCAGCTCAACATCAAAAAAACAAAGAACCCCATCCAAAAAATGGGCAGAAGACCTAAACAGACATTTCTCCAAAGAAGATATACAGATTGCCAAGGAACACATGAAAGAATGCTCAACATCATTAATTAGATAAATGCAAATCAAAAGTACAATGAGATACCATCTCACACCAGTCAGAATGGTCCTCATCAAAAGATCTACAAACAATAAATACTGGAGAGGGTGTGGAGAAAAGGGAACCCTCTTGCACTGTTGGTGGGAATGTAAATTGATAACAGCTACTATGGAGAACAGTATGGAGGTTCCTTAAAAAACTAAAAATAGAACTACCATACGACCCAGCAATCCCACTACTGGGCATATACCCTGAGAAAACCATAATTCAAAAAGAGTCATGTACCACAGTGTTCATTGCAGCTGTATTTACAATAGCCAGACATGGAAGTAACCTAAATGTCCATTGACAGATGAATGGATAAAGAAGATGTGGCACATATATACAATGGAATATTACTCAGCCATAAAAAGAAACGAAATTGCGTTATTTGTAGTGAGGTGGATGGACCTAGAGTCTGTCATACAGAGTGAAGTAAGTCAGAGAGAGAGAAACAAATACCGTATGCTAACACATATATAAGGAATCTAAAAAAAAAAAAAAAAAGGTCATGAATAACCTAGGGGCAAGACTCGAATAAAGATGCAGACCTACTAGAGAATGGACTTGAGGACACGGGGAGGGGGAAGGGTAAGCTGTGACAAAGTGAGAGAATGGCATAGACATATATACACTACCAAATGTAAAATAGATAACTAGTGGGAAGCAGCCGCATAGTACAGGTAGATCAGCTCGGTGCTTTGTGACGACCTAGGGGGGTGGGACGGAGGGAGACGCAACAGGGAAGAGATATGTGGATATATGTATATGTATAACTGATTCACTTTGTTATAGAGCAGAAACTAACAAAAAAAAAAAAAAAAGGTAAATCAATCCAAATAATGGTCACTGCCAAATATACCCTCTAGTCTTATTAGTCCCAAAGCAAAAACAAATATCCTGCTTTTTAGAACACAAGAAATCCTCAAAAGTTCATTTGTAAATAACTTTGGAATCCTGTATATATCTTCCCTCAGAAAACTATTATAAATGGTGATTCAGGTAAAAAAATAAACATCCCAGTTATCACACACAGTAGCTGACCTCATAGTTTTAGCTTGAATAACAGTCCAGGTGCACTGAGGGAAAGAAGTAAGGAAAGAAATTCTTGCCCCTCTTCCTGGGTGAATGAATCTTTCCAAATAAAGTTCTATATGAGATCGTAATTTTCAGTTACGAATGTAATACGAAGCACTTCTCGTAAAATCTTTTCCCCAAAGACAGAAAAGATTATATTTTCTTTTAATGAAAGTAACAAGGTTTTACTTCTTTAAAGTTAATAAAATTTAAGTCAATTTATTTAAAAAAATTTTATCTCTTAGTCAAAGGAAAATGTTGAGAGGGAGGATTATAACCTTGTAGAACTAGGTGAAGTCAAGTGACAAAAAAGGAACTGCAGTCTAAGGTCTCTGCAGCACTGGCAGAAACAAAAAGGAGCATGCCACATTTTAAGAAAGTTTCTAACAAATGGACATCTTCAACAGCATAAGAGAAAGTAAAAGGTCTGGACACACACATGAACCTGTCGACAGTGAATATCCTGATCAAGAAACTGGAACCCACCCATTTCTGTGCTTTAAAAAATAACCACAGGAGGGGATGAGAAGATGAGAAAGGAGGTAGCACAGAACAGACCCCTTTAGATTCTCTCTTCCCAATTTCAGCTACCTTGAGCAAAACGGAAGGAAACAGATCCACCTTCTCCCTAAAGTTGTATAAAAATTTCAGTAACTAGACTTATATTTCAAATATCAGAAAAGCCTAATTAGATCCTAATATAGTAAATCATTAGCATTCACAAATTTATTATCATTAATTTCCATAACTCAAGAGACCGTAAAAGCCTTACTGAGGTGAGACTACATATGGGAGTATAAAGATAGTGTGTAAACCTAGCTATCACAGCATCTATAGTTCAGTGTAGGGTTATTATTTTCTACTTGCCAATTTGGTAGTGATTAAAAACAAAAAATAACCTATTTTTGTAATAAGATAGAAATGTCAGAAGCTAGAGTAGAGACTTTGCAAACCTGCATATAAAATCCCTATTTTTTCCTTCTCTTGAGAAGGAGAAAAATACAAATGCAAACTTTCTTTATAGTGGGATTACAATAAATGTTTGCTGAAAGAAAAAAAAAAAAGCAACCACGCTTGTATCTTATTTTTTGAGAATTTTTCCAAATTCATGTTAGACACCAAACCACAGATCCAGGAAGGTCATAGAAACCCAAATAGGATACAAGCCAAAAAAAAAAAAAAAAAGGACATCTAGGCATCTCATATTCAAACTGCAGAAAACTAAAGATAGAAGAAAATATTGAAAGAAGCCAGAGGAGGGAAAAAACATGTTACCTGTAGAAGAGTGAAGATAAGGATTACGTCTGCTTCTACCCAGAAACCCTGTAAGCATAAGAGAGTAAGTGTAAAATACTTAAAGTGTTGAGAAAAAAAAAAAACCTCCCAATGTAGAATTCTATATCCTGAGAAATTATCCTTCCAAAGTGAAGGAGAAATAAAGAGTTTCTCAGAAAAGTTAAAATTGAGCCATACTATAGGAGCACCCCACTTAACTCCCCACAGCAGGGACTGCAGCTCCCTGTGACGGCTTCTCTTCTGCTTATATGTCCACTAACCGTGTAATAAAGCAAGTCCTCCTAGAAAACCTTCCCTGGAATGAGGGGCAACCCACTGATAACCATTTGACTAAAGGGCTCTAAAGAGGGAAATAAAGTGATAAATTAAAGCAATACTCAACAGATTATGGCGCCAAGTTTGGTGTACTGTTCAGAGTTATGTCGTGGGAAGTAAACACACAATCTCTTTGACATAATAACTTATGTCACATTGTGGTGGAAAGTCCCCTTGTACAGAACCAGCAAGTTGTTTTGGGGATGAGATACGAATGTCCTAAGCAGTGCCAGGCTTTCTTGCTATTCCCTGTTAACCATTCTGTCCCTTTGCCTTAATCTTTACTGACTCCTCAGCCCCCTACTTCTTTAAGTGTGCAGTGGACAACACTGTCAGTTCTTCCAACTTTCAGCCAAAATTTTAGATCAGCCGTGTACAACTTAGTGCAAATAATCAGATAAGGTATTCATTTATTCATAGCAAAAACTGAGTGCCCCTCCAATGCTTGTACCGAAGATGGAGCAGCATGTTTTGTTTCCAGTTTGCAGATGGAAAACTTGGGGTAGAGGCAGAAGTCTTTCTGTGGGCCCCTGAAGTCACAGCTTGGCCTGGTCCTGACAATCAGTGCTTTGGTGTCTGTAAGGCAATGAATGTCCTCTCTCTATCTGGAACAAATTTCCCAAAGTTCCAGGTTTCTGAAAAGGACCAGGCTGTAGCCCTCCAGTGCTGTTTGTTCTTTTTAGGACTGAATCACCCGTACAGTGTCCACGACAAACGGGTCCAAGCTCCAACTTCAGATACAGACTCGGGGAATGACAGCATCCTGGAGCACCTTATTTCTGTGTATAAAGAATTGCAGGCTGAAAGCAGTCTCAAGACTGCCTCTCTAACAGCTTCCCTAAGGGAAACAACTTCATCCCACAGTGCCCCTCACAGCTGTGTTTTCAGTTGTGAAAGCTGGGCTCTGACCTCAGATAGAAGTGTGTCAGAATTTATTTGTTGGCAGTGGTGGTATCTTATTTGCCTTGCTTTGCTAATCAAGTGTCTTCTATAAAAGTAAAAAAATCAATAAGGAAAGGATGGGATACATAAAAGTGAAAATGATGATGCTATTAATAATGAGGCCAATGATGGGGAAAAGGAGATAGCTAACCCCGTCTAGCACTCACAATGTATCAGGCAGTGTTCTCTGTGCTTTACATGTTATGACTCAGAATAGTTATCTAGCAAATGTATGAAGTTGGTAATATTATCATCTTTAATTTACAAATGAGGAAGCTGAGTTAATGAGAGATATGTTCGTAGTACATAATTCACAGTACATACATAGCTAGCAGGTTATATACTTAAAAATTAGTTTCTCACCCATATCATATACCAAAATAAATTCTAAGAGATTTAAACAGTTAAATGCACTAAGTGAAATGAAAAAAGTACCTAGAGGAGAATTTTTTTAAAATATTCATGGCATGTCTGATTATGTGATGTTTTCTAGGCATAAATATAGTAGAAGAAATCAGAAACATATCTAAACAGCTATTTTTAACTTCTAATTGTATAAAAACGTATATTCAATTAAGGAGCAAAAATTTGAGAAAAAGAAGCCAGAAATATCCCTAATGGTTAATACCCACAATATGTAAAGTATTTGTAAATCAATAAGAAAAAGAGTAATAACCTGAAAGATAAATGGTCAAAGAATAGGAATAGGCAATTCAACAAAGGAAAAAGCAAACATTACTAGTGCTATATAAAAAAATAATAATAACAGCTATTATTTACTTATTACTCTGGGCTAGAAACTCTGGGCTAAATACTTTAATTATCTTATTAAATCTTCAAAAAAAAGCTGTGTATGATATGCATGCCCAAGATCACAAAGCTAGTATACAGACTGAGAACCCAAGCCTGACCACAACTCCAAACTCAGAATTTAAACATAAAGCCACACTCCAGTGATGTGCTGGTGCCAGCTCATTCCCGTTTGCTAGAGTCCACTGCATATACCTCTTCCCAACTACATGTTCAGTCCTGTCGTGTTGGTAGCTTAAAATAAGCTGTGAGGGGAGTATTTACACCACAGAAATCAGTATGTGCTCCAAATAACCCCCCCACAAAGCTAATTATTAAATAGTTCTCAACCCACCATTTACTATCTCCCTAAAACAACTGGAATTGGATTTCAGAACCTGAACAAAGGAACTTTATCAAAGCACAAGTAATACTGCTGAACTGTTTTCCTAAATGTCAACTTCATTGCTCAAAGAAATGTGAACTAAAATGAGAGCTAGATACCATGTTTGCCTACAAATTAGCAAATATTAGAAGAGAGCAATGGTAAACTAAATTGAGATATCAAAGGCATGTAAATTAGTTCAACCTTTCTAGAAAAGTATTTGGTACTATGTATCAAGATTTTTTGAGAAGTTCATATATTTCAATCTCATAATTTCACTACTGAAAACCTAAGGGAAATAATCAGTGATGTGTACAATGATCTGTACATTAGGATGTTCGTTTCAACATTGCTTAGAGTAAAAACTTGGAATCTACCTAAATAGCCAATGGTAGGACAACAGTTAAATAGTGTATGTGACAATCACATGATGAAGTGTAACAGAACTATTAAAAATTATTTCCAATTTCAAAAAACATTGTAAAACTATGTACACAATGATCCATACATTATTCAAAAATATATATATTTCTATACATATATAATAGATACATTATTCAGATATATACTCAGGTCTTGTTTATATACCTCAGTAAAGTTTTACATTTTTCTTCATATAAGTCCTGCATATATTTGATTAATTTTGGTGTGTGTATAATGCAGGTATATATAATACATATATCTATAATGCATTTATATATACTGAGATTATATTTTTAAAACTAAACAAATGGAAATATATATCATGCTTACAGAATTGGACTGAATATTATAAAAATGCCAATTATTCGTGTTAATTTATGTTTCATGAAATATAAACATAAAAAAAAACAAATACAATTCCAGCAGAATTTTTCTTCTTTGAACTTGGCTAAATGATTCTGCAGTTCATCTGTAAAATTATGTGGGATTCTGAATGATTTTCTCATTTAGGAGTTTAATTTTCCAGATTTTATATGAGAGCATATATCACTTCTACATCTGAAAAATACTTGATATAAATGCTTAATACATATTTAAGTACATAATAAGTATTTTAGAATATGTGTAGTCTTTTACATATGTGGATCTTACATGTGGTATCAGGCAAGTGCCACAGATCTCAAAGGGAGAGATTTTTCTGTCAGAGGACCTGGGGATTCAGGAAAGTTGCTATTACCCATATGTAAGGTGACCATTTGACCAACACATTATAATCCGGAGTATAATCTGTTTACTTGAAATCAAGATGGCGACTCTTCTGCTCTCTGGGAGTCCTTTTGTATCACTCATTATTAGGAGCTTATTGAAAACAGCCCAAATTCATCGAGGCTTGTTAGCTCCCACTCTTCTAGAAACTATTGTCTTGGGTGTCTAGCTTTGCAATCTCTTAGGCAAAGTGCTCCTTTTAGTTTTAGGAGGATAAAAAATAAAATGCCTGATAATAATTCATCAGAGTGTTTCTAAATCATGAGTGGTGACAGTGGCCTTAGGATTCCTGTCTAGATTAGTTTATTTTCCCCAGAATAAACACTGAAACCAAATGTAAGTTTTGCAATAGAGGCAACCTTGTGTACAGGAAATAGCATGGAATTCGAAATCCAAAGACCTGATTTGAGTCAGAGCCCGCACGCTGCCTAATGGAGCGGTGGAGAACAAGCCAGTTAATGGTACATTCCCGTCGCATCATTCACTCATTCATTCAGTCGACCAGTATTTGTTGCCCCCCCTACTATGTATCAAGCACTGTCTTGGCACTAGAAATCAATAAAGAAGAGAGTAAAAGCCCATGCCTCTATAGATCCTACATTTTAGTTGCAGACATAGACAACAATATCAAAATGATGAAATAAAGATTCATATAATTTTTAGTTAAAAGTGCCTGAAGAGAAATAGACAGGGTTAGGGTGGTAGAATGTGTAGAGATAGAGGGGGAGTGAATTGGAGGAGGAGGTTGATAAGATGGTCAGGGAAAGCCTTTCTAAGGTTGTGATGTTCAAGCAGAAACTGAACCCAAGGAAGTTAGCCCCAGGAGGAAAGGATGTGAAGTACGATTGCAAAGGCCCAGGGCTGAGGTGAGAACATCAAGGTCAGTGGTGCTAGAGTGGGTGAGCAAAGTGGGAAGCTGGCAGGAGATGAGGTCCAAGCAGTAACATCGACCTTACCACCGGAGCCATCACAGAGATGAACAGTGTGTAGGACAGCCACAGGGTACCCGACGACTCACTCTACAAATGTTAGGAGATAGCAAATGTTAGGAAATGGAGCTCTGGTATCCTTGTCATGGTCCATATCCATGTGTCTTGACCACGCAGTAAGAGTTCTGTGTTTGGACAGAAGAGAATTTGGCCACTGACCTTTTCCTTGGGAGGACTTGACAGCACCAGTCCATCTGGGGCTCAGAAGAGGCCACATTGTGTTTTATACAAGGTATTCACTTCCTGTGCAGAACCCACCTGGGTTAGCAGCTGGTCAGGACCAACAGCTGGTCCCTTCATGCAGCAGGCATTTGACACGTGAGTGTGCACTTCTGCTATTCATGGTTGGGATGTCATGTACAAGAACAACTATCTGATAACACAAGAAACTGGGAGGGAAATTTTCATAATGCATGGCATAGTATAAGGAAAGTTTTATTTCTAAATGTATGTAATGGTGCATGGGCAGCACATCATTTTATCTTTACCATGCCCTTTCCATCTGGGCTCAACTGCAGGTCTTGCATACAACGTCGTCTCTCATCTGCTTAACATTTGGAGAGGTACGATCACTAGAGAATGATGTGGGAAACCAGGCTCAGTCATAATAACCCTTTCCCACAGTCGAAAAGGGAGTAAGACTGCTCGGTTTAGCCTTTGACAACATAATGCAGGGTTGTCAGACTGGCCGCTCTTA
>NW_006784922.1:4214397-4234712 GCF_000442215.2 Lipotes vexillifer | reverse complement strand
CGCTCTTCCCAGATCATCACCTCCCTCCTGCTACTCTGCTATTAGTGTTGACCTCGTTGCTCTTTCTGCTGTCATTGCTCCTCTGCCTACCTCTTCCTGCTGTTCCCAGCTCACACTATACTTTCCTGGGGCCAATTCTCTGCCCAGAAGTGTGGGAAGAGGAGGGAGAGGCGGCTGTGCTCATTTTCCAGGGCTACAGTTGTCTCAGTATCTTGGTGTGGAAATACCTGCCCAGGTGCCGGCCTCCAGGCACCACGGTCCAAGAACACACCCTTTCATAAGCTTTGGGCTCACAGAGTGTATGTGAAACCTACGCAAGTTCAAATGGGCTTGAAAGCTTTTCAAATATGCTTTCCCGTGGTTAATCTGCACATTCATCTGCACATCTGGCTTGGAAAATCTCAAGCCACAAGATCAGCTCTTCTTAGGGTGACTGGTTTGCCGCTGTAATAAAGCCAAATGCAAACATGGGAGAAGAGGCAGTGAGAGGCAACTCTCCTTTCCACTGGCTGCCCTCTGGACAGGAGTTCTTCATTATGGGGATCTGTTGAGTTTCCATCATCTAGGTAACATATAAAGTGGTATCTCAATAAAGTGGGAGATGAAATGTTAGTCACCATCCCTCGACACTCCAAGCACACTCTGCCTAGTACGTTTAACGGAACATAAAAGAAAGCCAACCTCTCCATTAGTCACTCATCTAGGCAAAGCCTTAGTGCTGAGCCAGAAATTAAGAGTGCCAATTCAATCTTGCAGGTCCCAGTGATCTTCCCAGATTGGAAATGGATAGCTGTCGCACTGTGGACCACTAGGTATTGGTTGCCAATTGGAAAAGTCCTCAGAGAACTTTCTTGAAAAAGTGATTGGGTAAGTCATTTGGATATTGCTTTCAGCTCTGTTCTTCATACTGAGAGTTGATGTGTTGGTTTCCCAAGGGCTGGCTCTTAAATCCACTAGATCTTGTTTTAATCACAAACATAATCAGATTTGTATGTACTTTTGAAAATTACACTCCCTGAATCCACAATTGTTTTATACAGGTGAAATCTGATTAAATAATTTGTAAAGGTAGAATTAAAGGTCCAGAGATGGGCAATATTCTAACAAGACCACATGCATCCTGGAGGACAGGATCCAGGTTTGTGGCAACCCTATATTGAGCAAGTCTATTGCCACAATTTTTCCAACAGCATTTGCTCACTTCATGTCTCTATGTCACATTTTGGTAATTCTTGCAATATTTCCATTTTTTTCATTATTATTATATTTGTTATGGTGATCTGTGATCACTGATCTTTGATGTTACTATTGCAAAAAGATTAAGACTTGCTGAAGACTCAGATGATGGTTAGCAATTTTTAGCATTAACATATTTTCTTTTTTGGCTGCGTTGGGTCTTCGTTGCTGCGTGCGGGCTTTCTCTAGTTATGGTGAGCGGGGGCTACTCTTTGTTGTAGTGAGCGGGCTTCTCATTGCAGTGGCTTCTCTTGTTGAGGAGCACGGGCTCTAGGTGCTTGGGCTTAAGTAGTTGTGGCGTGCAGGCTCAGTAGTTATGGTGCACTGGCTTAGTTGCTACGTGGCATGTGGGATCTTCCTGGACCAGGGTTCGACCCATGTCCCCTGCATGGGCAGGCAGATTCTTAACCACTGCACCACCAGGGAAGTCCCCTAACGTTTTTTTGTTTTTTTGTTTTGCGGTACACGGGCCTCTCTCACTGTTGTGGCCTCTCCCTTTGCGGAGCACAGGCTCCGGACGCGCAGGCTCAGCGGCCACGGCTCACGGGGCCAGCCGCTCCGTGGCATGTGGGATCTTCCCAGACCAGGGCACGAACCCGTGTCCCCTGCATCAGCAGGCGGACTCTCAACCACTGCGCCACCAGGGAAGCCCCCTAAAGTATTTTTAAATTAAGGTATGTACATTGTTTTTTTAGACATAATGCTACTACACACTTAATAGACTGGAGTATAGTGTAAATATAACTTTTATATGCACTGGGAAACCAAAAAGTTGCGTGAATAAAGCAATATTTACTTTATTGGGGTGTTCTGGAACTGAACCCACACTGTCTCCAAGGTATGCCTGTATATATACATACATATACTTGTATATATATATATATGTACGTATATGCATACAAATATATGTTTGTATATATATACTTCACTCAAGAATTAGAAACTTACAAATTTTTGTGACTGTAATAAGAAGCAGTTGCATTTGCTTGTTCATGGAGAAGAAAGCTCATTGGCTGTAGCCTTTTGTCTCTTTTGGTTCTCTTCCTTCCTGACCTCAATTTCCCTTTGAAGATTTAAGTAATTCTATTTGAACACGAAAAGCATGTTTGACAAATAAATATTAAAGCTTACTGCCGGAGATATGATAAGGCAGGTGGATGAACTACAATAGTTATATTTAAGTCAAAACTGCCCTTTGGACCAGCACTAACAAATGAAAATAAAATGTGAGCCCTATGTATAATCTTAAATTTTCTAGTAGTTACATTAAACAAGTAAAAAGAAAGAGGTAAAACAACTTTAATAATATCCTTTATTCAACCCAATATCTTCAACATATTATCATTTTCACATTTAATCAATACAAAAATACATTAATGACTTTTTTCATAGGAAGTGTTCAGAATCTGGTGTGTATTTTACACTTAGAGCACATCTCATTTCAGATACCAAGTTTTCACCTGAAACCCATGCCATGTACTTAGATTTCATAAACTTAATCTTAAAAAAGTATATACATGTATCCAAGTTGTTCCAATCATACTTAAAATTTCCTTAGTTGCACTCTCTGCACGTTAAGTGGCTTTTGTGTTGGACAGAGCAGCTGTAGACCTTTACCCTTCCTCTCATCCAAATCTCCGAATGCTGTAAATGAACTTGAGGCAACTGAACATTTCTGAAAGATATTTCTGAAAGTTTTCCAAATCACCCAAGCCTTTGAGATCTCATCTGTAAGTTCTAGTTGATGGAGTTTTCAAACTAGCTCAGTCAGGCTTCCAAAGGGCTTTAGAGGAAAGGGTAAAGGTCTTAAGATGGAGAAATAACAGAAAGCAAAAGCATTTGATGAAGAAGATATCTGGTACGTGTCCTGTAAAATAAATTTGTGTCCATTTTTAGACACTGATTATAAAATTTTTTATAATATGAAAGTAGTCTTGAAAGTAAGTTTAAAATTTTAGGGTAGGTTTTGTTGTTGTGAGGTTTGTTGGCTGGTTGTTTGGTTGTTTTACCTTCTAATATATGATCTTAAAAAATTCACAAATTTCCATTTGTACTGCGAAAAATGCTCCAGTGTGAACCTAGTGACCCTCAGAAGTTAACAATATTTATTAGTATGGTGAATCTAGCCTAAGGTTAAAGCTGATCCCCTCTGTACTAAAACACACACACACACACACACAGGCACATACACACATGCATGCACACACACATATACTAAAGGACATGTGTGGCTTTAGAGCAAAAAACTTCCCTAAGAAAGGCCAGCAGACATGTTTGGACCATATTGTATGCTACGTCAGAGCTTAGCGGTCAGAGAGATTGTTTTGTTCCATCATATATGTTTAATTTTTGGCAGGGGTGGAGGAGTGAGAGGCAGAGAAGCAAGGAGTCATTCATTTCTTCTTCTCTCCCAGTGAACTCGAGTGGGATGAACCTGGCAAGAGTTGAGCCTGAACACCCCCTTCACTGCGAGCCAGTGTACGGGGTCTGGAATGGGTGAGAAGGAAGAGGAGATGAGCAGGCAATTCCAGGATCCTATGGCACCTCCTGTCCTACCCCTCTTCCTCCTCCATCTTCTGTGCTCAGAGTTCACTATTAGTGATTATTTAACAGACTTCTTGTCTTAAGAGTCTTAGGACACATTCCAAGAAACCCTGAGCTCTCATCTCTTTCACTTTTTGAAATGTGTCAGGCTAGCTCTCAGAGTCTGATGTCTGCTGTACTATGTGCCCCTCCTCTAACTCATCACTTTCTAATTTCTTTTTTTTCAAGTTTGAGCTCACGTTGTGTTAACATTAGCATTTAGTGAAAGACAAACATTTCAGCTTCTTGACTGTGGTTTTCCTGGGTTTGAACACCAGTCAGTTAAACATAGTAATCATTTATGGAACACCTGCTCTGTGCTAGGGGCCTTGCTAAGTACTTTGGTGTCAAACGTACTGTATAACTATATAGTATACACTCAGGTGGGGGCAGGGATAAACTAGAAAATGCTGGACTTTCTTCCATGCACAAACAGGGGTGATATGAATACTTAAATGGCCAGGTGTTTCCCAAAAGACAAATCAGTAGCAGAGTATACATAACTTATTCTTTGCTCTCAGAAGTTGTAGTAGTGGTCTGATTATTTGCATTCTGATCCTACTGATTGCACACCAAGTGGATATTTTATGAGAACAAAGCCAAGAAAGAATGGAAATCACACACACACAAAATCTTGCTAGCTCTTTGCTTTGGATCTCTGACTGCTTCATCTTATAGTGACAACTTGGGTCAAGGCTTCATTCATAGACATCTTACTAAATGAATCCACTAATTTATTTTTATCCCAATAGAAACATGGGCCCTGAGGTTTCATATATCTTACTCATAGAGAATATTTTTCCATGAAATACCCAGAAACAACCTAAATAGGGGAAATGGAACCCAATGAAAATGCAACATGAGCACAATTTCAAATCAGATCAGAGACTGTTTGGGGTGGGTAGGTTAGGAGGTGGGGAGGCTGGAGCCGAAGGAAGAAAAGGAGAGAAGAAGAAAGAGGAAGGCCCTCCTGACCAGAGAAAACAGCTCTAGGGAAGAAACAGCCTCTAGGAGGGACACACGGCCATTTAACCAGCTTTTGCTCTTGTGATCTCTATCACTAATTTCTAAATTCTCCTCTCCAAAATAGGCACACCCACTTCTGGAGTGAGACTTCTGTGTGAAGGTTATTTTTACCTTCTTATTTTTACCCTCTGTGAGAAGGTTATTTTACCTTGAGTGACTTACACAACAGCCGTCAGGGCTTTGAAAGGGGCAGAGACCTCTGTGACAATTTAAGTGGCCATCTCTGGACATCAAATCCGCAGTCCTTTCCTGACAAGAAAATATTACTGGTAGCTAACAAGGCCATCAGAGTAGGAGTAGAACAAAAGTAAGAAAGAATTGGAGACAGTTTTGGGGGGGTGAGTGGGACTGACTTGTAAGATTTAAAGATATAAAGAGGGAGAGAATCTTTTGTGAGAGAGAATAGATATGGACTAGATTTCATCAGGACATGATTTGCTACTGAGAGAAACAAACAGCTAGTAAGGAATAAATGATTTACTAGAGAACCATGATGCTGTGAATCACCCCTGAAAGGCAGGATCGATTGCAAAATAGGAATCCTAGGTCCAAACATGGCTCCTTTCCCAGCTTTGTGATTCTGGGAAAATCCCTCAGCCCTCTGAGCTTCAGTATCTTCATCCATAAAATAACAACATGAGCTGAGACAATCTTTTACATTCCTTCACCCCTAGAATTTTTCTCTTCTTCTTACCTTTTATATTCTTAAAACCTTGAGAAGATGAGTTGGGAAATTATTCACTAAAATCTAAAATAAAAGGCTTGGATTTTCACCAGTGATCATATATATTGGTAGGGGAGGGCAAAAGGGAGGTGAGTCTATAGTGAATTAGTTTTGCTGATATAATAAACAATGGGGGGAAATAACCCTACCTATCATGGTCTTTAAAAAAAAAAATAACAGTATTGCCCTATATTTCTATTCCATGTTATCCTTTACAAAACAATTGCAAATCCTTTGCTTTGTTTGTGATTTATAATAGGAGAAATAAGCAGGAACTTACCAGTCTATTGCCTCGTTTGATATTTACAGCAATTAGGAGAAATGGGCAGGAAAATTACTATTTTTACCAGTGACATTAAATTCAGAAAGTTTAAATGGTTTTTTTCAGAGTCACAGAGCTAGTTAACTGGGGCTGCAAATGATGGGGCTGGAACTAGATTTCAGGTCTCCAGAGCCCTGAGTTTGGACACTTTTGCCTGTGCTTTTGACATGGTCTTCCCAGAAGTGTCCAGAAACATGGGGAAGCTGCCTGAGTTGTCACATCCCCGAATGATATCAGAAGGAGGATGCAGCTTCTCAGATTGGACTATACTTTCCTTTGCTCAACTCACAATCGTCTTTTGGTCAGGAGCCTCCAACATAGGGTGCAAACACCCTGGGAGGGCACAAACGATGCGTTAGGGGGGAAATATTAAGAAAAATTCTATTTATATTTATTTTGCATCACTCCTTTCCTTTGTTTTTGAGTGTTTTATGACATGTAATATATTGGCACAAAGTATCAACGTAAGTATTATAGTTCATGAATATAATTTATAAATGGGGCCATATTTTTTACTGATTAAATCCTTGATCAAAAATATTTGGAGACTATGCTTTAGAGAACATTTGGAGGAAAAAGCCAAGAGACTAAAACAATTCATAAAGCTATTTTTATTAATCCCTCTTTTTCTATCCCTTATGTGGACTGGGGGAAAGTGAGAAGGGCTGTGGAAAGGAGCAGGTTCAATCAGAATCTTGAAGAAAATCCAGAAAAGTAGACTAACAAATGGAACTGCTCTGGCCTAACTGGGGCAGCTGGTCACATGCTTCCCACGGCACAGAGGCCCCTTTGTTTCTCTCTCACACACTGCAGCTCTTTGTCAATCATAATCAACAATTCCATTCAGCTGTTCTTGCCGCCACTTTTCTCCTGTCTTTCAAGTCTATTAGGCAATAAATGTAAGGCAGAACTTCACAAGCCTTTCAAAGATAAGGTTAAAAGGAAGAAAAATATGGCCTGATCGATGAACCCCTAGGTCCTTTCTAATGGAAAAAAAAAAAAAAAAAGTCTAAGCTCCCCAGAGAAAATAACTGGGGAATTTTTATATTATTCATACCTTATAAAGTAATTGCCAACTGATTTTTAGTGTTCTCCCCAAATCCTTATACTATACGTGGAAAGTGTATAAAATAGGAAAGGAATATGCTGAGAAGGAGGAAAATTATTGCCTTTCACCCTTGGGCTCCAGGAAGGTTGTGAACCCAGGATTATTGGATTATTAACACAGAAACTATAAAGAAAGGACATGTAATATTAAATAAATAAATGAATACTCATTATAAGAGCAAGTAGGAGGTCATCTCTTAGGGTCAATATTTGGGACTATTTCAAGGAAGGAGAGATCTGCAGAAGGGGTGAAATATTTCTTTTATATATAAAAATAATAGAGCACAAAAGGAGTCCACCTAAGATTATGGTTACAGTATGCATGTGCCTTTAAACTGCTTTCTTTACTTAACAATTGTTGGTTATCATTAAAGGCACTGGATCATTGTTACGGTATTTTATAACCAGCAGAGACCATAGACATCGTCTCATGGGAGCCTAAGGAATCTGGAGGCTTTTGAGGATGAGCTCTCTGTATTTAGAGGGTATGGCACTGACTCTGAGGGGTGGGAGGACAGCACGGTCTTTGGTTTCTTGTCCTCCTTCTGTCACTAAACTTCTTGGGCAGACTTCTTAATTTCATTTTATAGAGAAAATTTATTATGGAGAAAATTATGAGGAAATTCATTTCTCATCCGTAGCATTTACTTATCTGGCAAACATTATTGTATTCACTATGTGCCAGCACTACTTTAAGTGCTGGAGATACTTAGATTAATGAAATACTACCCCTTAAAAGGTACACAGCCTGATTAAAGAGATAAGACACATACAGTTAAATTATCAGTATAAAGCAACCTATGAACCAAGACACAAATAAGTGGTAATTTCAATAAGTACTATTAAACTTTTCAGAGGCAAAGAGGAAGTTCTTTTGTCCTGCAAATAAAGTCATCATAGCTGCTCTCTGCTATCCTCTTCCATTTCCCTTTGTTCTGGCTGCCATCTTTGGCTCCATGGACTGGATCCCACTGGCATGAAAATGAGAACAGTGGAATAAAGGGCACAGCTTAAAAGCGCAGAGCTGTGATGTCTGTGCCTCTTTTCCCCATCTTAGAGCATTTTTCAGGGTGTTCGTTAGTACGCCCTTTAGAATCACAGGCCAGGGGTGGGTTGGGGGTGGGGACTGAGATGCAGAGAACAATGGTGAATACAAAAAGTGGTAAGATGTGTTGGCAAATTGAACCAAATACTCACTGTCATGAATGATTACTATTTTTTGTGTGTGCTGTTTAAATAAAAATAAGGTGGGAATAAAAATAGCTGAGGGAAAACTACTGCCATTTTCTTCCTTAATGAATCAGTTCTCTCATTCAGTGTGGTTTAGAATCAACTATTTAGAATAATTCTCTTCCATGTTCTTCCAAGAGAGAGATTTGAGAAAGCTAATTTTAACAACATGTTCTTCCAAGAGAGAGATTTGAGAAAGCTAATTTTAACAATCGCGTGGTGACCATATATTCTAACTAAAATACCACAATACGCGGCCTAATAAAAACCACTTGGTTTCTGGTCTTTGACTCTGTCTATAGGCATTCTTTCAAAAGTACAGAGGTTTATACTGAAAAGACCAAAACTTTCTGAACTTTACACTATTTGAAAATCTGAGACACGTGGGGCTTATTCCTACCACTCCTTGGGTTTTCATTTAATGTAGCCTAAATCAAGTAGAATTCTGAGAATTTGAAAAGCAATGTGAACCAGTCAATTGATTATTATTATGTTGTTGTTTGGCTCTGATTGTATACATTTATAAACTTTTCATTATTACCCATCCCACTTTTTCTCTTTGCTGAATTAGATTCCATCTCTATTCTTTTTAATGTTTATCTTCAAATTTTTAGCACACAAACAACTGTAAAATGTTGTCAAATCCTAAATTTCTTATACAACTTTACCTTTCTCCCAAATCAAGCAAGAAATTTATCTCCTAAACAACTTCTGTTTACTACCTTTTATTTTCCTTGTTTTTATTATTAGTTAGCAAAATCTTTTCAACAGTCAACAGTTGAATATACTTATTCTTCCATGTAGCTCTGTAACAAATTGCTCCAAAACTTAGTGGCATAAAAAAAAAATCATTATTATGGTCATGAATTTGAGCAGGGCAAATTAAGGATGGCTTGTCATTTTTTCACACCATGTAAGGCCTTTATTGGAATCTGGCTGTTGGCTGGGGGCCTCAGTCTCTCTGCTTGTGTTCCTTTCCAGGTGGTCTCTTTGTGTAGGCTAGTTTGGGCTTCCTCAGAGTATGATGGCTGGGTTCCCAGGGCAAGTGTCCCAAGAAAGAGATGGCCAAGTAGAAGCCATATCACCTACCCTTGAA
Organism: Lipotes vexillifer; assembly: GCF_000442215.2. NCBI lineage: Eukaryota > Metazoa > Chordata > Mammalia > Artiodactyla > Lipotidae > Lipotes > Lipotes vexillifer. The sequence continues at coordinate 4,225,388 of NW_006784922.1, read as the reverse complement.
AGTCACACAGTGGCTCCCTCACTGTATCCTACTCATTATAAGGCAGCCACAAACCTACCTCAGGTTCAAGGGCAGGGAAAATAGACTCAATCTCTTGATGGTGGTGTGGCAGGGTTCTATAATAGGAAGGACTGAAAATGTTGCTGTGACCATTCTTGGAAAATGCAACCTGTCACATTAACATATTTTACCAATTTCCACAGTCACCCCTGTTCTTTTTATCTCATGTCTTTCCTCTGGGTTTACTTTTCTTTGTGAAGTACCTCAACTCGTGGTTTATTAGCAATAGTTATGAATATTTTAGATCTTATATCTTACTCTTTAATAATAAAATCAGCTGATTATGGAATTTATATTGGCAGTTATTTTTTATCAGCATTTTGAAAATATTATCCCATTGCTTTTTCTTTTTCTTTTTCATACATTTATTGTGGTAAAATATACTTAATAAAATTTACTATCTTAATCATTTTTAAGTGTACAGTTTAGGGGATTAAGTGCATTAATATTATTATATAACTATCACCACCATCCATCTCCATAACTCTTCTCATGTTATAAATCTGAAACACTGTACCCATTAAATAAAAACTTCCCATTTCTCTCCCCCTTCCCCTAGCCCTGGGCAACCACCGTTCTACTTTCTGTCTCTATGATTCTGACTCCTCTAAGTACCTCATATAAGTGGAATCATACAGTATTTTTCTTTTTTGTAACTGGCTTATTTCACTCAGTATAATGTTCTCAAGATTCAACCATTTTGTTACATAATATTGAACAGTGTTCCCATTTTTAATCAACTATATTCCAATATAAAATAAAAAGTTAAAAACAAAAACAAACAAAAAGATTGATCCATTTTGTAGCATGTTTCAAAATTTCCTTCCTTTTTAAACAAAATTGGGTCATTTGCAGAGACGTGGATGGACCTAGAGACTGTCATAGAAAGTGACATAAGTCAGAAAGAGAAAAACAAATATCTAATATTAATGCATATATGTGGAATCTAGAAAAATGGTATAGCTGATCTTACTTGCAAAGCCGACATAGAGACACAGACATAGACAACAAACACATGGATACCAAGGGGGAAAGGGGAGGGGGTGGGATGAATTGGGAGATTGGGATTGACATATATACACTATTAGTACTATGTATAAAATAGATAACTAATGAGAACATACTGTATAGCACAGGGAACTCTACGCAGTGCTCTGTGGTGACCTTAAATGGGAAGGAAATCCAAAAAAGAGGGGATACAGGTATATGTATAGCTGATTCACTTTGCTGTACAGCAGAAACTAACACAACATTGTAAAGCAAATATACTCCAATAAAAATTAATTTAAAAAAATTAATTAAAAAAAAATTCTTCCTTTTTAAGACTTAATACTCCACTGTGTGTATACACCACATTTTATTTATCCATCAATGGACACTTGGGTTGCTTCCATGTTTTAGATATTGTAAATAATGCTGCTATGAACATGCAAGTACAGCTATCTCTTTGAGGCCTTGCTTTCAATTCCTTGAATATATACTCAGAAGTGGAATTGCTAGATCATATGGTAATTCTATTTTTAGTTTTTCAGGAACTGCCATAATGCTTTTTTCTGTCCACTTTATGTTCCCTCCAAGAGCAGGAAGGCTTCCCCTGGAAGTTGTAAGCCTTCAACAGGCTCCAGAGCTCCAAAATAGTTGAATAGACAGATTCTGCCAGTTTAAGTGTTGTCTACATGGGGAGACAGATTTATGGTGTGTCCCAATCTGCAGTCTTCCCAGAAATCTCCTATCCCATTGCTTTTTGACATCTATTGCTGTTGATATAAGTCCACTTTCCTTCTAATTGTCATCTATATTCTATGTCTATTAGCTTATACTTTATTTTTATATTTGATATATAAAATATCAATTCAATTTCTAGGTCTAGACTGATTAATTGATTTATTTTGCTCAGTACTATATGTGCACTTTGAATCTGAAAAATCAAGTATTTTATTAATCCTAAACAATATTTTTTGCCATTCTTCCTTTGAATATTGCCTCTCTCTCATTCCCCCTATTCTCTTTTCCTGGGGCTCCTGTTGAATACATTATATCCTCCATGTCTCTCAACTGCTCCTTTATATTTTGAAATCACTTTTCTCTCTGTACTGTGTCCTGGATCAGTTCCTTAAAACTGTCTTTTAATTTACCAATTCTCTGTTTAACTGTTTTTGTTTAGTATTTTAGGGAGAAAGTGTTCTTCCTTTCTTATCACTTTGAGCATCCTTAATACACTACTTTTAAACTAATGTTTGGATTGTTGTATTGTTCTTGTCTTTAGGTAAACTCCCCTCCTGATTGCTGATTTTGTTGGCATTTGCATCCCTCTTATGTGTGGGATTTCTAGTTGAAGGTTAATCTTGGGTAGCAGTATCGTTTTTCTTCTCTTTTGGAAATCAGCTAGTGCTATCAGCACTTCTCTTCTTCTTTTTTGGAAATCAGCTAGTTTTGTGGTTGGTTCTGCCCTTTTCCTCAGGACCCAGAATTCAGATTTAGGCCTTCTATTGGATATTCAGGGCATCCATGATGGAAAACATTGAAAATATTACACACCCAGTCCACGCTAGTCAACAGTTTGGCTCAACTCCTGGCACTGAAGCTATATTTCTCTTTCCTGTATCCCAATCACATAGCTTTATAGAAGCCATAGCCCAAGATGGTAGCAAATAGTGTTATTTTAGCCTCTTTTACAGGTGAGGTTAACCCAACCTCTGAGTTCAAGAAGTAAGCCAACCTCCAGTCTTACATCAGGCAATTTTAGTTCCCATTATCCCACAAGCATCAACATCCTTAGTATCCTCTGCTAGTTTCCAGACCTAGAGCCTGAAGGTCCTCCAGCCTAATGTCTCTCAACTTCAGTCCACCATTTCACTCTATAATGTATATTACTCTTCTGGTCCATGAAAATTTCTAATTTTTTTTATCATATCTATTTTTACAGTTTTTTTCTCTTTTTAAAATCTATTACTGTTATATGTCTGGAGCATTTGGAGTGTCTAAAATTATGAGTTTACAATGCTATCCTGACTAGAAATATAAATTTATCTTTAATTCTTTGTCTTAATTCATTAAGTAACACCAAAAATAACACAAGTAAATATTAAAGCAGAGAGAAAAGATAAAGGTCATGCAAGCATCATAAAGTCTAACATCAAAGTAATTTTTATTCTATCTCTACTCTCTCATAATAACTGAAGTAGAAAAGAACTGCATAGCATTCTTTATATTAATTATAGAATTATATAATTTGTGTGTCATACTAAATGCCCAGGAGAGCCCAGTGATGTAATGAGAGTCCACGTCTAACCGGTTCTTCCTCAGGGAAACATTCACTTTGGTACTAAGTACTTTCCTATAATGCAAATGCTTTTAATCCTTATACTGTATTTAGGGATTTTCTATTTATAAGCTCTTCCTGTTACAAATTATATAAAGAAAGTAGGGAAAATGGCAAAGATTGAGTAAATTCTTTACGTACTGATAGACTTAGTTTTCTTAATGTGAGGTACTGAATATTCAGATTTCTTCTCTATTTTTTCTAAACTCAGTGGAAAGCTAGTACTATATATATTTTGCTTAATATGAAAATGAGGTTCTGTTTTTTATATTTTAAGCAATTTATGAATGGGTTTTTAAAAAAATCAAAGAGTAAAAAAGCTTATAGATTGAAAAGTAGGCCTCATTCCCATCCTAGATAGCTAGTCCTCTCTTTGGAGGCCAGCTTTCTTCCCCCACATAAATAAGTATATGGCACCCATATTTCTATACCTTGCTTTTCCACTTAATATATTTTGAGATTTGTTTTTAATATCAACATATGTAGGTTGACCTTCTTTTTAGTAGATACAGGGTATTCTGTTTTAAGGGTGTGCTGTAATTTACCTTGTCTGTCCCTTATTTATAGGAATTGGGTTATTTCTAGACTTTTGCTACTACAAACCATTATGCAGTGAATATCTTTGTGGGTACAGTTTTGCTCACAAATGCAAATTATTGAGAAATGCTGAGCCTAACTGCCTTCTATTGTGGTTATATTGAAATAAATCTTTAAAAACAAGTGCACCATTCTCTTAAACTGAAAACACTTAAAATTAAGCAATGTTGCTTAAATCTACAAACAAGCTATACCCATTTTCTTCAGATTTGTAGCCAACCATATTTTTGTATGTGGGCAATTTATAACTGATACTTAAACATTTTTACAAACAATTTATTTTATTTTAAAAAACAAAATATTGTCCAAACATAGACATTTTGATCACACATTTTAAGGAAATGGTCAGAAATTAATCCTAATCAGTTACGATTAATCCTCAGAATATATTTGCCCCATAATTTTCTGCTTAGCCAATCCCTGGCCTCATCCATTTTTATGTTTATATATTTTAGAACTTCCACTATTATCTTGCAGACTAGGAGAGTTATTTGACAAATGTTTTCCCATTTTGAGAAGGCTCAGAATGGCTGTATTGCCAGCAACCCTCTTTGTGAGGGTGAGGTGGAGGGATTCCCTCCCCATACAACCCCTGTCATCTTGGCCTCAGCTGTTTTCATGGAGGATGAGCACCAACCTCACGAGCCAGGGGCCTGTGAAGCCTTCTGAATCAGCACCTCCGCCAACAGCACTGTCCTAATCAGGTCCTCACTCAGGAAGGGAATCATCAGGAGTGGCAGGATCTCTCGAAACAAAGTGGGTGGATAAGCCTCTAGGCACTGGAGGAGAGAGCAACAGACACCTTCTTCTAAGGGAGAGTCCAGGTCATGGGGCTGCTAGGGCTATGACATCTTCTGGGTGGCTCTTAGGCTGTGTCCTATTCTCCCTTGATGCCCTTAATAAGTAAAGTAACTTAAGCACAATTTATGTTCCTTGCAACCTGAAAGGAACTGACTCAACAGCCTTAGCAAATAGTAAAAGAGGAACACATTTAGTCAGTCAACAAATGGCACTTGAGTGCGAGGGATGTGCAAAGTATTAGGGACACATCAGTGACCAAAAATAATCATGGAACTTACAGTCTCTTGAAAAAGGGCAGAAAAAAGTGAGTAAGAAAGATAATAGATAATGCTAAGGGCTAGTTAGGTGGAGAAGCATTTGCAATCTGGGATATGCTTCACAGGCATAATCCTTAAGACCTCTTGACAAATACTGTATGCTAACGCATATATATAGAAAGTGAAAAAAACAGTACTGATGAACCTAGAGGCAGGACAGGAATAAAGACGCAGACGTAGAGAACAGACTTGAGGACACAGTGGGGGAAAGGTAAGCTGGGACGAAGTGAGAGAGTGGCATGGACATACATAGACTACCAAATGTAAAATGCATGGCTAGTGGGAAGCTGCTGCATAGCACAGGGAGATTAACTCGGTGCTTTGTGATGAGCTAGAGGGGTGGGATAGCGAGGGTGGGAGGGAGGCTCAAGAGAGAGGGGATATGGGGATATATGTATACATATAGCTGATTCACTGTGTTGTACAGCAGAAACTAACACAATATTGTTATACTCCAATAAAGATGTGGAAAAAAAAAAGACCTCTTAATGAATTAACTGAGAGTGGATGAGCATGAATGAAAAGAACAAGGGAAAATACACATTAAATTGTCCTGGGTACTTAAACCTAAGAACATCCCTTTTTCTTTTCATTGAATCACTAAGTCCTGCTGAGAAACAGGTAGCAAAAGCATTGAGCCCACTGTTTAGCAGTACTCTCCTAGTCTTGGCTTTCTAAATCACCAAGGAAAGATTTGATTATGTTGAGTGTGTTTTAGTTTAGGAAACACTTTATCATATGCCAGGTATCTGGAAATTTCTATTGCATGTACCTTGTATCCCATTGATTCTAATATGGTAGAAATGAGAGTGATGAAGACAGAGAGTTGGTTCCCGAAGGTCTAGGAGAAATCTAGGGCATTTCCATCACTCAGATGATACCAGTTCCTGTAACGGCCTCTGCTTCCCCACATTGTACTGTAACTGGCTTCATTGTGCGTGGCTTCTTCTCCCACGTCCTGTGAGAACTACATGAAGACAAGGCCCAAGTACCCTGTTCACCACTTTTGTGGTTTTGGTGGTTTTGAATGGGTGAGTGAAAGAATGAATGAATGACTGAGTCAGTCAATCCTGAGAATCTGGCCCTTGGTTGACTCTTTCCTTGAAACACACAGTTTCTCTAACTTCAGCCTGTCTTCTCGGTTAGTCTCAGATTGGCTTTTGGCCCCAAATAATTTTTCAGGTTGTTGGTTGTACATCTGGGTTTCTTCATATTTCATCCCTAATCAGAGCGTCCTCTTTATTTCATTACTCTACTTTTTTTCTGCCTACATTGGGCATCCATATAAGATGAACATCCGCATAGGATGTTTGTGAAAATCCTATTAAGATAGAAGGTTTGCTCTCAGAAACTTTTCAGAGTGGACACTCTAGGTTCTATCATCGTTCATGTTTTGGGATGGGGGACTGTACCACACCACTTGTGACGCTGTACAAGACTTTACAATGTCTCAGCTTCAGAGTGGATCTAAAACCATTACATTCTATCTATTTGGAGACCTAGATACCATATTTTACAATGCTTCCTGCAGAGCAATTCAGAGAAGAGTACAATGTATCACTTAAGTACAAAATATTGACTATTTCTATAACGAAAAAGTACAGAGAGTTCCATTTATGTTTATCCTTTCATTGCAAATTGCTGCAACCTGGTCAAAAAATTTTCTCTGTGGCAGCAGGATATCTGCCAGTAAATGAGTCTGTTGAAAGGGCCACACCAAATCCAGCATCATGGGCCAACCCTGACCACAGCTGAGTGGTGTGAAGAGGGCTGACAGCCGCGTGGTCACCACCCAGGCCAGAGAGGAAAGCAGCGTGAGGTGTTAACGGAAAAATCCAACTTCCCCCTCTTCCAAAGATGATGAGTAAAACCAAAATGGAGCACTCCCTGGTGAGTTTTAAAAGCAACTTTCATTTTTTTAGAATGAAAGCATTTACTAAGCTTTTGCATCTTTATGTCTTTTTCCATATTTCTTTCTGTAGGATAAATGTCTTTAGAAAAGCTCATGCTTGCTTAGTAATAATTATGTGTTTCTGTTGTTTTACGTGAGAGGTTTAGTTAATTACTATGTTAGTTTCCTAGGGCTGCCATAGCAATGTACCATGCACTGAGTGGCTTAAATAACAGAAATTTGTTCTGGAGGCTAGAAGTCCAAGAACAAGGTATTGGCAGGGTTGATTCCTAGGACTAAGGGCTGTGAGAGAGAATCTCTTCCATGCTCCTGCTCAGCTTCTGGGATTTGCTGACCATCTCTGGCATTGATTGGCTTATAGAAGCATCACCCTGAACTTTGCCATCAGCTTCACATGGCATTTCCCCCTATGGGCTTGTCTCTGTGTCCAAATCTCCCCTATTGATAAGACACCAGTTACATTGGATTAGTGCCCACCCTAATGATCTCATCTGAACTAATTACATCTGCAGTGATCCTATTTCCAAATAAGGTCACATTTAGAGGTACTGGGTGTTACCCAGTAACATAATTCTTATGTTACTGGTCAACATAAGAATTGGGGGGAGATACAATTCAAACCATAAAAGTCACCAAATTCTGCACAGCAGCATTCTGAAGGGCAGGGTCCGTGTCTTATGACCCCTGGGGTCAGGCATAAGGACTTAAACTTAGTAAGCATTCAGTAAATCGTGACGGAATGCCTTAGAATTGTGGTGCAAAATCACTTCAACAGGTCCCTATGACCTAGAGCCAACAAATAGTATGAGTAGCAGTATTATGAGGGGTGAAGAAACCAGGCTGTACTCTTTTGAATGATTTCTTGAAATTGTCTACCCCTGTTACATCTGTTGGTTCTTCTTTGATTCTATTAACTGACATTCAAATATTCCAATAAAAAATGCATAATTTATACACTTTCCACTACAGCAATATGAGGTACATTGTCCTCAGAAGCCTGTCTCTGAGAATCATCTTGATCACATTATACATTGGGTTGTTTGTTTTTGTTTTTGTTTTTGTTTTGTGGTATGCGAGCCTCTCTCTGTTGTGGCCTCTCCCGTTGCGGAGTACAGGCTCCGGATGCGCAGGCTCAGCGGCCATGGCTCACGGGCCCAGCCGCTCCGTGGCATGTGGGATCTTCCCGGACGGGGGCACGAACCCACGTCCCCCGCATCGGCAGGTGGACTCTCAACCACTGCGCCACCAGGGAAGCCCCAGAGTTTCCTTTTTGAATCTAAGGCCTTGTATTTGCACAACTCTCGTTCCACTAAAGTCTTCAGATTCCAAATAAGTCTTTAGTATCTAATGGAAATAAAGTGGGACCAACTAACTCCAAGGGGAAATGTAGAAAAAGTTGGTCACAGTCAGCTGGGGAAATCTTTTAGAGATTATGGGGACCTAATCCATCTCTACTCCCTACCAGCTTGAACTTGATGCAAAACAGACACAAGAAGTTGATAGTCAGATGAAATTAAAAAGAAAATTAAGACAAAAAAGAAAAGCTAAACAGTCAGCTTTGTTAATGGGCAAACGTGCAATGACCAATAGGGATGTCTAAGAAGAATTGAGTGGAAACTATAGGTTGGGTTAAAGTCGAGGTGAGGTCTCTTAATCTCCCTTCCCACGTGGGGGAGAGGTTGGTGCTACTGAGCAGACTCTGTCAAGATGCGGGGCGCAGACTCCCTTCTGCCACGTCGGCCACAGCAAGAAGAGTGTGAGAGCTTGGCTGCTGGGCCACACTGTGACTTTCACGAGCCTTAGGTATATTATGTAAGCCCCTTCCTCCAAAAGAAACGAAAGTAAAAAATTATATTTCTTGACAGTGTTGGTATAAAGATTAATATATTTATAGTATCTATTAAAACATTGCTTGTGATGTGTTCATTTTTTCTTCTGATTTTAACAGCAGTTAAAACATTTCTGTGGGTCCCTGCAAGTATTTTGAGCCAGAGGACCATGGCAACTGTACCTAATGAATAAGTCAGCCCTGCCTGGCCAGATCGGCCCTGCCTCTGAGAGGCAGGCCTTGGACCTGAACCCGGGTGTATGACTTTCATGATGGCAGGAAAGAGAAGAATGTCTATGGTCTCTCTTACCATCTTCCAGGAGGCAGGGAGTGAAGGCACAGGGGTAGCCAAAGCAACCCCTCCGACTGGTGAGTGAGGCCCAGTGCAAGCTCTGCAGTCTACCCATTTCCACCAGAGCAGGACAGAGGCTCTGTTCCCCTCCACCTCTGTCGGCTTCAGCCTTCCGCCTCCTTCCTTCCTCCTGTGCTGCTCTCTACATTCCTCCTCTCCCCACATACATGTCAAGCAGAGAAGCAGCAAAAGCAGCCCAACCTGCGCTGATAAGGAGGGTTTCCTTAGCAGGGGAGATGGGAATGGAAGGATTTAGAGGAAGATTCTCCTGGGGTCCTTCAAAAGCAAGTCCTGGCTGGCGGATGGAAAGTGAAAGGGAAGAGGAATCAGATCTGCGAAGGCAGTTTAATCTGTTCTAAACATTTTACTAAGCGTTTTACATTCTTCATCATGTTTAATTCTAGAAACAATGCTGCCCTAATTTGTCACTCCTACAGAGGAAGGAAAGGGGTTGTTAAGTGGCAGAGTCTAGATTTGAGGTGAGGCTTTTCTAGCTCTCGTGCCTATATGTAGGATTTTCCTCTGTCCAGATTTAGATGCCAGTTCAGTTCAGGAAAATTTATAATGGAGGTAAAGTGCAAGGAGAAGTTAAAAAAAAAATTCCCATGCATAAGAGATTTGTCTTTGCAGATTGACTCTTTTTTTTTGGTTTGATCATCTTTAATATTTATTTATTTATTTGGTTGTGCCGGGTCTTAGTTGTGGCAGGCGGGCTCCTCAGCTGAGGCAGGTGGGCTCCTCAGTTGCGGCACATGGGCTCCTTAGTTGTGGCATGCGAACTCTTAGTTGCTGCATGCATGTGGGATCTAGTTCCCTGACCAGGGATCGAACCCACCAGGGAAGTCCCGCAGGGAACTGCGCCACCAGGGAAGTCCCACAGATGGACTCTTAGAAGGTTTAACTACCGTTCTGTATCTCTCTGAAGGCTCATTTTACCCACAATCCACTACCAGCATCTTTATGACATGCCACTGATAGCTAGTAGAAATTCAGAATCACCTGTCAATCTGGTGATTATCATAACTTTTGCTGCACTAAATAGTGGATTAAGGAAAAGCCCTGGTTTTCAACCACTGGACCACGATCCTCTTTAAATTATATGTTTTTTATTTAAACACCTTTGCTTCAAAAATCTGCTTGGATACTTAACATAGCTTTATAGTAACAAACACTTCAACATATTGCCTGGCTCTGTGAATTCAATTAGGGACTTCTGAGTACATCAATGCCTTTCTTAAACAACAACAACAAAAACACCTGACAGGCCCTCTGTTTTCCAAGATTCTATTTGTTTTTAAGACCCCAGAAAACCAAGTGCTAGACAGGCTCCCCTGAATACCATGATTAATTGGTTACTAAGCACAGAGTTAGTGCAGGTAATTTGGTCAGGTTTTACTATTTGGTTTTCTTTGTAAGTGGCTTTACTCCTTTTAAAGAATTTCTTCCAAGCTCTTTTTCTTCCTTTTAAAAACATAAGTTCAATGACTCGTCCTTGTGTAAGGTGGGAGTTGCAGATGCCCTCTTTTGATTATAAAACACAATATACTTATTCTGTTTTAGGGGCCAAAGCACTCATAAGAGCTTTGTAAGTTTTTTTTTATTTTTCTTAAAAATAGGACACTTCATGATGTGTAGGTACATAAATCTCAATAGGAAAGAATTTTAAAATTAACCTATGAAATAGTCCCAGGATATGAAAAATAGCATACAATAGAGAGAGGACTGTCCCAACATTATACGAGTGTGCTCTCTTTATTCTGACCTTTGGAAACCATCCGGTGAGCTGCTGCTTCTCAGCAGGA
>NW_006784922.1:4210288-4214387 GCF_000442215.2 Lipotes vexillifer | reverse complement strand
CTGCTGCTTCTCAGCAGGAACTCCCTGCCCAGGTCAGGCAGAGCTCTTTAGCCATTCTACAAGCCAGAGTGGATTCCCTGCCTCCCTAGATGTTCTGCCTCCCTCTTTCCCCAACATCCCTGGGATGCTTTTAGCTTATCAGCCCAATTCAGTTATATAGATATTTCTGCAAGTATGGTTAATAGATGCTTGATATCGCTTTGGCTTAAAAGATTTTCTTTAGCATGAGTAATTGGTAGATCTAGCCTCTGAAATAGGTTATATATAATAAAAGAAATTTATATGTTTGATTTTAATCCCATTTCTGGGAACTCCTAAAACTCTTGGAATTTCCTAAGTATAAGCAATGGGAGCATCTTTTGTTATACTATTTGGTATTTTGTCTTCAGTTCCTGAAATTACTTCAGGGCATAAAGGTGAGAGGAGTATCTTGTTATGCCTAACAAGCCCCTTTCAACCACACCTGAGTTTTATGTTGACTCAGTGACTTTTGGAGATCCTCTAGGCCTGAGGACTAGTTCCTGGGGGGGAAACAACCAGGAGTAGAGAGTTACAACTTAGCCCCACCCGGCGACCTTCAGGGAGGGGAGGGGAGTTGGAGGTTCAATCAATCAAACAATGGCCAGTGATTTAATAAATTATACCTACGTAATGAAGCCTCCCTAAAACCCCAGAAAGATGGGGTTTGGAGGGCTTCCAGGTTGGTGACTACATGGTGGTGCTGGGAGAGCAAAGTGCTCAGAGAGGGCATGGAAGCTCTGTGTCTTTTCCAACACACCTTGTTCTATGCATCTCTCCATCTGGCTGCTCCTGAATTATAATCTTTTATAATAATGAATATATGATATGAATACGACTAGATACTCATCTGAATCTACAAATATTCTCAATTACTGCTTAAATCTAACTTTGGTTTTCATTTATTGACAAGCCCTAACTTGTCTGAGCATTCTTGGGAAAGCAGGCCAGGTTGGACCAAAGCTGACTGACCAAACCTCCACGGCCAGATATTCCCTTAAAACTGAAGTCATAGATTTAAGGTTTTGAAAACATTACTAGTAGATCGAATATTGGCTAGTAATATTCACCCTATTTAAAGTCATTAGCGCAGTGTGTTATGGTTTGACTTTTTGACAGTCTTGACTTCTCCCACTCACCCCGTACAATACATGGTAGAACCTCTCTCAATTAAAATGAATTAAAGTTGTGTCTTGAGAATTTCATAAATTCACACTTAATAATCCATTTAATTTCTCTAAATCTCAGAGTGTAAGTCAATGTCAAATTTGTATTTTTCCATGGTGACACCAGTGTCTGAAAACTTACATTAGCTCAAAGGATGAGTCATCAGCCCTTCCAAGTGGTTGCTTAGAGGTACCTGATCAGCAGAAAGTCGGGGAAGCATACTGGATTCGTACCCCTGCACACTTGATTGAGTACACTTGCTTCCTCTCTGTGCCACCCTCCTCAGCTCAACCTCTGTCAGTCAGGCCTCCTAGCTCACGTGAAAAGAAGGATGTGTTTTTCAAGGTTTTGAGTCTGGGAAATCATTTGGTCCCATTGTCCTAGTGGATCACCTTCTTTAAACAATCCCTTCAAGCTCCCCATTTTGTTTGTTTATTTGTTTGTTTGTTTGTTCCTCTTGTTTTTTGGAAGGAGTGCCTAATCAGCTAATCATTATTGTAGATTTCCTGAAAGTGTTTTATGTTTTGAATGTAGGTGAACATTTATGGAGAAACTGTGATTTGAAAATCAGGCAAACCTGAAAGACCTGAGAGAAACCACCCGTGCTCCCTGAATTCCAATTTGAAAATGTTGACAACAAGAAAAGAGAATCATTTTCCTGCAGCAAATGAAGGATTGAATTTTCCCAAAGACAACAAGTTTTATAAAAAGCAAACTTTGTGAAAAATGATGGGAGATGTAGGCACTTTTAAGATGTCTCTTGATTTCCATTTAGGCCTAATCTTTTTGTTTCATTTAGCCCAGGTATGTGGGTTTGAATTATTTTGGTGACTAAATTAATAGCTATTTAAACACTTTAAAATGATTATCTTCAGAGATTATTTACTCTAACTTAGCCCATTTGTATATTGTAACTCGTTATTTCGTTGTGTTCTCTAGTTTTGTTTTTTGGACTAGGGATTTTTTTTTTTTTTTTTTTTAATCAAAGAAACAATAAAAGGCTTGGGCCTCTTTAGAAAAGAACAGCATAAATGAGGGCTCCCTTCGTTAGGTTGTATGTGATGGTGTGAGTTTAAATGTTAGATTCTCTATCAACATCCAGGTTTGAGAACATGTTTCCTCTCTGGGCATCATGGTAGGATGGAACCCCATCTGTGATCTCCTCTACCCAGAGAGAATTGAAGTGTAGCTAACAAGAATCAAACTAATGAAAAACAGGAGTTTGGTGTTGCTGGAATATGTAGAAAAAGGTGGAGTCTTAAAAAAAATATTTCTCCCGCCAAGACAGTATTGAGGGAAACTCGTTATTTTCCGTCTGCCTATTTCTTATTCTCAGTGTGAAGTGAAAGCAAAGTTTTTAAACTTTTCTCCACTGCAAAGAAAATATATTTCAGAAAATCCCTATCTAGAAAATAAAGCAATTAAGAATTATCTGGCTGTGAGGATCTGGCCCCAGTTTGACTTCAAGCAACAGCTTCATTGCTTTGCATCAAGATGTGCATGAGAATTAGGCTGCTCTGATCAGCCAACACGCTGAGTGACTTGACATTTTAATAAATAAATAAGTATGCAAACCGTCATAAAGTATCCTTTGAAATTATAAACATGGGAAACTTTATGAGATGCAAGTGGGTGTTAAATGATCCAGCAAAGCAAGGGCTGAGCAGTTGGTGGGCTTTGAAATTGGAAGATTTGAAATTGGGAGATTTAATATTGGGAAAATTGGGGGAAGTTTTTGGGAAAATTAAATCTACCAAAAGACCATCTTTATTTATTTCAAAGGCTTCTGTTTCTTAAAATTTCTAAATTTAGCCCCCTGGTTTGGAAATACAAAGAGATTTGAATTTATTTTTTTCAACTGACTCATGATTAACATACAATACTATATTTGTTTCAAGTATAAAATATAGTGATTCACTATTTTACACATTATGAGATAATTTCCTTTGTCCCCCTGCCTGCACCCCCACCCCCGGCATCCACCAGTTTGTTCTCTGTGTCTGTGAGTCTATTTCTGTTGTGTTTTGTTTGTTTGCTTGTTCTGTGAATTTCATTTTTATACAACCAGCATGCGTAGGCTACCGTTTAATATTATGGTAACTTAAAAAACTCATTTAAGCGAAAACAACTATTTAGAAAGTTTAACTTTTACTTTAAAAAGATACGTAGGACTTCCCTGGTGGTGCAGTGGTTGAGAATCCGCCTGCCAACGCAGGGAACACGGGTTCGATCCCTGGTCCAGGAAGATCCCACATGCCATGGAGCAACTAAGCCTGTGAGCCCCAACTACTGCGCCTAGAGCCTGTGTTCCTCAACAAGAGAAGCCACCGCAATGAGAAGCCTGCGCACTGTAACGAAGGGTAGCCCCCAATTGCCGCAACTAGAGAAACCTCGCTCGCAGCAACAAAGACCCAACGCAGCCAAAAAAAAAAAAAAAGATATGTAAAAGTTATTCTGTGTATGTTAATGTGTGATACCCAGGAAATTACTAATTGGTAGTTAGTTCAATTTAATTAATTAGATGTTTACTCAGTGGGTATATGTGCCTAGTCCAGGTTATGCACTATTAGAAAAATTAACATTATGTGTGTTGTCCTATCTATGCTTCCTGGGAAGCAAGATATTGGAAATAATCTGATGTGGAAACACTTTTCTCAAGCACTAGATAGACAGCATGTATTAAAGTCCCATATTGATTTTGACCAAGTACTAAAGTGTGGCAGAGACTAAGCAGTAGGGATAGTTGGGACCTGAGAAGTTTGTGTTATAAGAAAAGATAAAGGTTGACAGTAAAGATGACTTAAGAATATTTGGTAGAATAATTGTTAGAATTTTGGTTGGTAAAGACAGTTAAGGAACAGTTAGCCAGGGCTTCCCCGGTGGCGCAGTGGTTGAGAGTCCGCCTGCCGATACA
>NW_006784922.1:4201124-4210209 GCF_000442215.2 Lipotes vexillifer | reverse complement strand
CCTGTGCGTCCGGAGCCTGTGCTCCACCATGGGAGAGGCCACAACAGTGAGAGGCCTGAGGACCGCCAAAAAAAAAAAAAAAAAAAAAGAGTTATAGCCAGATCATGGCAGAGAAGAAGCACCAGTGAATTCATGAGTTATTTCCCTGATTATCATTTTTCAAAGCATACCTGTATCATGCATCTGCTACTAGTCAGGTTAATGGATCAGTTAATATGTCTTAATGACTTGTAAATAGTAGACTATTCCCTTCTCAATATGTATATTATCCTAGTGGTTGGCTTGCTTAATAAGCAGCTGCTTTTTCTCACCAAGGGCTGTTAGCATGTGTAGCTGGTATTTCTGTACAGTAGCTCTCTCTGTACTTTTGACAGGCTACATAATTTGTATGGTCCAGTGCAAAATGAAAATGGGGTCCTTCTGTTCAAAAATTAAGAATTTCAAGATGGTTACAACAGAGCATGAAACCTAAGTATGGGGCCCTTCTAAATAAGTGGTCCTGTACAACCATACAAGACACACACTCATGAAGCTAGTCTTGCTGATGGGGAAAGCCAAATCAGCGTAACTGAACTATGATTAAGGCAAAACCTCTACATCAAGGCACAGTCAACTAGTGTGCTGATCGTAGATGAGCAACCAGTTAATGGTCATATATATATATATATATATATATACACATATATACATACGTGTATATATATATGTAAATACATATTTACAACATAAGTATAAATTTGTATAATATTTAACATTATATTTTAACAAATATACATATATAAATATATATATATATGATTAAAATATGTAAAATAGAATTCTGGAAACCTCTGATGTGATAGCCTTGGGTGAATAAACTAGAAAAAGGTCACTTGTCACTATCCATAAATCATGTTATGCATCATGTGAGATATCATTCAACAAATATTCTCTGAGTCTCTGTTCTGTGCCAGATACTTTTTTGCGGTGTGAGGATATAACAGAGAACAAAATAAACAGAGTCCCTGCTCTCAGAGAGCTTTCATACTATTGAATTTTGGAAATTTTGACTGATTTGCTCAGTCTTTACTTTGTAGTTTGGCTTTCATGTTGAAACGCCTGGCTTTCGTGCCTCTATTCAGACCGGAAGCAAAAGTATCAAAACTTGGTTATTCACTGTTTAGAACTGAGTAGAACCAGGACTCTCTGGAAAAGAATGTGCTGAAAGTTTGTCTTTGAGTGGTTTCCAATCTGAAGACACTCCTAGGAGCACTTTCCCTGAGGCCAAAAGTCTCATTTACTATCAGCGATTCACAGGGAAAGAAGAGAGCCCACTTATCTTTGGTAAGAGGACAGCTCTGATGATACTGAGTGACACAGGATTGCCCTTAGAGTCCACAGCATCCATCTTACAAAAATCAACAACCCTTGCTTTTCCCCCTTCCAAAGAATTTACTGGTCTGGTTTGGCCTTTATGTGCCACATTCCATTCCAGAAGCCCAGCTCAAATGTTCTCAAGGTCTGACCAGAGATTCCTCCTCCTCTCCCCGGGCTGGTACAACTTGACCGCTGCTTGACATCAAGGTCAACTGGAGACTGGGAACAGTTATGTAACTGCATTATAAATTGAATTAGAGCTGTACATGAGCCCAGACCAAGTAACCAGGGCAGCTCCAGGCAAGAGCAGCAACGTGTCCCCAGGAGACAGCATTGGAGGAATCACTTTATGAGGAAAGGAAATAATGTATCACAGGCAAAAAATAATCTCTCCCCAGTCCCTCCCAAGTCTGGGCAGGCTGCTGCCCTGTCCAGTGAGGAACAAGAAAGAGGCATTGAGTGCAGAGAGAGCTGGTAGCAGTGTGGCAGTGGGTATGGAAGAAGCACCATGCATAATACACACACACAGAATGAGAAAAAGAAATCAGTTTTAATATCAGAACAGACGCCACCCATACAGGAGAACTAAGAAGCCTTACTCATGGGGAGGGGCAAAGCTTCTGGCAGTCATCTGTGCTCTGGAGGATGGGCAGGAAAGCTTACTGCAGGACAGTCTCCCTGCTACCAGGGACCAGTTGTTCTAGAGAGAATATGTGCACACAGGTCTTAAAGGCTGGGGCTGAAAACTCTTTGGATGCCTCTGATGACCCAGGACCTTCTCCCCCGAAGTAAGATGTCGTGCTAGAGAGAGGGGAAAATAGTAGCTGGGCTTTTTTTTTTTTTTTTTCCCCCACAGGCAAATGAATACAGAGGTAACTTTTGAAATGATAAAAGGTGCTGGGACCATATTATGACCTTGGTCTATGCTACTAGCATGACCATCTTCAGAAACAAATGAGGAGAGGCAGAATAATGTAAAGCTGAAAGCTTGAACTGTGTAGTCCACTGATGGGACCTAACCCATACTCTCATCTCTTACTAAGTGCTTGACATGTGACCAGGTTCTTAAATCCCTTCTAATCTCCAGCTTAGATAATTATAGTACCTACCTCAAAGGGCTTTTGTGAGATTCAATGGAGTCAAATGCAATAGTGTTTGAAAATTAGTCACATGGAGACTTGAAAATACTAACAAAAATAGCTAATAATTATTGAATGTTTTAAGTGGCTTATATGTATTAATCCATTTAATTCTCACAGTAATCCTATGAAAGACACAGAGAGGTTTAGTAAATTACTCAAGTTTGCACATCTAGTAAGTGCCAGAGCCAGAATTTGAACCCAGGCAGTAGCTTTCCCATTCATATTCTAACCTAGGATGTGTTAATGAAGGGATTGGGGCTCATGAAGTTATATATGTATAATAAGTAGTAGGCTTTTATACAGTGCCTCAGAGGTGTTTATTGCCCATGTATATTTTCCACTAGAATCAGTGTTCTGAATGTGTGCCAAGGTGGCCGTGTTTTCACATGTAAGTGTGAGCAGAGGATGTTGCTCTTTTGCTGTATCCCTGGAATAGGGCAAAATGACTATCAACGTACAGTAATTTAGGAGGCCATATGGCACAGTTGTTAAGTGCATGAACTCTGCTGTCAGATTGCCCAGGTTTTCTTCCCAATACCAGCAATTATTAGCTCTGTGCCTTGGACAAGTCACTACACGTACCCAGCCTCAATTTTCCTTACTACAGAAAGGGATAGCGTACTAGTACTTACTTCCTGGGCTTGTAGTTAAGATTAGATCAGTTCATACATGTAAAAGGACTTAGCACAATACTTGGCAAATCTTAAGTGTTCCATCAGTGTTGACTGTTATTGTTGATTTTTCTGCCATTCACCCTGCCAGGCCCAGGGATACAGCAGTGACAGGTCAGGCCGCTGCTCTGATGGTTTTTCCATGAAACAAAAAACCAAGTAAATAAACAACAAAAACGTAGATTGTGAAAAGTGTTGTTGAGGGCAATATACTACAGACTAGCTGAGAAAATGGCTCTCTGAGGTGGTGACAGTTAAGCTGAGGCTTGAGGAATCAGTGGTGAGCAGGGGACAGAGTACCCAGAAGAGGAAACGTAAGTGCAAAGTCCCTGAAGCAAGAAGGAACTCACCACATCCAAGAAACAAAATGAAAGCTGTGGTGGTTTGAGAACAGTAACAGGGGCATTGGCCAGGCTGGAGCCAGGGCTCACCTAGTTCTGGTGAGTAGAGGAAGGCAACGTCCCATCTCCCTCAATTCTGTTTTCATCCATTGATTGACATTGGGCCTGAGGAACATCCTGGAACTGAAACCTGTTTGCCTATTGGGATTCAGTCACCAAATGTGTCAACTTATTGAAGTGGCCCCAACAAAGGAAGCAAATCTTTAAAAAGTGGACCCAAACCAGTAGCGAGCCAGAGCACTGTAGGAGACTGACGGTTCCAGGTTAAATATGATAAAGGACCCCATAAGTCATCTTGACCCAGGTACCCTTGTGTTGTGTTTGCTCCCCTGGAAGAAAGGTGTGAGTGTCCACTGAAAGAAATGCAGCATTAAGTACAACTGAGGCTATTGGGACTCAGATATCCTTACTGGGAACCCCTCCCTAGCACCATGCTAGGCTTAAAACTGACACTTAAAACTGTCACTTTGTGAGAGCAGTGGCAAGATCTCCAGCCCTAAGGCACAACCGTCAATCCAGTTTCTCCACCATGGGCACCATGAATGGGAACCATGGATTTACAGCTCTGTGAAAGTGGCCATCACAGTGTGAATACAGTTTTAAGAACAAGTTTTAACTTCAGAGACTCCAAAGCACTGGTCTGGCTAGCCAGCATTGGCAAGAGATAGCAAAGTCTAATTCGGAGGCACGTGCACATCCCCACGAATTCCTGGAAATATTTAGACTGGCCTTCTCACACTTCAGCAGGTGGGAGTTTAGAACCACCATACACATTTGTATAGTAACATTAAAAAAGTGGTCACATTTCAGACAATTTTAAATACATCTGTATATTCATATTTGAACTGAGAATCATTAGATAGGTGAACCCTATCAGGCCATCTCATTTCCCTTTGAAAACAAGTGATTTTCTAATCTCACCTTCAATTTTGTTTCCTTATTGGACTTCCTAGAAAGCAATAATGAGAGAAGAAAAGCTGATGTTTAGAAAGTAGACCAGAAGCATAAGAGCCAAGGTCTCAATCTCTCATCTGAGTTAGATGGAGATGGCCAGAGGGGGTACCACTTTGCTTCTTATAGACGCCATCCCAACACTCCACTCAACTCCTACACTTGGTTTGTGGCACCACATCTAAGATGAGTTTAACATACCTGACATGGCATGGAGACACGTTTTATTGCTCTTTCTTCAAAAATTGCTTCTCTGGCATCATTTACCAGGTACTGCTGGTCCCTAGACTTCAATGGCTGTGTTTTCCCCCAGAGACCAGTACCTGATGATTAGATTACATTATTTGATTTTTGAGAGTTGAGACTGCTTAAGCGATCTTGATCAAGTAATGTTTGCTTGATACACTTTACACTGTACTTACAAACCCCTTCCATTTTTCTTTTTTGACCTTCTCGAATACCATATGAGAAGGGAAGACAAGCAAGTATTATCCTTATCCAATGGATGAATAAAATTTACCTTCAAAAAGTTAAGGGACACGCTCAAAATCTTGCACTAGGAAGAGGTAGAACCAGAACTTGGATCTAGATTTTCTGCTCAAACTTCTCTATTTTTTGCATAGAGTTAAGACACTTTTCATCTACCCAATGCAAACGACCACCATCATTTCCCTAGGAACTGCCCGAGTTTCTCATGGCAAATGCCACTCAAAGATACTTACATTTTATTCTCAACCTCCCATCTTCCTCCTCCTTTCCAAAATAGAAAGGAGGTCACCTTGCTGACCACTAGACATGACATAATGCAGAAAGCTCAGAGCTGGAGATTTGGAAATTAGGAGATTCACCCTTTTCTACAGGGCCTTCACAAATGCCACAAGTAAAGTACAGGAGGTGTTATTTTTCCGAGAGGAACTTACAGTCTAATCTTCTTATTGTTTGGGGGCCTAATGAAGCAAACTCCCTCTGCAGTAGAGTCTGAAATGCTGGCCCATGACGGGCTCTGCAGGGGTAAACAGCGTCCAGCGAGCCACACCACTCTCAGAGTATGTTTTCTCATCTGTGAATCATCAGGTCCTAAACTGAACTGAAGCAATGCATGTGCAATCATTTCTTACATTACTGCTCCCCTTTGCCCCTGGTTTGGTCTTTTTCCCAGTCTGTAGAGTCCCTTCCTGGCTCCAGACAGACAACTCCAGGAAACTCCAGGTACCCCCTCCCCCATCAATGCCCTGTCTAGGCCCTACAGATTTCAACCCTGAAACAAAGCAGGAAAAGCCATGGAGACATGTTAAATGTGGCACTGCCACCTGTGGCGTTTTCTTTTTTAAATTTTCAACAGGGCTTGAATATACAGTTAGAGCTTAATTGGACAATAACTTTTCTCTGTCTGTAGGATCCTGCCAGTGCTTTGAGCAACAAGAAGGCAGTTCATTGCCAAGTTTGTGTGGTGAATTTAGGGGTAAGTGGGAGAAGGGGAAGAAAGGCCGAGTCTCATAAGGTGTGATTTAATTTTAAAAATGCTTAGGCTGCTTTTTATAAGAATATCCATTTAACTGGATTTCTTTCTTGCTGACAAAAGAGGCAATTGCTGTATATAAAATGAATCTGATTAAAACTCCTACTCTGTTCCTGTCAAGGTGAAGGATACAGACCCCAGGAACAACACACATTTGGGTCCTAGTGTGTGCAAATGATTGTTTATGGGACATTGGATGCCAAGACCCACAGAAGGCTCTTGTGCTGCCCTGTAAAAGTAGAGAGAACAGGGCTTCCCTGGTGGCGCAGTGGTTGAGAGTCCGCCTGCCGATGCAGGGGACACGGGTTCGTGCCCCGGTCCGGGAAGATCCCACATGCCGCGGAGTGGCTGGGCCCGTGAGCCATGGCCGCTGAGCCTGAGTGTCCGGAGCCTGTGCTCCGCAACGGGAGAGGCCACAACAGTGAGAGGGCTGTGTACCGCCAAAAAAAAAAAGAGAGAGAGAACAGAAAGCTTTTCCTGAGGCATAAAAAGTTTATCTTCTTTCTTATTCTCTTTCATGGTGGTAGCTATTACTTTGTAATTTTCTTGGCATTTTGTTGGCAGCCAAAAATGACAGAAATAATATCCCTTGCTTACACTGTTTAGTCCCGATTCATTTTGTTTAGCTCAAGTTGCCTCGTATGGAAAAGGCAGTAGCTGCTAGACCTTGTGCAGAGGTCTAAACCAGAGCAAGTTCTCTGAGCAAGTCCTTAAACAGAAAGGCAGAGCAAGTTCAAACCCTTCCCTTTCCTTTATCCTTAGCAGGGTTTTTAGAAGGCAGAAAATAGCAAGAAATGAATACAGCTTTAGTGATTATCATTGAAGTCTCTTCTCCTCAGTGTCCAACTGAGTAAACAACCTCTATCAAGCCAGTGAAGCACCACTTCGTACAATCGTATCTGCGCGAAGCTATTTGGACAGCAGGTCATCATGAGTCATGGACACAGGTCAGGGTATGGGGCCTGAGATAACGAAGTGTCTGAGGATGGATGCAGTCTCCCAGATCTGGGGCAGGTGTGAGGAGTCGCCAGGAGCCAGGGACCATTAAGTCGATGGCTTAATCAAAACATGGAGTCAGAAATCCAGGCAGGGACACAGAGGTCTGGGCATGTGCCCAGTCATCAAGAGAAGTGGTGGCCTTTAAACCAGGAGGCACAAATGCCAACAGACAAGACTGTTGAATCTGGGGACCCGGGGTAGCCAACAGATAGAAGCCAGCAAATGCAGCATGAGAGAGGCTTAGCTTCTATGTAAGAAGCCACTTCTCTGCAGCCAGAGGACGTTCATATGCTGCTTCTGTTAAACAAAGAAGCATTAGCCTTGTGCAGCTTGCCTAGAGCCTTCAGATGCAGACAAGCAAATGGGATCACTGATGTGGGTTATAGTATTGGGTGGAGAAATGCCTTCCTGAAAATGTAAAGCACCAATTCGTGCTCTCTTTATTTAATGAACTTAGTAACTAAATTATGGAGAAATCTAAATACTAAAATATCGTGGCTTGCTTTGAATGCGGTCCTTTTTTCAGGTGAGAAAGCTGAGACCAGATAAATGCACTGACTTAGCCAAGGAGGCTGAGTCAGGAACAGAATATACGGCTTGGAACCCACTGATTACTCCATTATTTGGCACTACTTAAGGCTTGAGTCGCTAGGTTGATTCTGTGAACCCAGAATCCTTTAGGATCTGTGTCTAAAGAAGGGTTCTCCTCTGGTCGGAAGGTTTTCAGTTTATCTCTGAAGGGTTTATTTTTCACTTGGTGGGAAGCCAGGGTGGGAGATCCCCATCACCAACGCCCTCATTCCTATGGATCCAAGCACACTTTAGGGCGTTCCTAGGCCTATAGCAGGAAGGCTGGCATAGAGATCCTGCGAGTTGTGCTCAAGACAGTTTGAGCTCCAGATGTCATGGGTGCTCCACTATTAGAGAAAGTGGTAGAAAGTGTCCCAGGCACAGCATGTGCCGTCTGGACAACTGATAGGAATAACAGATAAACTTTCATAGTTGTGAAAGTGATTATGTTCTTTCAAGACAGTCAGTTATATGCAGCTAAAGAGATCTAGAGGTAGTTGTGGGTGATATTGAGTGATAAAATAATATGAATAGTGATGTTGATGATGAGGAAGATTATAAGAGTAATAGTTTTTTTTTTTTTGCGGTACGCGGGCCTCTCACTGTTGTGGCCTCTCCCGTTGCGGAGCACAGGCTCCAGACGCGCAGGCTCAGCGGCCATGGCTCACGGGCCCAGCCGCTCCGCGGCATGTGGGATCTTCCCGGACCGGGGCACGAACCCGCGTCCCCTGCATCGGCAGGTGGACTCTCAACCACTGCGCCACCAGGGAAGCCCAGAGTAGTAGTTTTGATGAGAAGAAGGAGGAGACGTGCAGTGTCTAATTTATACATAATGGGTTAAAGGAGCTAAGATTTATTTTTGGCCTAGGAATGGATGACTATGTGAGGGCCGGGACCAGGTCTGTCTTTTTCCTCACTTCATGCTCAGTGTCTTGCTCTGTACCTGACCCTGCAGGGATGTGCTGTTATTAACATTATAGTATTGAATGCACTGATGGCCTTGACCCATGACCATGCTGGGGAGGATGTGTGATTGAATTTTGTCCCACTGGGTGACAAAGTCTGGAGCACAGCCTTGAGATAAGCTGTGGTTTGGCACTCGTCCATTCCAACCTCATTTATTTTTTTGAGGCAGGCAGTTTTTGCCTCATTGATTTTCACTGCTCATCAAGTTCCATTAGCCTACTCACTAGTGACGGCTTCATTCCCTCCCCACATATTCTGTCTCCTGAGTGACGTGTCATTAGCACTGACCACGATTGCTGGGTATCAGTGGAACGTGGCATTACCAGCAGGGCCTGCTGGCTACAAGTAACACCCTCCTCTGTCACACTGATACCCACAGGAAACAGCAGTTTCGATGACAAAGGACTAAGAGCGTGGGCTTGTAACACTGACACTTAGAGTTCTACTTTCTCTCTCTCTCTCTCTCTCACACACACACACACACACACACACACACACACACACACACAC
>NW_006784922.1:4179911-4201099 GCF_000442215.2 Lipotes vexillifer | reverse complement strand
TCTTTCCCTGGAATGGCACGTCTGCATTACCTCAGGTACTTCCAACTCACTTGCGTAAATATGAATACATCATCATAACCCCAGACCTTTTCTTGCTCCTGCATCCATTTTTCCACTAGAAGCACTCTTGACCCATCAGCCAAACGAGAGGCACAGACTCATCTTTGACTCTTTGCTTTGCTCTTCCCCACATCTGATCAGGCACCAAGGTCTACCCACAGTTCCAGAGAAGCAGCTCTTGGACCCTCCGCTTCTCTCCTTTGCCACTGCCGTCGTTGTAGTATAGCCTCTGTTGTCTTTCACCTGGACTTTACTCCAACAGCTTTTCTGGCCTCCAGATATTTTCATCCTTCCAACCCCTCTTCTCCAGGGAACAGGGAGGGTGCAGAGTATCTGTGGGAAGGTTAAGGGAAGACAGACTCCTGGCATGGAAGAGAGAATACTAAGAGCAAACATTTTTTGAGAACATTTATTAAGCACTTCCTATGTGTCAGGCACTGATTTATTAATATTTACATGACCTTACTTAATCCTCACAAAAACCTAAAGGTAGGTTGTATAATTATCTTTATTTTACAGGTAGGAGAAATTGTATGTGATGTATAGATCCCTTCACTAGGAAGTGGCAGAACTGGGACTGGAAACCAGATTCATCTGACTCCAAAGTCCACACCATTTCCATGACAGCCTCCTACCTTTCTAGTTGCTCTAGACCAGAGGTTCAGAATCACCTTGAGGGCTTGTTGAAACACAGATTGCTGAGCGCCCCCCCACCCCCACCCCAAGAGTTTCAGAATTCCTACCTTTGCGGTGAGGTTGCAAATTTGAGAATTTGCATTTCTAACAGGATCCCAGGTGATTGCTGATGCTGCTAATGCGGGCCACGCTGGGAGTCATCGCTCC
The DNA here is from genome assembly GCF_000442215.2 of Lipotes vexillifer. Taxonomy (NCBI): domain Eukaryota; kingdom Metazoa; phylum Chordata; class Mammalia; order Artiodactyla; family Lipotidae; genus Lipotes; species Lipotes vexillifer. The sequence goes on along the minus strand of NW_006784922.1, from coordinate 4,200,196 downwards.
AGGCGGCGTTCGTTTGGAGCACTTTCTCCTTAGCCACAGCACACACGGTTCAAAACTCAGATGTCAGACTGGTTTCATATCCTGGAATTGTGCCTGTGTCTGTGGGCCACCAGATTTAGCCTCCCTAAGCCTCCATCACCTCTTCTATAAAATGGGGATTTTTGAGGACTGCAAATCATGTATATAAAGCTCAGAGCTCTGCACCTGGTCCAGAGAAAAACTCAGGAAATACTGTTTATAAATATCTTAAGTGAGCCCTTTTAGTCTATTTCTGCCTTTTTGCTGTTTCTCTCTCACTGTCTTGGACACTTTGCACTTGATGTTCCTTAGATTTGAAATGTTGTTTTCCAGTTCTTTGCATGGCTCACTCCTCACCATTCGGGTTTCATCTGAAATGGACCACCTCAGAGGCTTGGAGCCTGGATGAGGGAGCCTCCAAGCACGTGAGCATTGTTTGGTAGATTTTTAAGTAGTGATCTGTTCAGGCTTTCTATTTTTTCTACAATCAGTTTTGGCTTTTAAGATAGTGATCCACCTTTCCTAAGTTTTCAAATTTATTGGCATAAACAAATTCATTGTACCATGTTAATATATTTTTAATCTCCACCCCTCAGTGTTGTACCCCTTTCACTTCTAAAATTTTTTGCACCCACCTTCTCTCCTTTTTTGTTGATCATTCTTGCTGAGTTTTGTCTATTTAATTAGTCCTTAAAAAAAAGAAACTTTTTGGTATTGTCTTTGTTTTCCATTTATTTCTATGGTTTATTTCATGAATTCCTTCTCACCTTCATTGGATGCTTAGATCTTTATCAGTGCTTTTCCATTTCTTCTGTAAACATTTAAAGCTGTAAACGTCTCTTGAATTTCACATATCTCACTCTCATGGTGGTTGGCTTCCAACACGTCTGTCTTTCAATATCTTTGAGCTACTTGAGCAACTTATATCTGTTGGAATTCACAAGGACCTCAGTTCACACTGAGCAGAGGGTTTTCTTTGGCTTTGGCCAGGTGCCCAGGGCAATCACCATCCTGTGTTAATTTCTCCATTTAGGGGTTTTCCAGATCACGCAGGTGGTACAAATTTCAACCTCAAACCCATGCAAGGGCAGGGCTATGTTGATGAATTCTCGGGAGAGACCATTTTTTGCTTCCTCCCGGATTGAAAACCAAAGCAAGAGTTCTCTCCTCATCCCCTTCGGAAGGTAGGTGGAATGTTTTTCATCCCACCCTTTCACTGAGTGGGTAGCCCTTCAGAGGTTTTGAATTTGCTGACTTTTCAGTTCTCATGCTCCGCTGTCTCCTCTAACCCCGAAGCCGTGAAAACGCCATATTGGTAGATGGCCTCGGAGATTCAGTGCTAAGTGTTATTTTAAATAATCGCTTACTTTTATATTTGGTCTCTAGGGAGTTTCCTTACTTTCTTGCTAGTTTGGCTATATGTTCCAGAGGAAAAAAAAATTCGTATTCTTTCCAAACTGTGTTATGTGTTGGGTTATAAAAAAAAAAAAAGCTGTTTTCAGACTAGTCAACCATATTATCAGAAATTGAAGTAACCCTAGTCAGTCTTCAGCGTATGATTGTCTTTTATCTTCTCTATAGTACTCATCAGTACCTATATTTTATTTATCTATGTGTTTATTTTCTGTTCCTCATCTCCTAGTTAAATGGGAGTAATTTGATGCCTGGGAGTCGGCTTTGTCCACTGGTGTGTGGTCAGTATGAACAGTTTCTGGAAGTGTCAGGGTGGCCAGCTGGTCTAAGGTGCCAGACACAAGCTCTGCTTCTTTGTATAGAACAGTCACTGGCATTGAGTGAGGCAATCAAAATTTGTTGATTGACTGACCTACAAATAAATTATGTATTAAAGAATGTATAAATATGTATAAGTTAAGTATTCACACAGTAGACTGTGTCCTATGCAAACTTTTAAAATAATTATATTCAGTCATTAATATGAAAAATAATATCATGAGATATCAAGGTAGAAAAGTAGATTTTCAAATAGCATGTGTAATATGACCCCCATTGTAAAGTATATGTGGACTTGTGTGTGTTCATTATATGCGTGTTTGTTTAAAACTCTCTGGAAGGATATACGATAAAAGTTAACTGTTCATTGCTACTTAGTAGGATTTTACAAAATTTTTCTTTTATCCTAATGTTTTATACTGAGCACAGATTTTTATAATCAGACGAGTGGAAAGAAACATCTTTTAAAATTCTAGGGTATTTGTTTCCTAAGGTTCAAGGTGCATATTACAGGTAAAGCTTCGTTTTGTCTTTCTTCCTAAGGACTTGGCTTTATATTTGTTTCTACTTTTCTTGAAAGCAGAAATAGGCCATTTTCAGGCTCAGTATGTTTTCTTTAACAACATTAGTATTTCTTAACTTTTTCTACACACAAAGTTTGAGTAAGGTTATGCTGGAAGTCAGCTCAAGTCTGTTCTAGATTTGATACTTTATCAACTTTGTCTTGTTCCTTGTTTTGTGGGAAGAAAGGACACCATATGTACCACTCTGACCTGGTGCGGGGAAAAGGACATCATAGGGCCTTTTCCTCCTCCACCACGGCAGTTTTTTGTCAGCATACGTCTTGACTCTATTATATTCTTAAGCTGGGTATCGCCTGTCTTTGTTTGAAGAATAGCCAGAAATACTATAATTAATCCCTTTCCATTTCAACTGCTTACAATATACATCAATGATAAAGTTGGGAGCTGGGGACACAGAGTGTGTAAGAATCAGCTTCCGCCCTTCAAGCCCATAGACATGTTTAAAAAATACAGTAACAACATGGTGTGGTAAGTGTCATGTGTGAAAGACTTTCAGAATTCAGAGAAGGTGCTTGATGGAAAAATGACGATGAGGCAATAATCTCCCTACTGTTTATTTTTCAGCCTTTTCCACCACTCTTAGCATTTTTGCTCTAGCCACATTCTATTTCTTATATTTTTCCACAAACATCAGGCCATGTATTATGTTCTTATTTATACTTGTACTCTCTACCAGGAATCTCCTTTTCCATTTTCCAGGCAAATTCCTACTTAACCTTTAGAGTTTGGATCAGGCATCAACTCCTTCAGGAAACTCTTCCTAACAGCCCCTCCCCAGGCAGGCAGGTTCTATGCATTCACTCATTCACTCAGCAAGCATTTGTTGAGCACCTACGATGCACTAGTCTCTGTGCCAGATCTAGAAAGGCAGTGATGAAAAGTTGCATCCTGTGCTGGGAGTTCTTACATCCTAATGAGGGAGACAGGCGATGAGCCAAAACAAACAAGCCAACAAACAAAAGAGAGACAGTCTGTTATCATTGGTATGAAGAAAATAAGCCTGGGGTTCTGAGAGAACTGCTGACTTGGAGATCGAGGAGGGTGTGGTCATGCACAGATGAGGAAAGAGTGTTCTTTGGGGGAGGGAGCAACGTGCACAAAGCCCTCTGCTTGCTCTTGCAGTTCCCAGTATTACTCTGTAGTTTTGCCTTTGTCTGTTGTATTTTAACTATCGGCTTATAGGTCTCTCCTGCCAAGCTGGACCTTGCCTTTCCTCGGGAGAATGCATCGTTCATCTTGGAGTCTCCACTGCTGGGAGCCTCTCACGTTATCATGTTCAGTACATGCTTGAATGGCCAGGTGGATAAATGGATGGGTGAAGGGAGAGGTAAAGAAGGAGGGCAGAGCCATTTGAGTGGCTTCACAGATGAAGTGACACTTAAATTGTTTCTGGAGAGAGGAAAAGGATTTTTTTCTCAGAATGGGTAGGCAAGGCACCCCAGGCAGAGGCAAAAGAATTTACAAAGGTAGAGTATTTAAATACATATTGAGTTTAGGGAACAACAAATCCTTGCCTAGTGAAGAGGAAGTGGTAGTGAAGGGAAAGTTAAAGATAGACAAGAAGGCTGGCCCCATCAAGAATGACCTTGTGTCATTTTATGGCAGGTAATGCTGGACTGCCCAGATACTGAAAAACTATTACATATGTTTCTTTGATGATTGTGTAAGTTAAGGTAACCTTGCCTGCTAAATCCCCAACATCTTAGTAACTTTTGAGATTTGAAGTGTTTTCCTCTGGCTGATAAATGAAGGTATTTAGCAGATAGTCTCTCAAGATGTGAGGCAGGGACCCAGCAGCCTTCCACCTTGCAGCTCCTTCAGTTCTGCAGTTCAGAGTCCTTTGCTTCCATCCAGCCAACTGGGAAAGGGAGAGAGGGGAAGAGAGGAGGTGTGATTGGGCCTGTCCCAAACTGAACAGATCTGTGTCAATTCTGCCCACATTCTATAGGCAAGAATTCGTTCCCAAGGTCACACTTAGCTGTAAGGAAACCTGGAGTATATAGTCTAGCTATGTGCCCAGGAGAAAGAGGATGTGGGTTTGATGAATACTTTGCCAGTCATTACCACACTTGTCAAATGCAAGACGTGGTTATCCTGGACCCTCATGTAAGAAGTAAAGTCAGTCTCTGGGCATGTGGGCAGCTCTCTAGCAGTGATTGCAAGTGACTAATTCCTCGACTTTCTCCTACTCAGACTACTGCCTAAGGATAGTTAGACCACTTTCAAGAAATCAACCCCTGTTTAACATATATTTCCTTGAAGAGAATTCAAATACTTAATTTGATATTGTGACTCCTACATTGTGGTTTGTTTTTTTTGTTTATGACCACACTATGGTTCCATTAATACTAAGGAGGAGCTGGAAGAATGAACTCTGAAGTATTGGCAGTCACTATAGCAATGCCAATAATCCTGAAGTGTAGGAGCTTCTTTCTAACATGTTTTCCCACATCAACAGAAATAAATATATAAATAAGTTTTTCATCAAATAATTCTGGGAGACATATTTATTCTGGGTTATTAATTTTTAATTATTTTTAATTTAAACTCTTTATATTTAAGAACTGTAACTTCTGTTTGTAATCAGAGGGTCAATAGAAGAGAGAACAAGTGAAAAACAGAATACTAGATGGTGGTAATGTTCCCTGGACTCACGGTTTCTCTGTTGGAAACCAAATTTTTGCTACATGGTAATTTTGATCATCTGATGTTAAGGTGCATACCCATTTGTGTAATGGAAATTCCTAGCAAGGTAGAGAATACTTCCATTGGGCCATGTTCGCCCAACACCTCCACACCCACACTGCCCCCCACCGCTACCATTCCTTCTGCTATAATCTCATCTTCTAGCTTCAGCAGCAAATGAAAGCAATTAAGTAGATGAGTGGAAAGAATAAATAAGAAAATCAATTTTGTTGTTAGCTTGTGGCTGTTGTGTCTCATGTATACCTTCAGCCCTCTTGTGAATATTCATCTCTGACTGTAAACTGTTTCTGGGCAGAACTGTTATTCTTACCTGTGCTGTGGGTGCTGAGTGTGGTTCTTGACTGGAACCCAGTGACAGAAGAAGGCAGGAAAATGGCAAGCAGAAAAGGAAATATTGAAAGGCAAAATGATGTCCAGTATGCTTAAATTGGCATTGAAATCTAGACCTTAGAAAGGTAAATCTCTAAGAAAATTAACGAGTTCTCAAAGTTAGGATATTTTGTCTTTGAAATTGGAACTCCTTCTCCAGCATTATATATATAGTTTATATAATAATGTTGTCATTCTGGAACCCTGAAAGAAGACTGGCTTTAATCAGGAGTGTTTGGGAGTGGACTTCATAAGACCAGTTTATACATATTGAACTTGAAATGTCTCTAGGAATTCAAGAGAGTATTTCACGTAGGCAGATGGATATATGAGCTGAGGTATCTAGCCTGGAGATACAAATTGGTGCTTTGTTTGCAAATGGGGATAACTGAACTTATTAGCTTAGATGATATCTGAGAAGAAGAAAGCATTGAAGAATAGAAGGGAGCCGAGTACACAACCTAAAGAAATTCCAACATTTAATGGCAGGTTAGTAGAGAATAAGCCTGCAAAGGAGACAGAGAAGACGCATCCCAATAGTAAGAGAAAAGCCATGAGAATATTAGATCCCACAAGTCAAAGTAAGAAAATGTATAAAGGAGCATGTTGTCAAAAGTTCAGAAGCTGCTGAAAGGTCAGATAAGAAATAAAAAATATTCCTTGGCTCTAGAAACAAGTAGTCACTGGTAACCAGAGCAAAAGATGGAAAATACGTACATATAGGGCCAGAATTCATACTGGAGCAGATTAGAGAGTAAATGGGAGGTGAGAAAATGGAGCTAATGAAACTAGATGCCTTTTTCCAGTACTTTGGCTGTGAAAGGGGATGAGAAAGATAGGGAAGAGATGACCAGAGATGAGGAATCCAGTAAGAGAGCTTGTTTGGTTTGGTTTTGTTTGTTTGCAAGGTGAGAGACTCTAGCTGGTGTCTGCAAACTTTTTCGGTATTTGGAGAGGAGATTACTGGGGGGTACTTTCAGTAGAATGCTAGGCTGCACTTTTTTACAATTTACAGTTCTGCAGTGGCAGAATATGGAGGTTTTCACCCAGTAGAGATGCAACTAATTTCTATCTGGAGTGAATGGCCTATCAGTTTGAAGCAGGTTTAAGGACCTTTTGGATGCTAATCAGTATTGCGTCCAGCCCAGAAAGCCTATCCTAATATTTCTTTGTTAAACTGACAATAAGGTAATATTTAAAGTGCTCTTTGGACTGATTTTAACATCTTACTGGCTCCTCTTTAATTGATGAGTTAAATAGAAGGCTTGTCTTGTGTTTGTCTTACATGTGCCTGAGAATCGTGATTTTTACCTTTTTGAAGATTACACTTTAACAGTTGTCAAGCCAATTGAAAGAGGAAATTGAGAAAGCACATCAAGCACCTTGGAAGGAACATATTCAGAATAATATAGGCAGCAGAGCCATATAAAGGAGAGAGGAGTATGCACCAGCAGGGCTGAGACAATATTAGGAGATATATGAACTTCTCAAACACAGAACCATACTATTTGGGCTTTTAAGTTTGAAGCGTACCAAATTTGCATTATGAATTCATTTAAGGGAGGCTGGTCGATACTTATAGTAACTGAATAAAGTAGAAAATATAGAGACTCACCCAGAAAGAAAAGCTGAGTAAAGTAAGGGGCCTTCAGGTACATTTGTGAATGGGAATCCAAGTGCAATTGATTGACTAAACTAACAGTGTCTTTAAACTCCCAAATCAATAGCTCATTTCTAGGCAGAGCTCAGCAGCTTCATGGGAACATGTCGCTAATTTGGGAGCCTCACCATGTGCTAATGGCTGCTCACCCAGCGCTAATGTAGGCCGTGTCCCACACAGCCCAGGAATGAAGTGACCATTGTGGAGACAGATCAGCTGTGGTTAAAGGTGGCAACACACCATACCCGAAGCTCCCAAAATAAACTTGCTTACATAATAGGCCAAACTCCCCATCACTCCCTCAGGTTCTCTTGGCAGAGCAAGCTGATTCCCACCAAGAGGAAATATTCCATTATCCAAGATAATGCCACTCACGAGAATTTTTGTCACTCCTACATTAACTCTCTTTATGAACTTCCCTCGGAGAGGTCTTTTTTGACCCGTTTCACTACACAGAATTGGTAGTTGCGGGAATCAAACTGCTCAGCAAAAACTAAAGGAGATGCAATAGTAATTCGCTGGCTTACCTGTTTTCCCACCAAGGGTCTGCTTACCTCGTGAACAAGTCCTCCTAAGAAGTCATTGTAACATTGTTTATTTGGACAGTTTTATTCAGAGTTGCCCACCTCTTGTTGTCACCATAATATTGTAAATTCACTTCAGGCAGGTATCTGTTCACAGATTTTGCCTATTGAAATGTTCTTTCAAACAGAAAGCAAAAGTAGGGTTTTTTTGGGGGGGGGGGGTGTGTTTTTTTTTTGAAACAAGAATAAGAGTGATGATAAAAACAAGAAGGCTCAGAAACACTTGGGGAGTGTTTCATGCAGCCCAGTCCTGATATAGCCCAGGGCAGGAAGCCTGCTTGTAGTCATGGCTGGTGACATGACACAGTTGTGGGAGCAGCAACATATACAGTTGATGGATTCTGGCTCTGCTAATGCTGGAAGACAGGCTCTTCCTGACTCTAATTTCTATGCATTGCAAAAGACTGTTCAGCCTAGGAATGTGGTTACAGTGTCTAACTCATTTAAAAACAAAAGTATACTTTCCTCATTGGCTTTTCTCTTTCTCTGTGTTACATGTGCTGCTGTATGGTACTAAGGAGAAGACCCCTGGTGAACACATTTGCTGCAGCCAAAGCCACATACCCATCACCAGGCACCTAAGTGTGGTGGGAGGGATGAAGAAATGCATTAGCGGGGATGGCTCTTTCTCCAAGGGTGTGCGAAACCACAGGCAGGAAATTGGGAGCCCAAACTTTGTATTGACTGCAGAGGAAATGGCACATCATCAGCCCATCATCTTTTGCCAGGAGGAGCTCCAGTCACCTTCTGTTCCTAGGACAGAGCAGGAGGGGCAGGGAGCCTAGGGAGGGGAGGTGTAAGGAGATTGCTGGGGGACCCATTTCCACAGGTGCCAGAGCCCCCTTGGTTATAATGACAGTAACCACCATTCGTGAACCTGTGATGTGCACCCATCTGTGAGCTACGTGCTTTCTGTGCCCAATCTAATTTAATCCTTATGACACCCCTTATGAAGTAGGTCTAATTAACTTTTTAAAAATCATTTATTGGTTTATTTTTCTCTACAAAACACATTAGTCATTCATTTAAATATCTGACTTCATTAGAAATCATGTTAACACTTTTTCTCCCTCTTGCCACAAAAATACACTAATACACTGGCTTTAAAAACAAACAGCTATGAAGGAGTATTCCAGTTTCCTTTCACTCGGCAAATGTGTACCTCAGTGACAGCAGTTTGTAAATCAGTAAGACAGGAGGCTGAAGACTGAGGTTCAGATGATCTTGCACTTAAAAGTGGTAAGAAGCTATGGAACCTTCTCTATTCCTCTCCTCTCTAGGGCATATGTACAGCTTTTTATAGATTAGGAAACTGAGGCTTAGAGAAGTTAAGTAGCTTGCCTTAAATCACACAGCTGGAAGTTGTTGGAGTACAAATTCAAATCCCAGGCCTGTCTGACTCCCTAACCTCACCCTTCATCATTGCGTCATGTTAATCCCATGGAAAATTAGCAGTTATTTAGCCTTCTCTAATCCAGCCTTTTATTGAATGTACAAATCCCCTTGATAACACGCCCAGTACAGGGTCATCTGTGACCGCAGCCTCCAGTAAGGGAACGACACTGGGTAGCCTGGTGTTTCTCCAACTGGACACCTGCACCTCCAAAGCATGTACATTTCTGAACAGCCATTTGTACCCAGGAGATAATCAACCATGGTCTAAACATGCCCTCTCTTCTGGACGGTTAATTGTACTTAAAGGCTTGATAGAGAAATTATATTTTTAAAGTAAATATAGTAGGGGATTAATTGCAACATTGTCATTCTTTTTTAAGATAAAACATGAGACCTTAAAAATTAGCACCAGAAGCTGCAAATCCCATCCTCGCCCTCCACTGCCACCACTGCCAGGGTTCAAATTCTCTCTGTCCTTAGAAGGATTTCAAAGCGAAACTGTGAGAAGAACTGGGTTAGTGGACTATTCATATTCTTTGGAACCTGAGTCCAAGGCTCATATCCCATCGCTACTGCTAATGTTATCAGCCTAGTCTTGGGCAACTTACTTAGCCTCTCTGAACTTCCATTTTTCTTATCCGTAAAATGGGAATGACAATGCCAACTTCTCAAAGCAGTTAGGAGTTTTAAATAAAGTGACAAGTGCAAAGTGTCCAGCACACTCTGTCATAAGTAGTCAATAGAGTTTCCTTCCCACTGTTCCTAAAACCCACCCCTTTAAGGGAAATCAACTCTCCAGACATCACAGAGAGGCTCCCCCTTGGCACTGATGCTTCTTGAACCTGTACTTACCCCACCCTTCACAAGACTCAGTTCATGAACCTTGCTGGAGAACAGCTAACATGACTTCAAGATGTTCCCTCTGCTCACCTCTGTCCTCGCCTGGGATTTCTCACTGGAGGGCTGGCATTTCTCCCACATGTGAGACCTGCATACAAGGGGCATGTCTGCCTGCCTGTTCCCCTCTCACTGTCCGCAGGAATCCCAAATCAAAAGGCATCTTAGGTACCTGAGTAGGAACTCAAGGAGACCTAAAGCTGCTAAGGGGTGGGGTTTTTTCTATAAGGACTACCTTATCATCTTAGCAGTAATTTGTCATTGTGGACAAGTTGGGAGAAAGAAGTAGCACCTGGATCCTAGAAACATTACTGTTGTTTGGGGCTATCGCAAATTGTTCACTTTGCTTTGTAGAGGCCTCCAGATCCTGACTCAGGGTAGGGGGATCCATTGGTCACTGTCAGGGTTGTGGAAAGGGGGTTTGCAAACAAGGACCCACACCTCATCCACAGGTGCCTCTAATGGAAATTGCATCCAGATGCTGTGAGCTCTCCTTACACTGACAGAAGTGGCAAAGGAAACAAAGGGTCCAGGTGGACCCCAGGCTGTGCCTCTGTCTCACAGCTGATATCTCATCTTTCTGAATCCCAGGGGATAGCTGGTTGGAGTGGGGTTACAGGGTTGGTGAGTTAAAAAAAACAAAACTGATTTTACTATGATAATTGATGTTAAAGGAAGGAGGTGAAGGGCAGGTGCCCCCTGGGAGTCATTTGACAGCATTGTTACATGTGATACTCAGAGAAAGCATTTCCGTTTCGCCCAAGAAATGGCCAGCTACCCAGGTGGTGCCTGGGTAAGGTTTCTCCTCCAGCACCTTTTCGACCTGATGAGGAAGCCAGTGACAATGTAGGTCTCTTGTTTCATCCAACAACCACCTAGCTCACACCCGATCTGACTGCCTCCCCTTTATCCTTTTCCCTAGAGCACAGGTCAGCACCCTTTGGACTCAGCTTCCCAGACTAGAAGGAAGGGACCCAGCCAGGCTGCCACGTGGCCATCTTGGCCTACTACAGGCTCAGATGACAGGAGCTTTTCCTCTGTCTCTTGGAAGGTGAGGCCAGAGAGAGAGAAATATGTGTGCCTGGGGAGGACCTGAGGAACAGCTCAGCCTCACTCAGCATCGCAGTTCTCAGCCTCAGTCAGTTAAGTCAACTGTGCCCCTCTGCCTCTCTCAGATGAAGCAGAAGCGAAGCAGAAAGCCACTGTGCAAACCCAGGAGTTGAGGAGGCAATACAACTCTTCTCTCTCTGTGACAAGGCAGATGATTCCTTCAGCGGGTTGCTGGTTGGAAAACTCTATCCATGGTGAAAAATCGAATGTCCTTGATGTAAACAGCTGGAGTTGACAGGCCTTTCAGAATTCTCTTATCACGTGGGTTTTTGCTTCTCTGAGTATTCTAAACCCAGTAGGACGCAGAGTTAAAAAGTTGTCCACAAGTTCATGAACCTTGGGAAACGGAGGAAAGGCTCTGCTAGGGGCCAAGGCTGCTATGGTGGGGTGTGTGCTCCCAGAGTGCCCTTCCCTGTTTAATGAGCTAAAGCTTCAGGACAACCCTGTGGAAAGGGTTAATGCCACAGTGGTCATTCTCTTCATTTTATCCATAAAGTGTCAAGGGAGGAAGTGGTATGCTAGGGTTCCTGAAGACTCTGCTTGGACTTGGGACTTGAACTCAGTCCTCCAAGCAAGAGGGCAGGCTTATCCTTCTCAGTTTTTACCCCTAAGCCAGTCACTGGCCCCCTGAAATGGGCTCCTCTTTCGACTCTCTCTGCCCACATTAACCATATCTTATTTACACATCTGTTTATTACATCCTATTTTAGAAGCAATGTGAGGCTAAAGGAGAATTTAAGAGAAAATATTCATATGGTAAGTCAGTATGTCCTCACCAGATGGAAGGAAAATAAAGAAATATTTAGAAGTTACTTTATATATATATATGAGTTGAAAGAATGTCCCTGTGTGGCTTGAATGGCAAGAAAAGGAAAATATTCCTCTTTCAATGGGTACTTCCTCTACTTTAAGCTGGCAAGAAATGCTTCAATAACAGGTTGTCCCAGAAGGTTACTTCAAAGACCTGGAGTTGGCACACTAGATACTCTTGCCACAAACTGTATCCAAAAATGATTTAACTTCCCCAGTCAGTGATGTGTACAAATGGCACACACACCACTAACCACACATGCACGCAACGTATGAATTCCCACATTCCTGATTTCTCGTTCCAGCCAGAGAATCTTTTTTTTCAGAGCTACAAAGAAATGAATCAAGTTTGTAAAAGGATATGTGTGGAAAATGCCAAAGGAAAAATGAAAATCAGATGCTTCTAAAGGCAGGGCCTGAAGTGCTTTGCTGAGATGTTCTGCGTCCTTCCATGCTCTCATAGGAAGTGACCAAGGAAACAGCCATCGAATCCAGGAGACTTAGAGGGTACAGGGTGTGGCAGGAGAAGAGTCACTGGTAGTTCTTTAGAATGGTTATGAAATAGCTAGATCTTCTGAAGGAAAGGTATTTCAGGCAGCTTCTTATGGGCATAACATCTGTGCAACACAAAATATTTTTTCTGTATCATTGCTGCTCTGCTTTCAGCTGGTGGGATTCTTAAAAAAGAAAGAAGCCATTCCTAGCACAGTAAATCCCCTATTAGCATGAAGGGACCTAGGAATCAGAAAATATATATATTTTTCAGGCTACTGCGTTCATAGACTCACAAAAAGAATTATTGGGGGACATAGAGGGCTTGGAAGGTAATATTTTGCATCACAGTTTTTATTTTGATAAATCCCTGATGTGAATTCCTCTGTTCTGAGCCAGCTTCTCATCAACAGAATTAGCACAGTCTCTGCTGTTCCTGTCACAGCACAGTATTGATCACAATGCAGAGGAAACTCAGCTGCCTTCTCTGGAAATTGCTACACGTGGGACAACATAGATTTACTAACAAGATAATTGCCAGCCTTAGGAATATTCTGTGGATGGTGACCTGGAATGTTTTATGTATACCACTGCTTATGCCTCCTCGTATTGAATGATATTTAGAAAGTCTATTAACCAGTGGAATGTCAAAACCCTGGACTAAGCATTCATCAGAAGCATAATTTATGAATGCCCTGTACATTATAGGGTCTTTTCTTTAAATCTTTTCTTTTAAATCTTCATTTTCTTTAAATCTTCATTTTCTTCATTTTTTCTTCATTCTTTTCTTTAAATCTTCATTTGAATGCTACATATTTAACTGGGAGCATGTATATACCATGTGGGCTATTGTCATTTTTTATTTGAATGGGGAATTATGATTACTCAAGGCAAAGACAGAGATTTGAGTAGTGCCATGGAATAGGAAGTGTGGTAAGAAGCTAGAGAAACATGTTAGCCATATAGGCACACAACACTCCCCATTTTTTTTATAAGGAATGCCTTGATACACATGGCAATAATCTCTGCTTGACTGAGATTAATTAAAGCAGACAACATGACTTAGATAAACATGGGAACACAGAACTGGAAAGAACTGACAGCACACAAAAGACTCCATCTCTCCTTTCCTGGTGTCCCCAGAATCACAATACTACCAAATATTGACAAGTCTAGTTGTGATCAATCAGATACTGTTGTAGTGTGATTTCTGAGAGAAATATTGGGTTTGCAATACATCATCTCTTTAAGTTTTCTCAAATTGCTTTTGGAAGTGCCTCTACTCACCATTATTCTTATGAATATTGAGGGAGTCGTAGAAGAACTACTATCCTTCCTGCTCTTCAAACAATCCATTTTTCGTTCTATCTGGCATTAGAGATCAGAATGTAGCACATTCTGAAGTCTGAAAATAGAAACAGTATTAGACAACTGAGAAGAAGCATGAACCATCAACATTGGGCCAAATACTAAAATTTGATTTAAAAACAGAAGTATTAACAGTCAAAATTTTTGACTATTGTCTATTTGCCATTGAGCTTGAGCTTAAAGAAATCACAAGAGGTCCCTTGTGATCTTCCAAGAGTTGCTTTAGAATGAGGAGAGAACTTGTCTCACGTACAGATGCATTTCTTAAAAGAGTCTTTGTGCTCCTGTGTCTGTCCTTTTCTGAAATCTTTCCTGAGTTTACGTTGGCATGATCCCTTTGACTATCTGGAGAATTCTGATTATTTGAGTGGATGTTGGAAGGCAAGATGTCAAACATATATTTTTCTGTACAATTTGGGTACACATACATACAAAATGTATACAGTACGTACAAATGAGCAGAACTAAAAGTGCTTTACAGTATTATGTGATGTAAGGTATTATAATCACCACACGTCTTCATTTGCAAGATGCCATCAAATGTAGGACATATCACCAATTAAATAACTTTTCAGGGAAAAAAAATGAATTCTACATTCAATGCACACATCACTAAGATGCATTCCACTGTAAAAAAAAAAATGTGAAAATATGAAACATATATATGTTATAATAAGAAATTACCATTATATCTCCCATACTAAAACATATGTTCTTTTTAGGATATTCAATTTTGAGAGCAGACAATATAAAATCTATAGCAGGCAATCTATAATCTTCTCTGTAACTAACATTATTGCATTTCTGAAAAAAACTTGGAAATAATAGGAATGAAATATGAAGTGATGTCTCTTATATGTAGAGCTCCTCAGAAGTGGTCCATTCCCTGCCTCTAAAATTAGGAAATCAAAATTTGCTTCATTACCTTTCAGCATGTGGTTGGAGAGAAATTATAATTTCTTCCAACTCCAAACTTCTATTACTAAAATTATGAACAAAGTAAAAATGCTCCAGTTGACATAACTGATCAATAATAGTAACAATAAAGCTCTCAATGGTACCCTCTTATCCCAAGAAATGAAGAAATACACTAGACAATGATCAAATGGAATGAGCATGGGAGAGAGTAGTTGACAGTAGTTGATGATAGTTGAGAGTAGTTGATATTTAACTAAAAATAATAGGTCCTCTTGACCTATTATTTTTAGTTAAATCATTACATATAACCATCAGGCTTTTTTGCTTAGTAACCCTTTAAGAAATTTAAGGGTTTGCCTAGAGTGGACAGAAGTCATCATTGGCCACCAATGATCAGTTCTATGATAAGTTCATTTTAACCTTGAAAATATCAGAGTTTTATTAATGTAAATTGCGTGTAGTCTTGGTAAAATCACCTGCAAGCTTGACAAAGAGACTAATAATAATAATGAAGGAGAAGAAGAAGCAATAAAAAGCCAACAAGTTGTGTAATGTTTGTCAACTGAAAAAAAATGCACAACCTGAAAGTTGAGAGTTCATGTTTTATTTGGCGGACACTCTGAGGACTTCAAGCCCAGTACGCGGCCTCTCAGAGTGCTCAGAGGGACTGCTCCGAAGAGGGAAGGGAGGAGCCAGGATATATAGGAGTTTTTGTAACAAAACGGGTAGTCGGAAGATTACTGTTAATTAAAGAAAACCTATGGGAAGATGCAAGAGTCTAGACTCATTGAAATCATTCCTTTGATATGCACCTTAGCTACCTAGGGCCAGAATCTTGTTCTTTCCCATCCTGAGTCCCCTCAGGGTGCACCGTATTGGGTGGTTGCCGAGGCTGAATGCTTGGCAGTAGACAGCCCTTTTGCTTCCATCCTGAGTTCCCTCAGGGCTCACCACTGGGGCAGCTGTAGTGGCTGATGACTTGATGGCCTCAGCATCCTCTGTTTGCTGATAGGCATGCAGCGTTTTTCATCCACATGTTAAGAGTAATCTGGAAGTGAACTTGGGGAAGAATCCAGGTACCCCTCACCTGAAAGCCTTAGGCTTGGTGATGAGGTGAGCAGGCTTGCTGCAAGCCTGGGATAGGGATTGTACACGTGCTCCCCTTCTCCCTCTGGGGGCCCAGTGCAGCTGAAATGACAAGTTCTTCACCGTCTATTGAGATGTTAACTCTGACCTCAGAATTACAAACCTGGGGCCTTGGCTTAATATTGGCCATGTTTCCTGGAAGAAAATGAAAGAGTCATTTACGTCTGGTTTGGAGCTTAATAGCATGCTGAAAACATTCAGATCATGTTCGCTGTTGAGGAAGATTGTGGGAGAGACAGGGAGAGAAATGAAAAGAGAATGAAAGAAGACAGCTTTGCACCATCCTGATGCATATCTGGTCTGTAACTCTATGCCAGGGGCCCTCGCACCAGGGTGCTGAAAGGATGTTCTAATTACCTGATGCAGAAGACCCTGCCGTTGTCCTCGGCCTCTGTATCTGAAAGTCCCAGGTGTGAGCCAGAGAACTGTCTTGGGAGCAAGAGTGGCTTGTGCATTAGCGGAAGGCACTATGGAAATGAAGGTAACCCGGGCCTGTCAACTCAAGTTACAGGGAGCAGAAACAAAAGTCAAATCCCATGTCATTGTTTTCCCCGCCACTGCTAAATACGGCTGAACATACAGAAAGCTTGAATTCTTACTAGCCAAAAAAGAAAAAGAAGGAAAAATAGGATCCCATCAGAATAAACTCGATCTTCTCTTGGTAGAATATGGCATTTTTGTTTTGTTTGTAGGTTTTGAGCAAAATCTACTAAAGAGAGACCTTGGGCATCTTTGCTAAAAGTCCGACTAGCCAGAGAAATCTTGTTCAAGATAGATTGGTAGATTTTGGCTTTAAACGTCTGGAAAAGTCCACGTTTTACTAAAGCTTCAGAGCAAAAGAATGATTTAATGATGACACTGACAAGAACATGGAAGTTTGTCTTATACTGATGGCCTTTGGACTATTTTCTTAATCTTCTCGGGTCTGTATGTGTTATTTTTTTCCTGGCAAATCGTTTGCAGTATCTCATAGAGGAGAAAGCAGAGGGTGAGGGGTTAGAAGTTCTGGAGTCTTTCCCCATTTCTTGTCAGGACCTTTAGGCAAATCGGTGAGTGACATTCTCTGAGCCTCCATTTCATCATAAGTCAAACGAAAGATCTGAATGTACAACGTTAAGATTCCTTGATTTATTAACCCTCACCTTCATTGCCTACTTACTGACATCTTTTACCCTCTTTTGTAGAGACTGTTCTGCTTTTTTCCTCTCTTCCTCCAGAAATACGATGCAAATTCTCCCGCCTGTCTTCCCAAGGACTATTTCTCTATACTTTAATAACTTTCACTGTCTGATGACTGAAAAAATGCACAACCTCAAAGTTGAGAATTATGTTTTATTTGGCAGACAAAACTGAGGATTAAGCCCAGGATGCATCCTCTCAGATAGCTCTGAGGGATTGTTCTGAAGAGGGAAGGGAGGAGCCACAATACGTGGGAGTTTTGTAAGAAAAACCAGGTAGTCAGGACATCAAAGGATTACTGTTAATTAAAGAAAACCAGACATCGCAAGTTAATGAATTTAGCGCTTTTCTTTGTATGGCAAGATGCAAGAGTCTGGGTTCACTGAAAACATTCCTTTGATATACACCTCTGCTATCTGGGGCCAGTACCCTGACTCCCCTCGGCAGGGGCACGGTTGGGGAGTGCCTGCAGTGGCTGATGGCTTGATGGGGGGCATCCTGCCTCCATCCCGAGTTCCCTCGGGGCTCACCTTCGGCAGCTGTAATGTGATGGTTTGATGGCTACAGCATCCTTTGTTTATTGATATGGCAGGCAACATTTTTCATTCACAGTTCTCTGTACTTGTCCAGAGTTACAGCTCAGGGGTACAGAGCAACATTGAAGAGAGGGGTCTGATAAAAGCCTGACTAGTGCTGAGGTAGGAGGAGCACCCAGGGCATCCATCATCATGTTTGACAAATCTAAATATCTGACTCCCTGTGCATCTCTCTGGGGAGGGGAGGGAGCCGTGGGCTGTGAGAGCAAACCTGACCCCAGCCTAACTTGGCCACCAGCCACTGCGGTCAGTGCCCTTACCCCAGAGACATGCCCTGTTTTCAGCTCAGCACCTTCTTCAACTAAAGAAAAGGATTGGGTCAACTGCCTGATCTCTTTTAGCTCCAGGAGAAATCTTCTAAGACCACCACATCTTTTAGGGCCATACTTGCTCCAAGCAACTCTGACTACATTTCATATTTGTGCAGTTTGTTTTAATTTTTTCCTTTAATACAGAACAAAGAAACCTCTCCTTTTGAAGTCCATCCTAGGGGTGTCCTGCTCCATTTAAAATGGTTCACTTTGTGTTTAAATCTCATTCTCCAGAGGAGAGCTACTACCATTCAGATTGGTTGTCAGGCTCCCCTCCCATTAGCAGATCATTAATAAGCAAGTTAATGAGTAATACTGTACCAACACTATACTTTGTGGAATTCAGTATGAACAGCCAGGCTCATATTGACTCATTGGTAAGTGCAGATTTGATTCAGTTTGAGTAAAATAGATTCTGAGGGGGAAAAAATTAGTATTTTTAGGTGTTGAGAATTGGCCAGACTAAATCAGTGAAAAATCTGAATGAAAATTTTTTCAATATCAATTTTCATTTCCTAGAAATAGTTATTACTATTATTATTATTACCATCTGTTCTGTCAGTCATCATTATAAGTGTTTTTTATATATAATGCCTCATTTTATTTAACAATGGCTAAGTTAGGGCAGGTGGCTAAATTGCCATGTAGAAGGATTTCCTATAACTATATTCTAATAAATAGATGAATATTAAGGAGCCTCCTGAAATACTTGGTCTTTGGCAGGGGTTAAAAAGCCTCCAGAATGTGGGCCATTCACATACCTGAGTGAAAAGAGCTGAGTGTGAGACGATAGGGAATGACAGGGACTGTGGAGAACTGGAGAGTACATTCTCTAGCTGATTGTTGCCAGGCAACAGGACATGGATGTCTTTCCTGATCTTGTGATATTTTTTTCAATAAAATCCAGAAATCTCCACATGTATGTGGCACACCCTCTTGTTTTTAGAGCACTGGACAGGTCAAACAAGAAGCAGCTGAGAGACAGATTTGCCTTCCTGGTCTCCAGTTCATGACCTTTGCTCTCTACTGTTTATTCATACACATCACACACTACTGTTTTATCGCAGGTAATCATCTAGGATATATACAGGGAGTCCCGAGCTTTAGAATGCCTGACATATGGATATCCCTTCTTTACAAATGACCACTATGTATACCCACTAGGGACTCATTTTCCTTCTATGTGACTCTTCCAGTGCCTCCAGAGCCTTCTCTTATCAAGCAGTTCAGCTATTCCATCCTCCTTGAGATGGTTTTCCCTCTGGTATATTTTCCCCTTATTGCTCCATGGCTAGTAATGGCATGGAGTCAACAGACTATCCTTGAAGCTTCAGATCCATCATCCCTGGATGTCTTCCTGCAGCTAAAGGCCTTAGCCATCACTGCCATTTGTCGAGGACCTGCTAAGTAACCTGATCTTCCCCTTCTTCACCATTCTCCAAGACTTTGCTTTCCACCCTTACTTGCAGAAGGCTTGAACTCCCTCCAAATCTTGCAAGACCTCTACCTCAGTCCGTTTTCCTGCTACCTAAGATCCTCACTCAAGAACCATGAACTCCCATTTCCTCCCATTTGGGAGTCTCAGTTTCGTTTTCTCCCCCACTGTTTGAGACAGACAAGTCAAAGTGTGTTATAGCCAGTGAAAGGGTAGTAGGGTAGGGATGGGATCTTTGTGTAACTAACGTCCAAAGAAATATTGTCCCATAGCAACAATATTGGACTTAGAAGATTGGTTCTGAAGTACCATTGTGTACATACTGCCCTGAAGCTGGATGAAAGATGACTAGATTTGTCCACCCAAGTGTCCATCAAAGGGCAGAGGCTGTGTAATCCCCTCATTTTCCCAAATCCTTCTCTCTGTGAAATTTTTTGAAGATGTATGACTTACCTTAAGAACTTATGAACATTTTGCATTTTACTCCTTGCTATATTTATTTAAATTTGAAAATCTCTCAGATGACGTATATGCATTAAAAATAGCCACTTCCCAAATATGAACCACATTTATTCTGAGTTTCCATAAATCCTATATGCTATTGCATATACTTGGCAATATATGAACCCCAGATTGAGAACCACAGAGCAATATTATGATTTAAACTAGACTTTACAGATAGACCTAAAAATCTATTAATTTTCATGTGTGATACTATTTCCATGGAGGGATTTCATTACAAGTGGCCTATCTTCAATATTCATTCTTTCAGTGCACATTTGTTGAAAAGGCAAAGGAAGTCAATCTTTATTGAGGGCCAAGAATGTGCTGTGTACTTTAAATACTTTATCTCTTTCAAACTTCAAAGTAACATTCTAAGACATATATATACATACATATATATACATACATACATATATATATATATATATATATATATATATATATATATATATATATATATATATATATATAT
>NW_006784922.1:4164803-4179854 GCF_000442215.2 Lipotes vexillifer | reverse complement strand
ATATATATATATATATATATATATATATATATATATGTCCCCATCATTTTACCAGTGAGAATACTGAATGGAAAATGGCCAAATTGGTAATGGGGGCAGTGGTTGCAAAGCCAGCAGAAAGGAGCAGTTGAAACAGATCCTAAGAAAAGATGTGAAAAGTGGCTATTGGAATTAATGTTTTCTGTAATGAAAGCAGGTATAATACAAGTCAGTGGTCATGGTTCATTTTATGTGTCAACTTGACTGGGTCACAAGATGCCCAGATATCTTGTTAGGCATTGTTTCTGGGTGTGCCTGTGAGGGTGTTTCAGGAAGAAATTAGCATTCGAACAGTAGACTGAGTAGAGTGCATTGCCCTACCCAGTGTGTCTGGGCATCACTCAATACAATGGGGCCTGAAAAAAACAAAACTGTAGAAAGGGAAGGTTCACCCCTTACTGTCTGCTTGGTTGAGCTGGGACATTGGTCTTCTGCTCTTGGAGTGAGATTTATACCATCAGTTTCCCTGTTCTCAGGCCTTCAAACTGAGACTAGAGTTGCACTACCCACTTTCCTGGGTTTCCAGCTTGCAAATGGCAGATCGTGGTCAGCCTCTATAATGATGTGAGCCAATTTCTCCTCATAATGCATATGTGTTTTATGCATTTTAATGCATTTTATATGTATATATATATGCATTTTATATGTATATATATATAAATACCCTCTTGGTCTGTTTCTCTGGAGAACTCTAATACAGTAGTAAAAATGTGTTCACAACAAAAACTAAGATTCAATAAAATGGAAGCAGAGAGTTCTGAAAAATCAGAGCTTAGAAAATAGAAACATACATGTTTTTGGACTAAGTAAAGGACATATACATGGGAAGTGAAGTGAGAGAATGGGCTCTTTTTCCAGCTTTTTATTACATATGTAATCAAAAATAATGAAACAAATCCCAAAGCATTTTTCTTTTAACATTCTTCATTCTTGAAGTGTGCTAGGAAATCAAAATCATTTTAATTTCATTTTCAAAAAACTTTATCCAACAAGAAAAAGGAAACTTTGTTTATAAAAAGATCGAACTATTACTAAAAGGTATGAGTTGGTTTCCAATTGCATTTATTCCAATTGCATTTATTCCAATTGTCTTTCAGTATACCCACAAACACTTTCATTTATATCAGCCATTCAGCTCTTATTTTTTTATATTTTCATATGTTTTTGTTCCTCTGTTCCTCCTTTTCTGCCCTCTTTTGTGTTAAATATTTTTTAGAGTACCATTTAAATTCCTGTGTTACAGTATAAACTATAACAGTCTTGCTCCAGTATAGCACAGTTCTACCTCCCACTATGTATTATTATTATCATATGTATTACATCCATATATATAATAAACTAAAAAATACAGTTGCATAATTACTTCTCTATACAATTTTACATTCTTAAAAGAAAAATGTATCTGTAGTCTTTTACAGTTTACCACATAACTTACCATTCCCAGTGCTCTCCACTTTTTCCCCGTGAATTCAAGTTAGTCTCTCAGATCATTTTCTTTCAGCTTGAAGAAATTTCTCTGGTATTTCTTGTAAAGCAAATTTGCTAGCAGTACATTACCTCAGTATTTGTTTATTTGAGAAATGTCTTTTTTTTTTTTTTTTTTTTTGGCCCTCAGTTTTGGAGGATAGTTTTGTTGGATATAGAATTCATGATTGACAGTTCTTCCCTTTCATCATTTTGAATATATCATTCCATAGACTTCTGGTGTAATGAGACAACAGATATTAATCATACTGTTGTTTCTCTGTATGTTGTGTTGTTTTTCTCTTGTCATTTAAAATTTTCTCTTTGTCTTTCAGCATTTTGACTATGATATATCTAGGTGTGAATCTCTTCATGTTTATCCTACCTGGAGTTCATTGAACCTGGGTCAGTAGATTAGCATTTTTCATGAAATATTTTATCTAACTTTTTTTTCTTCTGCTGGGATTCCTTTTACACATATGTCAGCATGTTTCATGTCTCACAAGTCTCTGATGCTCTCTTCATTATTCCTCAATCTTTTTTCTCTTTTCTTCAGATTAAATAATTTCTGTTGCTCTATCTTGAAGTTCACAGATTCATTCTTCTACCATCTTAAATCTTCTATTGATCTCCCCTATACATTTTAATTTATTATACTTTTCAACTCTAGAATCTTCATTTTATACAGTTTCTATATCTCTGTTAAGTTTCCTCATTTGATTTTTAATATCTTTATTTTAGAACAGTTTTAGATTTAACAGAAAGTTTCAAGAATCATAGAGTTCACATATACCTCACATCCAATTTCCTCTATTGTTAATGTATTTGTCACAACTAATAAACCAATATTGATACATAATTATTAACTAAAGTCCATACTTTATTCAGATTTCCTTCATTTTTTACCTGATGTCCTTTCTCTGTTCCAGGGTCTCATCCAGGATATCACATTATATTAAGTTCTTATGTCACCTTAGACTCTTCTAGACTATGACAAATTCTCAGCCTTTTTGTGTTTTTGATGACTTTGACATTTGTGTGTGTGTGTGTGTGGTACATGGGCCTCTCACTGTTGTGCCCTCTCCCGTTGTGGAGCACAGGCTCCGGACGCGCAGGCTCAGCGGCCATGGCTCACAGGCCCAGCCGCTCCATGGCATGTGGGATCTTCCCGGACCGGGGCATGAACCCGTGTCCCCTGCATCGTCAGGCGGACTCTCAACCACTGCGCCACCAGGGAAGCCCTGACTTTGACATTTTTGAGAGTACTGCTTAGTATTTTGTAAAGTGTCCTTCAATTCGAATTTGTTTGATGTTTTTCTCATGGTTAGACTGAAATTATGCACTTTTTGGAGGAGGATCATAAATTAGTTTTATCCTCATCACATCATGGGTGCATAGAATAAACATGAGCTGTCTGTCACTGGTGATGTTATCCTTGATCACCTCACTTTGGAAGTGTGTGCGGTTTCTCTACTGGAAAGTTACTCTTTTCCACCTTTTCATACTGTACTTCTTAGAAGCCAGTAACTATGCACAATCCACACTTAAAGTGGATGAAATTAAATTCCACCTCTTTGAGATAAGAATATCTTCATAAGTTATTGGAAATTCTTCTATATGGGAGATTTGTCTGCTTTTCCCATTTATTTAATAATTTGTTTGTACCCATATAGATATAGATATAATACATGAGCTAATGTATTATCAGTAATACATTATTAAAATATACAAACTTATATATTTGTAAAATATATTCATAAATGTATATTTAATGATATATTTATTAAATTTAATAAGCTATATTTAATATGTAATAATGTATAATAAATTAAATAATAAAATATTTAATAAATGTATATTAAATATACAAATATAATAAATTATCAAATAAAATGCATTTACCTGTATCTTTCTGGTTTTTCAATATGGCTGTCATTTGAAACAGTGTTTATGTAGGTTATTATTATTCAATCAGATAAAGAAAAATTTTGTCAAATGACCTTTTAAAAACAAACAAGATTTCCTGTTTAGATTGATTATTTAGTTTTTGCTGTGAATTATCCATGTAATCCATGAAGATTTACTCCTATATTTTTACTCCTTTGTTTCTTCTAAGGAGGGATCCAGCTGTATTCTTTTGCATGCGGATATCTAGTTGTCACAGAAGCATTTGTTGTGAAGACTATTCGTTCCTCCTTGAATTGTCTTAACCTCTCAAACAGATTAAATCCTCACATTTATTGATAAAAATCACTGATCTTGCTTTATTGACATCTTTGCTCTTTAAAGGTGATGTGCAGGCCAAGTGGACCTGAGATCTGTTTCCATGGAGAAACTGACACCGTCTTCTCCCTTAGCAGGTGCCTTCCTGTGTGTCTGGTCCAAAAGCCTGAGCCCTGCTGAATGGCAGCCATTGCTTCTATTCCATACTATCCTCCCTACTTCTACATTAGTACCGGACAATTCTAAGCAATACACCACCAATTAACATTACCCTGGGAGCAACTCTCACTTCACTTTTCAATACAGCACATTTTGGGTGATGAGACCCTTGCAAAAGTGAGAGATTGCTATTAGATAGTGTGCGTGGCCAAGAGCCAAAGTGGGTGAAACCAACATTGTGCTATAGAAGGTCAGAAGGAAGCTGAAAGCAACTCACCCCTGACAACACCCAGGGCACAAAGCTCTTCCCTGTTTTACACAGATGCAACCACCAGAAGACTAAGGTGCACTGACCATAATTTCTTTATATTTGTTTTCATAGAAAGGACATATTAATCACAATGATCCTCCCTCTGTCCCCTGCAAAGAGTGACAGTTATGCTGAAAAACCAATGTTCCCAGTGCCAAACCACCCTCCTATTACTGCAACCCTAAGATGCTTACTGATTCCAGGTCAGAAGTGTTTACTGGTGGCCCTATTTGCACCATTTCTTTTACTAATCACCCCCCATCCCTAGTTTTTTGCATTATTACAGGTGATTCCATCTTCCAGTTGAGAGGTTGCACAGGAAAGGGAACAGATGATTCCTGTGAGAGGCCAGGGCTTTTTGTCATTCATTATCTGAATCTCCATTCAAAAAGTAGTGATTCAATACAACCTATTGGTTAATGCTGTAGTGGCAACAGGGTATAGAGCCCCTCTATCAGGGGCCATACCATCTGGTTGATAAGATGAAACATTCACATCCCAAACAGTTCAAATTTACCACAAAGTAGCATGTGGGCAAGGGCCAAAATCAACTAGAAAAGAAAGATTCAATGAAAACTGTTTGGCACAAAGCCTAGAATATGACTGAGGTTAGTAAATGTTTCCATTATTAATGTTGATGAGAACAAGAAGGACAACAGTGTATCAAGTACGAGTCTGAAGGAAAGTGGTGTTTGAGACCACTCTGTTCTAAACTGGAAGAAGAAATTCTTCTTTAGCTTCCTGGAAGAGCATTTGAGAGGGTTATTTCCCTCTTGAGGGCACTTAATTGATTCTATAAAACTATAAAAGAGACAGAGCTGCAAAACTTGATCTCGATTCCTAGAGTATCTAAAGGTTATTTTACATTTCACAAAGCAGCTGAGAGAGATTTGAAAAGCCCCAATGTTGAAGTTACCTGTTCTGGATTTGAATCCTTTTTCTTCCACAGAGTATCTTTCTTTTTTTTTTTTTTTAATTGAAGTATCATTGATTTACAATGTTGTGTGAATTTCTGCTGTATAGCAAAGTGTTTTTTAAAATTCTTTTCCATTATGGTTTATCACAGGATATTGAATATAGTTCCCTGTGCTATACAGTAGGACCTTGTTGTTTATCCATTCTATATATAATGGTTTGCATCTGCTAACCAAACACCCAATCCATCCCTCCCCTGACCCCTTTGGCAACCACAAGTTTGTTCTTTATGTCCGCGAGTCTGTTTCTGTTTCATAGATAGGTTCATTTGTGTCATATTTTAGATTCCACATATAAGTGACATCATTCGGTATTTGTCTTTCTCTTTCTGACTTACTTCACTTAGTATGCCAATCTCTAAGTCCATCCATCTTGCTGAAAATGGCATTATTTCATTCTTTTTGATGGCTGAGTAGTAGTCCATTTTATATATGTACCACATCTTCTTTATCCATTCATCTGTCAGTGGACATTTAGATTGTTTCCGTGTCTTGACTATTGTGAGTAGTGCTGCTATGGACATAGGAGTGCATGTATCTTTTTGAATTAGAGTTTTCTCCAGATATGTGCCCAGAAGTAGGATTGCTGGATCATATAGCAACTCTATTTTTAGTTTTTTGAGGAACCTCCATACTGTTTTTCATAGTGGCTGCACCAATTTACATTCCCACCAACAGTGTAGCAGGGTTCCCTTTTCTCCACACCCTCTACAGCATTTATTATTTGTAGACTTTTTAATGATGGCCATTCTGACTGGTGTGAGGTGCTACCTCATCGTAGTTTTGATTTGCATTTCTCTAATAATTAGCAATGTTGAGCATCTTTTCATGTGCCTGGTGGCCATCTGTATGTCTTCTTTGGAGAAATGTCTATTTAGGTCTTCTGCCCATTTTTCAATTGGGTTGTTTGTTTCCACAAAATATCTATGTGCTCAACTTTTTAATCTCAGGGTTTTAGCTCTTTCATCTGTAAAATGGGAATAAAAATTCTTATCTCCCAGAATTTCTGTGAGATTTATTAACATAAGAGAATTATATTCATATTAACATAAGAGAAAGTGATTTACATCTATTAGATACTAAATTACCAATGAATGTGGAGTTAATAGTTGTTTTTTTCTTAGCCTGTGCTTCCTTTCACTGACTGAAGAGAATGTTAATCTACACTTAGACCAAGCAAATTAATAGTATCATTACCTTTTGCTTCAAATGATTTAAATTTGAACCTTGAATCTTAAGAAAAGTCAACTGCATTGCAGACCTGTCTGAAGATATGAATACAGTTATATAATCACAAGAAAAAGAATGTTTCCCATTTGTAACAGAGCCAGCAAAGTGCTTCAAAGAAAAGAATTCCATGGTCTAATGACCTTTTCCCGAAAAGCTGTATTGGGGTCACTCTATAATAAAAATTCAGTGGCCCACACTGCAGTGGACAATTGACACATTTGAACACATCCCATGTTTGGGGGAATTTCTTTGCTTTTGAGTACTTGTATTTATATGCCTAGAAGCAGTCATATGCCCTTGGACTCACCAGTAAGGCATATTGAAATTTCTATCTGGAAGCCAGTAACAATGAAAAAGCAAGAGCCACAGAAAGCCACTTGGCAACTGTACTGGATCCAGTTTGTACGCTCTCCCCAGATTCACTCATCCATGCTATAATATAAAGAAAACTGTATTTAGTCTTTGTCCCCAGTAGACTCATACCTACTCCTGGGGTTCAGATTCTTTTGGCACAGAGCTTCAAAAAACCTTCCTGAGTGATAGAAGGGTCTTTTTTTATTCATAGTAAGCCCCTTTGGACCATATTTGAGTTTACGCTAACAAAGCCCCTAGCTTTCTTCAGGATGGGGGCTAATTGCCAGAAAAACTAACAACATGATAAGAAGGTTGGAACTTCAGCCCTACCTCCTGATCCCCAGAGAGGGAAGTGTGGCTGGAGATTGAGTTCAAGCACATGGCCAATGGTTCAATCAATCACGCCTACATAATGAAAGCTAGATTAAAAACCCTGAACAGTGAGGCTCAAAGAGCTTCCTGGATAGTGAATATATTAACATTCCAGGAGGGTGGCACACCCTATGCCGTGGGGACAAAACTCCCCTCCCCCCACCCCCCTGCCCTGATCTTGGGCTGTGTCTCTAACATTTGGCTGATCCTGAGTTGTATCCTTTATAATAAACCTGTAATTGTAAAGTATACCACTTTCAGTGAGTTCTGTGAGCCTTTCTAGAGAATTATCAAACCTGACAGCAGATCATGGAAACACCCAGTTTATAGCCAGCTTGTCAGAAGTATGGGTGGACCCCAGGACTTTCAGCTGTCTGAGGTGAGGACAGTCTTATAGGACTGAGTCCTTAACCTGTGAGATCTGTTACTAAATTCTGGTAGTTAGTGTTAGAATCGACACTTTGCCTTTAGCTTGTAGGATTTGTGCTAACTCTAGCTCACTAACATCAGACCTGAGTTGAATTGTAGCATGCCCAGGTAGAGTTGGAGAACTGCTGTTGGAAAGCTTATGCCTACTGCAGGATTCAGATTCTTGCTTATTTCATGCTTGGAGAAACCCCAGTGATGGCTCACATTGTTCCTGCTTCATCTACTAGTACTCCATTTTCTCTGCCTTCCCCAGTGGTGCATGCTGGGCTCCAGCGTGGCCTCCATTGCCCCCACCCTGGTGAGGGCTGCAGCAGTTCCAGGACTCAGGTCCAAACCTACCAGACTCATGAGAACTCTGGCTGTTTTAGCAGTTTCATGGAGGGTCCAGATAATACAACCCCAGTGTCTTGTGGGATGTCTTTCACCAGAGAAGGAATAAGCAGGTATATCACCCATATTCCCTGCCACCAAGGAATTTTGCAAGATACAGTGTTTGCTTATAACCTCTCTAGAGATATCCCACATATTTAAATAAACACTGAGTTTTTGTGTGAAGTTTTAGCCAGTTCAATAATGCACTGCTTTCCTGTTTTTATTCTCTAGTCTTGCTTTCCAGGATTGCACCCACCCTTAAAGCATTAGAATGTAAGCTTTTCCTTAGACTTTATTTTCTAGGGAACCTAGAAATAAGACAGAAGTGTAGCTAGTAAAATTCTGTATTAAAGGGATCTGTAGCTGATGGCCTGCTTGTAGCATCCCATGTCCAGGGTCTGCAATGTGAACTGCAATACCTGTGCCAACTTCGGAGGCAGGATGGGCTCTGATGGAATCATCTAGAAGTATATTTAGGCATTGTCCCTGGTTGTATAACACACAGACATGTTTTTATTCCCCTCCTATAAATGTATTTACAGCTAAAAATCCTGTCTTATAGAAAAATAATTTAAAATTATAAGCATTATTAGCTACCAAAACTTTCCTATTTTGGAGGTGATAGGATGTCTTTATTATGTAATAATAACGATGGTTGAAGGCCAGTGTATTTATTTTTAAAAATATCTTTATTTGGCAAAGTAAAAATTACCCTGCTTTTCTAAAATAAAACCCCAAAGAAGCGTTTATCAAATTCAGAAACTCTTGGAACCACTAGATTTCCCCATCAGAGGACAGGATCCTAGCTATCCATTCTGTGGCTTTTCTTTGACCCAGATATAAGACCCACTGAGGCTGCCCTTTTCCACAACTATGAAAAGGAGTAATTAATTGGGGGTTTAGGGACTGTTGGTGAACCAGGGGAGGTGAATAGTTTCCTCTTGTTAGGTATTCATCAGGGATACAACAGGGAAATTACTCACTAGATTGAGACTATGAAAAAAAATTATAGAAGACATCTTTCTCACACAGCCACTATCTCTCTTCCTATATTTCCCATGTAGAAGTCAGTTACACTGTAAAATATCAGATAATTAGGTCACCTGTGTCTAGTGTTAGTAGGGCAGTGCATTTACTGAGTCCATTTCTTCCAGAGCTCTTCTACTAAATGAGACTATAATTGTTTTCTTAAAAACAAACAAACAAAAAAACACTTATGGGGAAACCAGAGGAGGCAGATTTCTGGTTATAGTGAAGTGAAAATGTAGGCTAATATTCTCCCCCACAAAAAGCATAAAACTGAAGAAAATTGTCAAAAATGCAACCATTTCAGTGTTCTGGAAATTGACCAAAGCAAAGGCAAATGACAAATTGAAAAGTGTTTCTTTAGGAAAAACTGCTAGAACTTTAAGTGAGAACAGTGGGACTGTTCAACTGTCATGCCTGAAGCTGCACCCATCTACTCCCTGGCTCCAGCTCACTTACTCGGTGCTAGAGTATGATCAGGGTGGGGCTAGCCATAAAAACCAGCAGCCTTGGTTGGTTGACACGATTTGGAGCAGATAAAGTCCATACCTAGCAATGTTGTCAATGAAAGTAATAAACTTGGTAGACAACAAAAGAGCTCTGCTTGCCTGAGGTTGCGATTTGAGTGAGAATGGTAGATCATCTGTAAGTTTAACAAAGAGATTTTAGTGAAAATCATAGAACAGTTGTATATGCTCTTCATACATCCTATCTTCATAGATTTCTAACCACTGCCATGTGCAGGGGAGACCTGAGAGGGCCTGGCAGAGGGTAGGAGCTGAGGCAGACTTCACAAAGCCTGAACTCTGAATGCACTTCTCAACCCATAGACAGATCCACAAGGAGAGGGAAGATGCGTTAGGATGCACCATTTAAGCACAGCATCTGCTCCATCACTGGCTGACCAATCAGCAACAGAGACACTATGCAGACTCAGGAACAATTCTAAAAAGCCAAGTGAAAAAGTAAAAATAAGAATAAAAAATTTAAGTAGAAACATCAGTGACTGCACACTGTTGGAGAGACTAATTCCACAAACTGAATTAAGGTGAGTTAAAAAAAAAAATTCCCCACAAATCTGAATCCAGATTTGCTACAGTATTTTACCTAAAATATTCAGCTTTCAACAAGAAAAAAATGAGACATTCAAAAGAAACGGGAAAGTGTAAGCATTACTCAGAAAAAAAGCAGCTAAATGTTGACATCAGCAAAGATGTTAAAGAACTATCTATATATAACAACTATTACAAATGCATTCAAAGAGTTAAAGGAAAATATAATGACAATGTGAAAACAAAAATACCCAGCACTCAGATCTTGGTTTCTAATGGCATTCTTCAATAAAAGGATGCAGGAATCATTGAAGAAATGGTTGAGACTGGAAATATACAAGATGAGCCTGGAGTAACTTGTGGTGTAAGAAAATAAGAAAGTACTCAAAAAACAAAAATAATCTTAGGGATTCTAAGCCCTCATAGTCAGCCCACATTAAGCCTCCAAAAATTCATTAGAAGTTCAGCTGTTTTTCTTCTTATCCATAACTATGACTCTTTTCTCTTCCTCTCTGTTCTACCAAAGGTGAAAATAGCCATGGTTCCCATCTCTCTTAGGAGGAATTTGTCCACTTTTGGCCTTTAGTTTATCAAATTGCTTTGCATTCTCAGCTTTCTGGTAGACTTAAAATGATAGTGATTTTGTAAACTATCTGGCTTTTTAGTGGGAGTAACATTTTCTTGTGACTTTCCACATCCTAAATAGAGATGAACTTCTTCTAAATATTTGAAATAGTTCTCAAACTCTTATCAAAGTGATCTCCTAAGGTTCTGTCATACAGGTTTTTCTGCTGGAATCTTCTCTCCACTCACTTGCTTGGAAATTTCCACTTATTCTTCAAAACTTCAGTTACCTTTTACTTCTAAAATGTATAATTCAGGGTTTCTCAACTTCTTTTGACATCTAGGGCCAGAAAATTCTTTGTTGTGGAGTCTGTCCTGTGCATTGTAGGATGTTTAGCAGCATCCCTGGTCTCTACATACTAGATGTTAGTTACACACCACACTCCTCTGATTGTGACAACCAAACTGTCACCAGACATCCCCAAATGTAGAGAACCACAGGTATACCTTCTCCTGGGATCAGTGCAAGGGGCAGCTCTTATTTGCTTTTGTTCTCATGTTATCTTGGATCTACTTATCATTCTGGCACTTATATTTTCTTTTATTTGCCTGTTCCCTCTCCTCGATCTCTCTCTCTCCCTAACACACACACATTTATCTCAGGTGAAAAGTACTTATTATTTAGAAACCTCAAATGCATTGAAGAAGGTTAAGTGTTAAGAGGTAGAGAGGTGGGGAGAGAGTTGATGGGTGTGATGATATAAATAATTTGGAGAAGCTTAGAAAAGCTAAAGGTCTGTGTATAAGAAAAGGGGAAGATCCAGGGGAAGGGATGTGTGCGTATGTGTATTTGCGCATTCGTGTGTGTTGACATGGAAATACAAAGGGGAGGGGATAGCCATCCGTCCTGGAGAGGGCTTTGGGTTGGAGGCAGAGAACTTAGAGAAAGTAATGGAAAAAAGGGTTGTGAGGAAAATAACGTTTGGCAATTGAAGTTGTGATTTGAAGACGGTAAAGAGGTCTAGTCAGCATTCTTGTTGAGTTTTGCCGTGTAGTATAAAATGGACATTCTCATTCTACCTAAAAAATCTTTATCATTGCAGAGTTGGATTTGCTTTTTAAGGTTGCAAAGGAAGTTCCAAGTCCTGCTTTGAGGTAGACAAGATGTTGAGAACAGTCCCTGGGGTAGGGGGTATATAGTTCTTATTTGTTTTTTGTGTTGTCTTCATGCTGTTCTTATTTGCTTTTTGTGTTGTCTTCATGCTCTGTTTGCCACTTGAAGGCTTGGTGTATCCCTAGTATAGAGCAGAGTTTATGGCACATAGTAGACTCTCAATATCTGTTGTATAGGTCCATGGATGAGAATTACCTTCTCTCTGAAAAGTGATAAAATGAGCAGTGAATATTATTCTCCCAACTTCTGGGGAAAAGTAATAGCTTGACCATGCAACCTGGGAAAAGGACCTTCTGTGTATTTCTCATCCTCAGATGCCAGGTGAGAACTGGAACTCTTGGGATATAAAGTAGGAGTGGGAAGAAGAGAAAGAGGGGGAGGAATAACGTTTATTGAGAATTTACAAACACTTCATCAATTTAAGATTGAAAGATGCACCAGAAAAGTCAATTATAATTTTAATGTCAATCATCATTTCTAAGACAGATGCAAATTTCATAGATATTTAAATATGAAATAAAAGTTAATATTAGAATTGGAAGTATAGTTAATGTCATGCACTCTTCTGAGTCATTTGAATAGTTAACTCAGTTTTACCACTACCCTATGAGGAATCTTATTATTAGATGGAAAAATGATCTCTGAGTTTGGGGCCTTGATTTATCCCAGGCTATGAAGTCCTTGGAAAGCCAAATCCCCCATATATGATGAAAGATCCTTTGGTAATTCTGGTGGAAAACTGTTCCTGAAAGATATAAGGACAGAAGCTGATCAAAAGTATCTAAGAAAGAATGAGTGGTGGTGAGCCTAAAGACCATGTTCTAGAAATCTAAATGGGGAAGAATAAATAAGTGGATATCTCATTCAAAAGTATTCCATGATGTTAACATAGCCCACAGATTGTGGGGCATGAAACAGTTAAAACATTTTTAAGTGATGAAAAGGGCTTCTATACCAGGACAGCAGTTTGAATGGGTGCCATAGCATTTGAATACCAAGCAAGACCACTTTCCTTTTGCTCTACAGCTGTGGACAGAGAGGGACATTTCTGTGGGGAGGGTACTGGGGGAGGGGGGTCTAGAGAAAGAGTTTGTTGTTCCTGAGAGGACAGATATCTCAGCATGCTAAGTCTTTCCTTCCCTCCCAACCTCCACCCCAACTCCACAAAAGCTTGGGAACATCACACTGAGAGGAGAATCAACAAAGACAAAGAAAATTAAGGAGATGCAAGAGGGAAAGCAGACAGGGGAGATGGGGCCATCTGACGGAGAAAATTAGACCAGGGTGGTTAGAAGTGTGGATTCTGGAACATGAGAGCTTGCATCTGAAACCTGGCTCCCTCTGTTCAGCAGCTGTGACGGGTTGTAGCCGCTTAGCTTCTCCAAACCTCAGTTTTCTTGTCTGCGAAACACAGATGATAATAGTATCTACCTCACTGGGATGGTTGTAAGATTGTTAACGTACTGACTGGCACAAAGTTAAGTACAAGATAAGCATTAGCTGTGGTTATTCTTAAAAAAATTAGCATGCCTCTCAGATATATAGATATGGATAGAGATATTAGTACATAGAGTAACTCTATGTGCATGGCTGAGCAATGTCTGTACAATCGAAGAAGGAAGGAAAGTAACCAGGCACAGAAGACATGACTGGCATGTTTGTTGACATATGACCAACAAGCCAAGGCAAAGTCCCCTAGAACAAAGTTCTCACCCTCTTTGGCAGGACACAGTGGCATGTCATGATAGCTAGGGGCAGAATTACAAGTGGCTTCCCCAGCAAGCAAGTGACTCTTACTGATAGGATTGCGTTGCAAATAGACATTATCCTTCAGTGGTGTACCCACAAACATCAGTGTTTTAGAGCAGTGGCTTTCGACTTGGGCTGCACAACAGAATCACCTGGGGAGATTTGAAAAATGTTTGGATTTCTAGACCCTCCTCCAGACCAATTGAATTGGAATCTCTGGGAGATTCAGTCATCTGTATTCTAATGGGCAGCCAGCACTGAGAACCATTGCCTCAGAGCAGTGGATCTCAAGCTGGAGTGTGTATCATAACCACGTGGAGAGCCCACCCCCAGAGTTTCTGATTCATTAGATCTAGGGTGGGAGCCAAGTATCAATGTCCTTCAGCCAAAGACCACCAGGAACACACCTGTAGTTAAATAAGTTGGATTTATTATTTGCTGCAGGGAGGGGAAACACACACCTTGGGGAACCATGGATGTGTTAGGAAGATCCTATTATAAGATATGGGCTTTAGTTGTGTGATCTGAGGGATACAGGTGGGAGTTTGCTCTAGACTGGATGCTGTCAGAAAACAGGGATGATTCTATGAGTGGATATCTCAATAAGTTTTATCTTTAGGGAGGGGAGACTCACAAGAGGATAAGCTATAATTGGTAGAGAAATAGCAGCCACTCATTTTGGCCAAGAGAGGGGATGTTTGGTAACTTGTGGGCTGCACAATGACCTTGGTTTTGTCTGTATTTAGATAAAATTATGAAGTGGCCTTGTTTTGTCTTATTTTATCCTGGTCTCAGAGTAACCTTGCATGGGCTTAGTGTTTTGTGAGATTGTGTTTCTGTTCAGTAGGGTAATAACATGGCCCACGGTGAGTGCGAGGCCAGCTTTCAAGTGGCAGGTACTGCCCCCTCTTCTTTTTCTCCTTTCTCACAAGTTCCGGGTGATGTGATACTACTGGTCCAGAGACCACCAGCCTTTGAGAACCACTGTCTGAGAGGGTAAAAAGACCTGAGACCTATGTTTGGAACAGGCACATAATAAAAATACATGAACACAGCCTTAAAAAGCCAGGGCACAGAGTTTCAGGGGAACAACAAAACAAAATAAGAATAACATAGCCTGGCAAATAATGTAGCTTGGGGAAACTGAGTCCAGCACAGATGAATGCAATACACCACCTTTAAAGAAGGATGAGGCTAGTGTGTCTGGTTGTGCTCTTCCTCTCCAGCTCCCAGCTTCCTTCTTGACCAACTTCCAGCTCAGGGCCTTTGTGCCTGTTTCCTTTGCCTGGTCGTTGGCCCATTTTTTACCTCCTTCTCGCTCATTCTTCATGTTTCCTTTTCAAATGTTCCTTCTTCAGAGAGGCCTGCCAGACCCACCCCTCACCCTAAATTAGGTTCCCTCTTCATCACCCTAACTTCTTTTCCTTCAATGCACCAATCATGATTTAAAATCAGGTATTTACTTTTATGATGGTTGACTTAACGTCTGTCTCCCCCACTAAACTGTGAGCTCCCTGTGGGTAGAGACCATGATTAATTTGCTGACCACTGTCTCTTTCC
>NW_006784922.1:4146964-4164211 GCF_000442215.2 Lipotes vexillifer | reverse complement strand
TCTTTCCCTTCCGACACTTTTCTGAAAGACCCCCTTCCTTCCACAGCATGCACTGAATCACAGTTGGGCCCTTATTTCCCTCTATCCAGCCCAATCCATACTGCGTCTTTAAAAAATTATTTATTGCTTTGGCTTGTCAATGACACTCTTCTCTGTTTTTCATTGCTTATATAGAGCCTATCAAACACTTTATATTTTTCTCTGATTACTTCCATGAAAAATGTAAAGTGCTTGCTGAAATCTACATGAGCAAAGAAACGTTGAGTTTCACATCTAACAAATCACGATTTGTTGTCAGTCTCGCCCTGTCTTGATTCAATCTCATCGTGGCTCTTTTAGATGCAATTTTATGAGAGCTAGTAGGGACTGTCTTTAAAATAAAAATTTTCCTTCAGGCATTTCATTTGTTTGAAACATTGCTTGGGTTTGTCGTTTCAATTAAGTGTTCTGACACACTTCCCTTAACCCTTCTTCTGGGGCTGGGCTTGCTGAAGCAGCCTTCTTGGCTATGGATCTGGGATGAGAGAAGAGATGTTGCCAAGAATGAGATCCAACGGAGCCTCAAGAGTTTTAAATTTCAAGCCAAACTGGGTCCTGTTCAGATCTGGTTTAGCGGGCTCCTGGATTCTGAATGCATATGCTTCAAAATGCTCATAAAATGGTAACAGAAGACTCTGTGGACATCAAATGGCACTCACAGAACATCACTTTAATGAGTTAAGCGAAATGAAACAGGAACATATGGATTCCATTGTCCTAAAAATACACAGGGGGTTAAAATAAAGGCAAATAAATAAGTTCCTTGGTGACATGTGTTTTGGGGTTTGCTGAACCAAACACATTGGAAAGTTCTCCAAGACGTTTATCAAGTCTAAAATGCAGCTGGCTTCACCCACTCCCTCATGTGTGGTCAATGACTTGGTATGCCTACTCTTCCCTTGCACTCTCAGAGCCATTTGCTCTTTGCCTAAGATGGGGCCAAGCTCACTGTCATTAGTATATACAGATGTGAACAAAGCTCCATCTTCCCGGAGCCTCAGGGAACATGTGTTCCCCAAGCAGAGAGAATAAATGCTTTCTTTTCTCTCTACGCCAGCCCATCCTCCCTTTCCTTGGCTTACATTCTCTTCCAAAGCCTTGCCTCTTCCCTGTACAGGACGAGAGGGGTGATCAATGGACATCCTAGGTGGAGCTGGCCTCCAATACAGGCCTGCGAGCCTCAAAAACTTGAACTGGGTTGATTGTGCTGATTCCTACAAGGCCCTGAGCATTCTTTAACTGTAGACCCTTGCAGGGGGTCTAATGTTGCCGTAACAGCCTCCCCTTGTCTGCTCCTGCCTCGCGAGTACCCATCCTTGCAAATGTGAGAAGGGCTTCCTTCCATAATTACCCATTAGCTCAGAGGCTTCTTGAGTGGGAGAAGTAGGTAAACTATCATTTTGCCTCCAACTGTGCTCTTCTTTTAGACTTTTTGTATGAGCATGGGCTTTATTTTCCTGTGGTATGTAAGTAATATACTTTACCACAGCAATAAAAAATGGTTCTGCTGCCTTTGTCTCAGACACCCATCCATCAGAGAGAGCCTTTTGGCCATGTTCTGTAGGCCGTCAAAATCACTGGCCCCAAAAAAAGCTTCAGAAAAATCATTGCCACCTCCTTTGAAAAGGTAAAACGGACATTTGGGGCTCCCTAAAGGCTTCTTGTTTCCTTATGACTCTTTACTGCCTCATAACTCCAGCAAGTAACTATCCCAGGCTGGAGCCAAGAATCAGGAGCTTCTGTGCACAGTGTGATCCCCAGAAAAGGCTTTGAGCAGAGGGTCCCCTGCTTTGTTTTCTTCCAGGTAAACAACCCAAAACACACAGGGGGCCATCTCTTCCCTGAACAAAGTGAGTACGGAGAGGCAGTCAGTACACACTGGAGTGTCACGTACCATTTGTTTGGCTTGTGGGGATGTGTCACTCACCTGATGGGAAAGAAGTGGCTTAGATTCCTATGCTGAGTTTTGGTTTGGTTTTTCCTGCTCTAATCTTTTCTCCTTCTGCTCAACTATGTCTTGTTCCCTAATGCTTTGTGGCTTGTTTTTAAAATATATATCAGGGTTTTTCTTGGGTCAAGAGCATGAGGGCATGGGAAAAAGGGTGTCAGAATGTTGGATAAGGAATAAAATGTTAGTTCAGATGGACAAGAGGGCAATTATCACTAAGGGGAAAGTCAAGAATGACTTTTTGGTCCTGGAGTCCTGACCAGCTAGTAGTCATGGTAGTCATGTCCATTCTTGTCAGAAACAGCTAAAAAAGGGATCAAGAATATATTAAAGGAGAGTAAGTTTCCCTCACTGTGTTCCCTGGAGCCTCTTTGCTCCAGCTTCAGTCCTTGTTCAGCAAATAAAAGAGGGATTTGAATGCTGAGGGTTAAAGGGAAGCCTGTTCTTCTCTATTTAATATATGGAAGAAAGAGCTGAGAACATTTTTCCTTGACATACCATGATCCCTGTCAGACTCCTAGTCAATAAGGCAGGGTGAGATCTCCTGGTGTGCAGGCCCATCACACACAAAAATGTGTCTAGAGACTCCTACCTCTATCTCCGTGCACTGTCAAGCTTTCCAAGATCTCTCAAGATTTTCAGAGGAACATTTGCATAATCTACACTTCCTCACTGTTTTCTGTCATTTGCTGTTGTGTAGGACTGCAGCAACTCCCTTCCTCCTCACCCTCATTTTCCAGTTGTGTATTATGCTCACAGCCAATGCCAAATTCAATTTCTGTAAAAAAAAAGAAAAAGAAAAATGAGATTCAACTTAACCAAGCAAGTGGTTGAATTTAAGACTACAAAACAGACAACCTTGTGCATCTCCTGTATACAATCTGAGAAAGGCTTAAAATGTTCTTTTCATTCTTATTCAAAGAATGACTAGACAAGATTCATCAGGGACCATTTTGGGGAACGTTCTTTCCTGGATGGCAGAGGGAAGGGGAGGATGACCTCATAAATTTCTTCCATCACTAATTTTTACGACTCTTTATGAGAACATTGGCTTTGTAGGCTTTTACCCAGGGTAAGCTGGCATTCTTTGTGGGGAAACCATCTACATAGCCACGTAGCCCTGTGAAATACTTGATTCAGCCAGATTGCATACATGGTGAGTGAAAAAGCAGACTCATTTTCTCAGTAAACACATCTGCCTTCACAATTGCTTTCCTTTGCCTGAGCTCTGGCGACATTTTGAGAAATGACTCTGCAATCAGTGAAAATAGGGGTGAAAGAATAGTCTTCATCCGTTGGGTTTTTTTTTTACCACCTCTTCCCCTTCCCTAAATAAGAGGAACTAACCAGGTTTTACCTGCTGAAACGTATGAAAGCATTGAGTCTGTCTCTGACATCCTGCTGTGACATTGATGATCTTGCTTTGTGTTTTTTGGTTCATAACATCAACATGAATGTGGCAAGAACATAAGCTTCCAACTCAAATGATGATGTTCTGAAACTGCTTGCCTTGATGCACCTGCCACAAAAAATCTTATCAAGCCCTTTCTAGAATTTTCTTTACATAGTTTCTCCATAGATGGACATCATTTTTTCCTGTTTAGCCCGCTTCATCTATCTGTCCTAAGTCCTCTCATCTGTCTTATTTTGTTTGCAGTACATGCCTAGGTTTCGTCACCAACCTAACTCCCTCTGGCCCTGTTTTCTGGGAGCTGTTACTTCTTCTCCAACACCACATTCACATTCTTACAAGGGGCGCAGCTGAATCATGACCTCACTCCAACCTCACCCCATCCCCGACACCAACCCTCAGGCACTGTCGATTGGGCAACAGTGGGTACCTGATTCAACCTGAACCAATTAGAAACTCTCCTTGGAGAATTTAGATTCAAACCTGTCAGGCTGGTCTCCTAGACAAAGGAGATATAACATTGTAAACGTTTGGCTGTTGAGTTTTATAGGAAGGAATAGAATTCTCTACCACATTGGGAAAGAGAGAAAGCTGGCCTGCAGGTACAAAACAAGCAGATAGATTGGGAGAAACATAAATGAGATAAAAGTTGGAGAGAGGATGCCTCTGGGATTCCCGAGGTCTCCCTTTTAAAGCCTGGCTATGTGCTTACCTGTGGGTCCAATGAGTTAGTCTTGTATAATAATAATAATAATGTTTCCTTTTACGATTAAATTTGCTAGAATTGGCACCTGTTATTTACAACCCAAAGAATGGGTAACTAATCTATCTTCCAGATAGCCTCTTATAGCATATGTGAAGCTACTTGACATAATTTGACATTGATCTGTCTACAATGACCACCTGGTCTTCTTTGACTAGATAGAGATCATTATCCTTTGTGATGCAGTGCTCATCTAATGAACCCAGTAGCTCCTTGAATGTGGTCAAGGTTTCTTTCTCATCGCTGAGACCTGGCACAGTAGGAGTGTGACGCGAAAGCACCATAAAATGTCGATCGGGTTGAATTATTCTTTGGTTGACTCTGCTACTTAATTTTCAACACTGCTGATCCATCATTTTGTGATCCATTCTCTTGTGTCTCTTCTTCCTGTTCAGGCCCAACCACTTCCTCAAAGTTAAGAAAAATCTGTATAAACCTGTGGCTTTCCTTACCTGTCATACTTTCTTCTGTCCTCTTTTTTTAAACATCAGTTCAGGTCAACGCAAGGCCTTTCCTAGACTGCCTGTTTACACCAGTCATTCATTTCTGGTCCTCTGAGCAATCCTCTGCTAATCCTTTCACTACATTGAGGTGCTCCTGTCCTTGCAGTTTCCTCAGTCTCTACAGCTCAGGCGGAAAGAACACATAAACTACTTGTAGACAGCCTAAACACACATGGGGGTGCAGGACACAGATAAATGTCCCTGCACACAAAGCAAGTTATTTTCAGCCCTGAGACTCAGTAAGAGTTCACTGAAAGTAGCTTTCATTGAGTGTGAGTCACAGGTCGTCAGTCTTTGTGATATAACCTGTGAGTTAATGAATTCTTACAAGTCTTGTCCACTTCTTTGTCCATGTGGTTATTAATGGGTTTGTAAAACTGCATGATAAGGTGAAATGAAGCCTTAAAACCTTCCTTCTCCTTGCTA
This sequence comes from Lipotes vexillifer, assembly GCF_000442215.2. Classification (NCBI taxonomy): domain Eukaryota; kingdom Metazoa; phylum Chordata; class Mammalia; order Artiodactyla; family Lipotidae; genus Lipotes; species Lipotes vexillifer. The sequence goes on along the minus strand of NW_006784922.1, from coordinate 4,159,121 downwards.
GTGCAAAAACAAGACGAACAAACAAATAATAAAAACCCTGTCCCATAGCATTGTCTCATGGCTGGACCTATCGTTTTAAGATTTGTACACTTTAGGTTAGCAAGAAACCTGCTTTTAAGGAGCCACCTTTTTCATCAGAGGACCGACCACTTGGCATAAAAATTGAAAGCCTCAGTGCTTTTAAAAAAGACAGAAAATGCAGGATATATTCATATTTCTGAGGTTATATGAGTCTGTGAGAATGTGATTTCTAAACACAGGTGCTAATTTGCTCTGGCTACAAAGTGACATTCCGTGTGTGAGAGTTCCATTTCAGCTGTGAGTTCATCTTTTACTACCTTTTATCAGAGCAAATTATAGTGTGCCAGATACTTACTTCTCTGCACCGGGAGGGGTCAAGTAGTTAATTAATGAGAATTAATCTGTAAAAAGGAATAAAATCTCCAATTTGAATCCTGGTTTATGACTTGGTTTATGACGCAAGTGTGAAACTTCAAAGGGAGCTAACTCAATGTGGCACTTTAATTGCATTTTTTTATATTTAAGAGCTTTATGGAAATTTTGCTGACTGCCAAGAAATGGCTCTTGAGAATACTTTCCTCCTCAGCAGGCTGCTGGGGCCCCTGTTCCCAGAGCAACTACAGAGAAGAGCCGCTTGCACCTTCCTCGAATCTGAGAAAAAAAGGTGCAAACGGCTGCTAGGTGGAACATTGGCTTAGGGAGCGGCCAAGGATCCTTTCTCTGACGGAGGGTAAATGTGCAGAACCCAGCAATCCCCCCTTTGAAGGCTCCGAATTCAAACATTCCCAAGGGCAAACTGGAAAGTTTATGTTTAGGGACAGGCTTTTAGAGGATCAAAACCGTGAGGTGTCAGTTCTGTGGGGAAAGCAAAAACAAAAGCAAAAAACCAAAAGTGGAGCACACGCATCTGTTTTCTTTGTAGCTTAACTAGAGAGAACTTTCTTAATTGTGTTGGCTTTGGCAAAAAGGAAAGAGACCCTTTCTTTAATAGCTGTATTGTTTCCCCACCCTCTTATCTTCCGTAGAGCATGACACTAAGGAAAAAGGATTCCTAGGTTAACATGACCTCGAGTCTGAATCCAGGGCTGAGGGCCAGTGTTCCAGCTTCCAGCTCTGGTACTGACTTGTCCTGTGGCCTTGGGCAAAGCTGCTTAGTCTCTGTGCTGGGTCTGTCCACTCCTAAAATGACAAGGATGATGCCATCCACCCCTACCTCACTGGGACATTGTGCAGACCAGTGGTTTCTGATGATGGCAGGCTGAAGGAATGCTTAGAAAGGGGAAAAGCTGGAGAATAGGTTGATTTATTTGGCAGGGTATCGGATAGAGCAGTATGTCCAAAGGTGTTTCTGTAAAAAGTGAATCAAGTAATGATATTTAAAAGTGACTTTGTTGTGAGAGGAAATTGCCCTCGGGCTTGAATAGTTTGACTTTTCCTTTTACCCCTACTCATGGATTAACACTATCTTTTCATTAATGGTCAAATCTAGGGATCTTTGGAGTAAATTTACCTCACTTGGAATGAAGGAAAGAAAAAAAATACACCATTTCCTCAAAGGTACAATGAATGCTGTAGAAACAGGTGAAATGTGGAGATTGGGATAACATTGGCAATTGGAGGGAGTATTGCAATTTTCCAAGTGCTATTAAAACTTTTATTTATAGCTTTGGAAGTTGACAGGGGAGATTCAACCTCATATCTAGTGCTGTGAGATGATGGTCAACATTTATCATTCATTTAGTTATTTAGTAAACATGCGTTGAACACATTTATTGGGACATAGTTCTTACCCTCCAAGAACTTAGAGTTTATGAAAAAAGGTGCATACACACAAAATTGTTGCAAGGTCCTATGATGAGTGCCATAGTAGAAACACAGAATGGTACCATACTAGTAGGGATAAATGAGAGGGACATCTTGGAAAGCCCTTTGGAAGTCAAAATCAAGCCTACCTAGTAAGGTGATGAAAGGATCGTGGGATGCTTCTCAGGTATAGTGATGTATAAGAGTTTCCTGGGAATCGGAGGAGATTTGGAGAGAAAGCAGAGGGACCCAGATGTACAAAGGTAGAGAGGCATGAAACAGTGTGGTAAGTTCTGAGGACAGGGCCACGAAGAAGGAGTTTCTGATGAAACAAAGAAGATGGCAGAAGATGAGGCCAGAAAAGTTAGCAAGGGGTCGTCAGGGAGGGAGAATAACTCTGCAGTCAGCCTGCTTTTTTATTCTTTTTTTTTCTTTTGTGTTGAAGTCTAGTTGATTTACAATGCTGTGCCAGTCTCTGCTGTACAGCAAAGCGACTCAGTTACACACATACAGATATTCTTTTTAAAATATCCTTTTCCATTATGGATTATCCCAGGAGATTGGGTACAGTTCCCTATGCTATACAGTAGGACCGTGTTGTTGCTTTCTTATTCTTATTCCGTTGCTTAGTCACCATGGCACCTAGGGCAAGTTCCATAAGTAAGATGGGGATAATAATGGTGCATGTATCATAACGTTGCTGTGAAAACTAAATGAAATAACATATGATAATACATGTGAAGGTTAAAACAGTGGCTGGCACAAAATAACTTCTCAACTAATGTAAACTTATTGTTATTCATATATTAGCTGAAGAAATTTGGTCTTTAGTCTACAGTCAGAGGAAAGCCACACAAGTATCTTAAGAAAAGCAATGTCTTGTCAAGATTTGCGTGGAGAATGAAAAGGAAATAGACTAAGAAAGGGGGTGTGTTAGAGGGCAGGGAAGATTGAGATTAAGGAGAGGAATTTATGAAACTGAATGACAGTGGGATGAAGGATTTCTTCTGTCTCCCAGGTCTGGGAGTTGGGTGACTAGAACAGTTGGTGATAATAGTAACCCAAGTAAGAAGATATATAAGAAGCAAGAAGTATAGTGGGAAAATAATAAATTCAGTTTATTTACATCTGAATTTTGAGGTACCCAGGGACATTCAGACAGGGCATTCTGCAGGCAAGTAGAGTCAGGTCTGGATCTCTGAAAAGAAGTCTGGACTAGAAGTACGATATTGGGATGTTTTTGGATTGGTGAGTTATTCAGGGAGAAGGGCTAGTATGTTAGTCTGAGAGAGACTAGAAAGAAAAGCATGGGGGAACCAAGAGAGAATGAGGCTGCAGAAATCAAGGAAGAAGAGTTTGATTAAATTTGGAGTCATGTTTTGACTATTAGCTCCACCCTTCCTTCCTATTTTGCCATCCCTTCTATAGGCAACCTCTGGGTCCTCCCACAAGCATCTGGAATTATTCATATCATCTTCTGTGGGACACAACACTCTCTCGTGATTCCTTTACCCTTCCAAGCGTTTGTTTAACACATGATATTCTTTTAAATCACCACATAAAATGTGGAGCAATATTGATAAGAAAGGTCCAGGCAAAAATTAAACATGAAACAACTTTCTTCCCTCAAATTTTATTAACACATAAAAATTGGAATTGGAATCAAGTATGTTTATGTGGCTAACTAGAAATCCAGAATCACTTAAAAAGAGAGAGAGAGAGAGAGAGACTGTAAATTGTAAATTTACCCATGTAAGTTTTTTTTTTTTTTTTTTTTTAATTCAGCATGAAAACAAACGCCATAAGCAAAGACAAAACTTGGAAAAGTATTTGCAATTCATATCACAGATGAAGGGGTAATCTCTCTCATGACACAAAGAGCATCTAGAAACCAAGGTGAAATTTTTCAGTGATAATAAATATAAATGGGCATAAACAGTTCACACACACAGAAGAAGAGATATGAATGGCCCTAAACAAATGAAAAGATGCTTACTCATAATAAGAGAAATGCAAATTAACACTGCAATCACATTTTACGCTTACAAGTTTAGGGGAAAATACCCCCCAAAAAGCATGTTGTATTGGTGAGACTGTTGGGAAACAGGCACTCTGATACACTGCAGATGGAGATGTAAAATTGAAGTAACCTGAATGACCTTGAAGGAAGGAGATATAGTGAGATTTATCAAAATTACAGATGCCTTTACTCTTTGCTTCAGAAATCTCACTGCTAAGAATCTTGCCCACAGATACCCCCATATAAGTGCAAAATGATATATAGAGAAGATTATTCATTGTGACACTGTTTATAATAGCAAAAGGTTGCTATTACAAACGCAAGTGACAGCAATAAGGTATTTGGTTGAGTAAAGTAGTATATATTCTTAGAATGTAGTAACATGCAGCCATTGGGGGAAAAAAAAGAAAGAATGACAGATTAGACTGCTGTGTACTAAGATGCAGAGATCTCTAAGACACTGTATATTAAAAATACAAGGAATATAACAGTTATTTATTTGCTACTATTTGTATGAGAAAGGGGATGATAACATATATATGTATTTGCTTATAATTACAAAAAAATTGGGGAACACAGCTTTTTCTGGTGAATCCTTTATTCTTTGGTAGTACAAATACCTAATAAAAATGATTACCACTGGGGGTGGAGGAAAATGGGCCAGAAGGTACATTTTTAGTGGGATATATTCTGTACACAGAACCCACGAATAAATTTTAAAAAACATTCAGTAGTTTTATTAATGTTGTTAGAATTAAAATGTTCTAGTATGAAAGAAAATTTTAGTTATAAAATCAAAGAAGTTAAGTAACAACAATATAAAATTTAAAATAAATTAGAAATATCAACATGAACTAGTAGTTTAAAAAAAAAATGTTATTTATTATCTAGCACTGAAGTTGCCTAGAAAGAAGGTCACCTTGGGAGCATCCACACCCCTCACGCCAAGAGTTTGGTTTTTAATATCATTGCCCCCTAACGGTAGCCAAGATCTTTTAAGGAATACCTTAGGGCAGGGAGGCCACAAATGATAAGCAAAAAAGTTTCCACAGATTAATGAGACCCTATTAAATGGTATAGAATCTAGTCGTTCAGGCTCCACCTGGCCAAAGATATGACAATTTGAGCATCAGAAAGAATACTGTTTGTAACTGATATTGAATCTATGAAAATCCATGAGTCTGCAAGAATGCTCAAAGAGAAAGATGGAAAAAATACATTGGTCACTATTTGAGGGGACTGTTAAACCAAATCAACTTGGACAATTTGTAATTTAAAAGGAGAAAATTGAGCATTTATCCTGTCTTTCTCAAAGAAATTGTACTCTGAGTTTACCAAACAGCTCCGGTTGGTAAGGGAGAGGTTTACAGAAGAATAACAATTGATATATATATGAAAAGAATAATAAATTTCGAAAAACCAGCATGCAACCACAAATGAAATTCTTGATTCAGGCAGATTACTCACCGCTAATCAGTAGGGATGGGTTTTCTCCATCTGCCGCCATGTCCCAAAGATCTTGAGTTTGAAATCATCAGGTGGATGGTTGATGAGGAACTGGACGTTGGAATGGTGCCCCAAATTCCACTATATTTCTCAAAGGGAAGAACTTAGCAATGGAAGGATCGGACTGTTACTGGTGTTCAATCTAGCATCGTTAATGGTGGGGCAGTCCATCTGGAGTGCAGTATGAAGTAAATGATGCCACAGGGAATATACTCTGTCTCTAAATGTTTAACTCGAATCTAATAAAGTCCTTCCTGTTTATAAGAAGTATGGCAATAATTTCCTATTTATAGGAAATACGGGGAGAATAGGGATAAAGTAAATGATGTCTTCAGAAAGCAGTCAAACAAATCATGGGAGTGACAACTAAACAAATGGGAGCAGAGATTGAATGGAGAGTTTTCCCTCTATCTTTTCATAGAGCCATACGACTTATTACCTACTAAAAATAGAATAAATAAATACCTAGTAGTGATTAGATATTTTATCATATCTAGTTAAACATGAACTCTAGGATATTGAAATAAGAGAAAAATAATTCTAACTATAGCCAGCTGTTCTGCCATTTGTGAAGAGGGGGTTGCCAATCAGTAAGAATGTGGTTTTTTCACCTTCCATTCTGTCTCAAAGTCATGTTTATATAATTCAGCTCTAGCTCTGGAGCACTAAGTGAAGAATGGCCTTTTGTGTAAATATAGTAGTCATGCTTCTTCTCCTTCCCCTACCCACTCACCCACTGCATAAGAACCTAATAAACCTGCCAGATAATCAGGCAAAAAGGAAGGAGCATGAGAAATTCCATTCTTGATGCCTAAGGAGAATATCAGAGGGCATAGGGTTTGGATACTGATGTTTCGGGTTCAGTTTCTCATAAGGACCCATAGCTGTTCCCACAGCAGTTTAGGTTTGCCAGACCTACTCTTGCAGCAGCAAAGACCTGGTAGACCTACTTTCCCCTTGCTGCTTACTGACATTAAATAGCAGTCATAAAGAAGACCCTTAGAAAGGTAGATTGTCCAAATGTGGAACTTAGGGAAAGTTGCAGAGGGAAGATGCACCTATGGATCAGAGGTGCCCGTCCTTCTGCCCTGGGGGCCTGGGCTCTGACTGGCAATTCTCAGTGCCTCTGCTTCTGTGCACGCATCAGGGGAATTAGATGGACCCAAACTTTTGATTTTCTACTTCCTGCACATGGCACAGATGTAACTTTTGAGTCATTAGATAGACGTGACGCTTTCTTATTTCAGTGCCTAGTAAGGGCCCTTCAAGTCCCTGGGAAAAAGGCAGTGAGTGATCTTCTTTGTAGTGATTCTTATAAACCAAATAAAGGATAATAATGACCTCAGGAGCAGCATACAAAAAATGGAAGGATTGAGGCGGTGGAAAGATGGCGGAGGAGTAAGACGCGGAGATCACCTTCCTCCCCACAAATACACCAGAAATACATCTACATGTGGAACAACTCCTACAGAACACCTACTGAACGCTGGCAGAAGACCTCAGACCTCCCAAAAGGCAAGAAACTCCCCACGTATCTGGCCGAGTGGATGAAAGGCTCTTGCTGCTCCGGCCAGGAATCAGGACTCTGCCTCTGAGGTGGGAGAGCCAACTTCAGAACACTCGTCAAGAAGAGACCTCCCAGCCCCACATAATATCAAACGGCGAAAATCTCCCAGAGATCTCCATCTCAACACCAGCACCCAGCTTCACTCAACGACCAGCAAGCTACACTGCTGGACAACCTATGCCAACCATATAGCAAGACAGGAACACAACCCCACCCACTAGCAGAGAGGCTGCCTAAAATCATAATAAGTCCACAGACACCCCAAAACACACCACCAGACGTGGACCTGCCCACTAGAGAGACAAGATCTAGCCTCATACACCACAACACAGGCACTAGTCCCCTCCACCAGGAAGCCTACACAACCCACTGAACCAACCTTAGCCACTGGAGACAGACATCAAAAACAACGGGAGCTACGAACTTGCAGCCTGCAAAAAGGTGAACCCAATCACAGTAAGATAAGCAAAATGAGAAGACAGAAAAACACACAGCAGATGAAGGAGCAGGATAAAAACCCACCAGACCTAACAAATGAAGAGGAAATAGGCAGTCTACCTGAAAAAGAGTTCAGAATAATGATAGTAAAGATGATCCAAAATCTTGGAAATAGAATGGACAAAATGCAAGAAGCAGTTAACAAGGACCTAGAAGAAATAAAGATGAAACAGACAATGATGAACAACACAATAAATGAAATGAAAAATACTCTAGATGGGATCAATAGCAGAATAAATGAGGCAGAAGAACGGATAAGTGACCTGGAAGATAAAATAGTGGAAATAACTACTGCAGAGCAGAATAAAGAAAAAAGAATGAAAAGAACTGAGGACAGTCTCAGAGACCTCTGGGACAACATTAAACGCACCAACATTCGAATTATAGGGGTTCCAGAAGAAGAAGAGAAAAAGAAAGGGACTGAGAAAATATTTGAAGAGATTATAGTTGAAAACTTCCCTAATATGGGAAAGGAAATCGTTAATCAAGTCCAGGAAGCACAGAGAGTCCCATACAGGATAAATTCAAGGAGAAATACGCCAAGACACATATTAATCAAACTGTCAAAAACTAAATACAAAGAAAGCATATTAAAAGCAGCAAGGGAAAAACAACAAATAACACACAAGGGAATCCCCATAAGGTTAACAGCTGATCTCTCAGCAGAAACTCTACAAGCCAGAAGGGAGTGGCAGGACATACTGAAAGTGATGAAGGAGAAAAACCTGCAACCAAGATTACTCTACCCAGCAAGGATCTCATTCAGATTTGATGGAGAAATTAAAACCTTTACAGACAAGCAAAAGCTGAGAGAGTTCAGCACCACCAAACCAGCTTTACAACAAATGCTAAAGGAACTTCTCTAGACAAAAACACAAGAGAAGGAAAAGTCCTATAATAACGAACCCAAAACAATTTAGAAAATGGGAATAGGAACATACATATCGATAATTACCTTAAATGTAAATGGACTAAATGCTCCCACCAAAAGACACAGATTGGCTGAATGGATACAAAAACAAGACCCATATATATGCTGTCTACAAGAGACCCACTTCAGACCTAGAGACACATACAGACTGAAAGTAAGGGGATGGAAAAAGATATTCCATGCAAATGGAAACCAAAAGAAAGCTGGAGTAGCAATTCTCATATCAGACAAAATAGACTTTAAAATAAGGACTATCAGAAGAGACAAAGAAGGACACTACATAATGATTAAGGGATCGATCCAAGAAGAAGATATAACAATTGTAAATATTTATGCACCCAACATAGGAGCACCTCAATACATAAGGCAAAAACTAGCAGCCATAAAAGGGGAAATCGACAGTAACACATTCATAGTAGGGGACTTCAACACCCCACTTTCACCAATGGACAGATCATCCAAAATGAAAATAAATAAGGAAACACAAGCTTTAAATGATACATTAAACAGGATGGACTTAATTGATATTTATAGGACACTCCATCCAAAAACAACAGAATACACATTTTTCTCAAGTGCTCATGGAACATTCTCCAGGATAGATCATATCTTGGGTCACAAATCAAGCCTTGGTAAATTTAAGAAAATTGAAATTATATCAAGTATCTTTTCCGACCACAACGCCATGAGATTAGATATCAATTATAGGAAAAGAGCAGTAAAAAATACAAACACATGGAGGCTAAACAATACACTACTTAGTAACGAAGTGATCACTGAAGAAATCAAAGAGGAAATTAAAAAATACCTAGAAACAAATGACAATGGAGATACAACGACCCAAAACCTATGGGATGCAGCAAAAGCAGTTCTAAGAGGGAAGTTTATAGCAATACAAGCCCACCTTAAGAAGCAGGAAACATCTCGAATAAACAACCTAACCTTGCACCTCAAGCAATTAGAGAAAGAAGAACAAAAAAACCCCAGAGTTAGCAGAAGGAAAGAAATCATAAAAATCAGATCAGAAATAAATGAAAAAGAAATGAAGGAAACAATAGCAAAGATCAATAAAACTAAAAGCTGGTTCTTTGAGAAGATTAACAAAATTGATAAACCATTAGCCAGACTCATCAAGAAAATAAGGGAGAAGACTCAAATCAATAGAATCAGAAATGAAAAAGGAGAAGTAACAACTGACACTGCAGAAATACAAAAAATCATGAGGGATTACTACAAGCAACTCTATGCCAATAAAATGGACAATCTGGAAGAAATGGACAAATTCTTAGAAATGCACAAACTGCCAAGACTGAATCAGGAAGAAATAGAAAATATGAACAGACCAATCACAAACACTGAAATTGAAACTGTGATTAAAAATCTTCCAACAAACAAAAGCCCAGGACCAGATGGCTTCACAGGCGAATTCTATCAAACATTTAGAGAAGAGCTAACACCTATTCTTCTCAAACTCTTCCAAAATATAGCAGAGGGAGGAACACTCCCAAACTCATTCTACGAGGCCACCATCACCTTGATACCAAAACCAGACAAGGATGTCACAAAGAAAGAAAACTACAGGCCAATATCACTGATGAACATAGATGCAAAAATCCTCAACAAAATACTAGCAAACAGAATCCAACAGCACATTAAAAGGATCATACACCATGATCAAGTGGGGTTTATTCCAGGAATGCAAGGATTCTTCAATATACGCAAATCTATCAATGTGATTAACCATATTAACAAATTGAAGGAGAAAAACCATATGATCATCTCAATAGATGCAGAGAAAGCTTTTGACAAAATTCAACACCCATTTATGATAAAAACCCTGCAGAAAGTAGGTGTAGAGGGAACTTTCCTCAATATAATAAAGGCCGTATATGACAAGCCCACAGCCAACATCATCCTCAATGGCGAAAAACTGAAAGCATTTCCACTAAGGTCAGGAACAAGACAAGGTTGCCCACTCTCACCACTCTTATTCAACATAGTTTTGGAAGTTTTAGCCACAGCAATCAGAGAAGAAAAGGAAATAAAAGGAATCCAAATCGGAAAAGAAGAAGTAAAGCTGTCACTGTTTGCAGATGACATGATACTCTACATAGAGAATCCTAAAGATGCTACCAGAAAACTACTAGAGCTAATCAATGAATTTGGTAAAGTAGCAGGATACAAAATTAATGCACAGAAATCTCTGGCATTCCTATATACTAATGATGAAAAATCTGAAAGTGAAATCAAGAAAACACTCCCATTTACCATTGCAACAAAAAGAATAAAATATCTAGGAATAAACCTACCTAAGGAGACAAAAGACCTGTATGCAGAAAATTATAAGACACTGATGAAAGAAATTAAAGATGATACAAACAGATGGAGAGATATACCATGTTCTTGGATTGGAAGAATCAACATTGTGAAAATGACTCTACTTCCCAAAGCAATCTATAGATTCAATGCAATCCCTATCAAACTACCACTGGCATTTTTCACAGAACTAGAACAAAAAATTTCACAATTTGTATGGAAACACAAAAGACCCCGAATAGCCAAAGCAATCTTGAGAACAAAAAATGGAGCTGGAGGAATCAGGCTGCCTGACTTCAGACTATACTACAAAGCTACAGTAATCAAGACAGTATGGTACTGGCACAAAAACAGAAAGATAGATCAATGGAATAGGATAGAAAGCCCAGAGATAAACCCATGCACATATGGTCACCTTATCTTTGATAAAGGTGGCAGGAATATACAGTGGAGAAAGGACAGCCTCTTCAATAAGTGGTGCTGGGAAAATTGGATAGGTACATGTAAAAGTATGAGATTAGATCACTCCCTAACACCATACACAAAAATAAGCTCAAAATGGATTAAAGACCTAAATGTAAGGCCAGAAACTATCAAACTCTTAGAGGAAAACATAGGCAGAACACTCTATGACATAAATCACAGCAAGATCCTTCTTGACCCATCTCCTAGAGTAATGGAGATAAAAACAAAAATAAACAAATGGGACCTAATGAAACTTCAAAGCTTTTGCACAGCAAAGGAAACCATAAACAAGACCAAAAGACAGCCCTCAGAATGGGAGAAAATATTTGCAAATGAATCAACTGACAAAGGATTAATCTCTAAAATTTACAGGCAGCTCATGCAGCTCAATAACAAAAAAATAAACAACCCAATCCAAAAATGGGCAGAAGACCTAAATAGACATTTCTCCAAAGAAGATATACAGACTGCCAACAAACACATGAAAGAATGCTCAACATCATTAATCATTAGAGAAATGCAAATCAAAACTACAATGAGATATCATCTCACACCAGTCAGAATGGCCATCATCAAAAAATCTAGAAACAATAAATGCTGGAGAGGGTGTGGAGAAAAGGGAACACTCTTGCAGTGCTCATGGGAATGTGAATTGGTTCAGCCACTATGGAGAACAGTATGGAGGTTCCTTAAAAAACTACAAATAGAACTACCATATGACCCAGCAATCCCACTACTAGGTATATACCCTGAGGAAACCAGAATTCAGAAAGAGTCATGTACCAAAATGTTCACTGCAGCTCTATTTACAATAGCCTGGAGATGGAAACAACCTAAGTGCCCATCGTCGGATGAATGCATAAAGAAGATGTGGCACACATATACAATGGAGTATTACTCAGCCATAAAAAGAAACGAAATTGAGCTATTTGTAATGAGGTGGGTAGACCTAGAGTCTGTCATACAGAGTGAAGTAAGTCAGAAAGAGAAAGACAAATACCGTATGCTAACACATGTATATGGAATTTAA
>NW_006784922.1:4123600-4146759 GCF_000442215.2 Lipotes vexillifer | reverse complement strand
GGGGTGGGATAGGAAGGGTGGGAGGGAGGGAGACAAAGAGGGAAGAGATATTGGAACATATGTATATGTATAACTGATTCACTCTGTTATAAAGCAGAAACTGACACACCATTGTAAAGCAATTATACCCCAATAAAGATGTTAAAAAAAAATAATGGAAGGATTTAAAACTAGCTTCTCTGGAGGGCAGGGTGGGCAAGGGGACAGATATTGCGGGTATTTGCAGGGCTCCGAACTGAAGGGGAATTAAATTCAAAGTCTGATTGATATTTGACCTGGCCAGTCACCACTAGCTGCAAACACCATTCCCTTGAGCAAAGGAGAAATTATGCTCGTGGTAGACGAAAGGAACTCAGAAAGCAAGAGAACATTTAAGCAAAGAGTTTTGAAGAAACTCCAAGTGAAGGGTCCACAGAAGTGGAACAGTTGCAGAGAAGAGAAGTGGAGATTGGAGACAACATCTGGGAAGGTTCTCAAGGGCATCAAGGCAGCATGGGGGTAGATAGGTTTATGGGGAGCCTGATTAAGCCATTTATTCAACAAGTATTTGAATATCTTCTAAGTGTTAGGCACCATCTTCTAGGTGCTAGGGACACAGTGGTGAGGAAAAGCAGACAATTCTAGCCTTCATGGAGCTACTGGCGGAAAAGGGCAGACATCAACTAATAGCTCAAACATCAAGGTCACAACTGTGCTAAGTGCTACAGAGGATAGGTGCTCAATGCTATGAGAGTGTACTGTATAGTGGGGAGATTTCTCTTAATTGAGAAGGTCACAGATGGTTTCTTGAAGAAGTGATGCTCAAGCTGAATCTTGAAGTAAAGGTAGGATACAATTCAAGGCAGCAGGAATAGCACATTGCTAAATCCAGAGGCGAGACGAGCGCAGCTGTTCGAGGGACAGAAGGAAGGCCAGAGTGCAGGAGAGCCTGGTGCAAGATCAGAGTGGTCTTTCTCCTAATGAAAATGATGGTTCTTTATTTGGTGATGAAGCTGGCTCTTTTCCAAACATTCCCTCCCTATTTTGCTAATCCAGGGACTGCATTACAATGACTCAGGATGCCCATTATCCATAGCTAACAGATTCAAGAGTGTGCTTGTCAACCACTCAACAAAGATTAATTGAACATTATTATTATTATTTATTATTATTATTATTATTATTATTTTGCGGTACGCGGGCCTCTCAATTTTGTGGCCTCTCCCGTTGCGGAGCACAGGCTCCGAACGCGCAGGCTCAGCGGCCATGGCTCACGGGCCCAGCCGCTCTGCGGCATGTGGGATCTTCCCGGACCGGGGCACGAACCCGTGTCCCCTGCATCGGCAGGCGGACTCTTAACCAGTGCGCCACCAGGGAAGCCCTAATTGAACATTATTTTATGCTGGGTTCTGAACTAGGAGCTGGTGCTTTAAGACATTCATACTTCTCCGGGTCTTAGAGGTTTCGATTGGTCCATATTAGTGAAATGTTTCACCTGCTTGGATATTCTGACCAATCACTTAATTTTGACACAGGATCCACCAGAAAAAGGAAGCGCTCTTGAAACTGGAACTAGCATGTGTTATAATGAATGGTAGAGTACAGTCTTGCCAAGACATTTTCCCTAGTTTCTTGAGATTCCTCAGCGCAGATCCGTAGTAAAGAACAACCCAACTGAAAAAGAGAACCCAGCTATTTCTTCCTTATATACTATCCATTAATCTGCGGGACATTGCTTCAACTCTCAAGTCTGGCTTATTTTTCCACAAATAGTACTACTGGACCTTTAAACCCGCAGTAGGAACAAACAGATTTTTAAACCAAAATGTTTCTCTATCCATGGGGATGTTTCATCCTACTGAAAATATTGTTAAGAACAAGATCCTCCTAAGGTTCTGTTGCTCTCTAGGCAGTCTTTTATTCTAAGGCAGAAAGAGTCTGGACTCAGAAATGTTCAGTCTTGGGAGAAATTCCAACTTGGTAATGATTTATCAGTATCATAGGCAGGGTCAGAATGAGCACAACAGGTGTATGACAGATGTAATTCCGAATACAAAGTAGTAAACCATGATTGTGCCCTGTTTCTATTTGACTTATTTATAAGTGATTGATTTCATAAACAAATTGGTTTGGTACTGCTGCCTGCCTTAGCAAATAAGAAAACAAACATCCTTTAGGTAGTTTGGCTTTGTTATGCAGTTATCACACTGCTGTCTGCCAGCGTCCCCTGTTTGCCTGCAGCCATGGAACACTGACGTAGAGTTTTTAGAAAATCCTAGAGTCCTTAGAAACTCCACATGAATCATTTAAAGGTGACCTGTTTGCCTGGCAAAATGAGTGTACTTTTTCCCTGTCCTTTATCTTGAGTTATACCTTGTCAAATTGTTGCCCTGAGTTATACCTTGTCAAATTGTTGCCCGGCATTAGATTATAGACTCTATATGTTAATGGTGGCTCCCTGTTAGTTTGTCTGCATAAATCTGGCTTATAATACTGCTAACTCTTGATTTCTAATTGCCCATTATAATTCACCAAGGACTAGGGGCACCACGTTGTGCTAAGTCTCTACAAGGGACAGAATAAGATTTATATATATAGCTCTGTCCTAGCATCTTAAAGTCTCTTGAGGAAGAAAAATTAATGCACACAAACCAACTAGAGGGTCTACTTTTGTTTCTTAGGAACTCCCTGTTCTTAAAGATTTTCACTGCACTTGCCTCGAGGCTCCCAAATGAAGATTATTTCCTTATTTTCTCTGCCTCTGTATTCCTGTGGTTTCAGTTCTCGCCCTGTACCATCACCAGACATCGAGCTCTGCCCCTTCAAAGTCAGAAAGTGACTCACATTGAAACATTTTAGCTTCACCGAAGATTTCCGGAGTCCTGGAGGGGGCATTGCATCGCGAAGTCCTCCGTGGTTTGACTTCCTGCTGCTATAGCCTCCTGACTCCCATGTTTTTCTGTCTCTGTACCTTAGCCTCTAAAGTAGCCAGCACATTCTTTCCCCTTTTCTCACAAAATGGTTGCAGAGAAGTGTAGGTATTCCGGGAGAAAAGGTCAGGGAGGTAATGGGTTTGCTACTTTAGGAATATGCAGGGAGTAGGACTGACTTGTTGTCTTGGGTTTCCCCCTGAAGCAGACCCTGAGTTAAAGAAACTTTTTCTTTAGGAGGTAATCCCAGGAAACAGAGATAAAGAATGAGGAAGTGAGACAGGAGAAAGAAGGAATCCAAGGAGAGTTCAGTGCTACCAGGGAGCTCTGGAAGGGAATATCAAGGGAAATTTTTCAAAAGGCAAAATCATACCTCTCATGCAAACATTAACATGTATCAAAGATTTTGTTCAACTCCTCACTTGTTAAGGAAACCAGTAAGATGTTACAACAAGTTCAAATGAAAATTTTACTTATTCTCTGCTGGATAAAATCCACCGACTTTGTCATGAGTGGAAAACATTGGCTTTACCATCAGTGCTCTACAAGTTAACGTGTGTCTCTGCAGACTGGTGGAATATCTAGTCAAAGACAATCCAAGTTGCATACCCTTTGAAAATAGACAAAGCCCTAAGGGTTGACAGACCACACTTCAAATTCCACGGAAAGAACATCCAATCATCTCTTTTACCCGTCTCGAAACCTTTCATAATTTTTGCTGACAGCAGTGTATAACATACCTCAGAGTTGTCCCACCTGAATGGCAAGGAAGCTGGAGTATTTATGTATTGAGTCCAGTCTGCCATTGATTGAGGAGTTTTAACATTCTGGCTTTTCCAGCTTGCTCTATTCATGGGCCAAGCATAGTTTCCTGACCAATAAAAAAAAAAAAAAAAAAAAAACAACCCTCAGGCAGAGTCTCAATTACTGGCAGGAAACAGCCTTCTGTGTGTAGAGGTGAATGCCAAGGGGAGTTGAGGAGAATAGGAGAAAAGGAGGACATCCATAGTGCCTGCTTTATTTGTCTTATCTATTTATTGGCTGATTTATCATTTTGTCTGTTTCACATTTCCCGCCAGAATTTAAGCTCCCTGAGGGCCAGAAATTTTCTGTCTTATTTTTCACTATCTTCCCAACACTTAGCCTACTATCAGGCACATGGTAGGTAATCCAGAAATATTTGATGACTGTTGTTGAATAAATATGGGCCTCAAGCTGGGCCTTGAAGACAGACTGTAGTTCCAATTAGAGGAAGGGATTTTGCAGGAACTTCTAAGAGGCCCATACAGTCAGGCTTTGTGTAGCATCCTTGGAACCAGTTACTTGCTCCATAGCCAACCTCCACCACAAGCCAAGGCTTGTTCGTATGAAAGCAGACTAACACAAAAGTACAGACTCTGCTTTCAACTTACTTGAAAAAGACCAAGAACACAATATTACACCTTCTTCCCACTGTTAATCACTACGCATTCGATATTTTTATGCTCATACACGCTAAGGCCCTTATATATACTTTCCACGACTCCGAGCAAAGAAAGTAGAAAAGAGCCGAGGGACATTTTCTGGGGAGCACACGGTATGCTTGTCAGGACCGATATGGAAAAGTCTATGAAAAAGCTAACTTGCATGTAGGCCTCACTGAACAGACCCGAGAGATGTACTGGTTTTATTAAGTAGCCAGATGGCCTTCAAGAGTAGCTAGAGGAGCAGACAGGCCCCAGATGACAAATGATGAGGGACCCTCCCTATGGGCATTTTGTTTTGAGACAATGTGTTGACATTAGGTATGGAATAAATCCATAACTGTGCTGTTCATGCAAATTCTTAAGACGAGCAGGTGCTATTCACCGACCTTACCCAAATGAAATTTTGCCAGGGAAAATAACCCAACTCTCTTTTAAATTCAGTTTTGGCAGGCTCCTTCCCCCACCCCCAACCTTCCAAAAAACTCAAAACAAAATTCTCAGCAAGAAACAAAGTGGAGAAAAAATAACTTGATAATTGCCCTTCATCTGAAATGGTTGACAGATGCCTTGTAGAAATTTGGAGTATTGTCCAGCTGCTTAGAATCTACTCATTTTAAATGGAGTGCTCACGAAAGCATCACCATTGTCAGATTATAAGGGAGCATTAAAAAAGCACTGTTAAATGGATACATGCGTTTTTATTGATGTCAGTACTATGTACCAGTGACATTAAATGGTTTAGAAATTCAGAGAACGTTGTAGATTGCACATAGGTTTTAGTCCTCAGAAGAAACTCTAGGGTTTGTCCCTGGTAATGTAAAATGTCCTTTATGTTTATGTATGTGTATGTGTTTGTTGTTGAATCCATATCTGGATTCTCTAGGGAGAGAGGGCTCTAAGAACCTGACCACCCTTTCTCTAGCTGAGTAACCCACTGAAGGCCACCAGATACCCAGGAAAAAAAATAGTAGTGGATAGGCTATCCCACCTCCTCTTATAGGTCACGAGTTTCCACTTTAGGATGACTTAGAAATTATCCAATCATTCATTCAAAAGAATGTTTTGAATTACTACTGTGTGACACACACTGGTTTTTTGGTGTTAGAAAAAAGATTGTTTTCCTTCATGGAGCTTATGTATTGTTGTGGAGAATAGCAGCAGATAGATCAAAGACACACTTTACAAAGCGCTAAGCAATGAATGTACAAAATTCCAGAGAAACATTTTAGTAGAGCACATATGCTAAGAAAATAGAGAAATATATGCAGTAACTATAAAAATAGAATAGGGGAACTTGGTGAAGGGAACTGAGAGAAAATTATGGGAATTTCAAGAAAGCCAGCAATCCATCACTTGTCAACTAGAATTTCTAGAGCCTCTGCCACATGCCCAGGACCATGCAAGAGGCACATAAAGAAATTTTTAAGTATAATTTTTGCCCTATGGGGCCTCAGGTCGCAGTGAGGATGCAACTCTGCACAGATAACAAAATTAGTGAATAACTCCTGTATGTAATTAAGAAGAAAAAAGTCACCAGCATAGAGAAGGAAAGTTACCTAGAGAAAGCATGTCTGGGGGAGTCTTGATTAGGAAACAAGGAGCTAGGTTTTACTCTGGCCATTTCTCCCCAAGAGATTATTCAGATGCAGAACCAGATCAAAGTGCCTCAGATTCTTGCCTGTTCTAAACATCCAGCTTCTTTACCATTAAGAGAGTGATCGTGATGGGAATAGTATATAGCAGCGTCCAGCATTTAGTGTGGCAAGCAGGAAAGCACATGGCAACTGTAAAATGCTGTCAGAACGTTCAACAGTGATCACCATTCCAGGAGGAGAAGCAGGAAATTGAGATTCTAACCCCACACCCTCCTTCTGAATTACCACTGCCTGTCAGCAGATATGAGAAATCTCTTCCTTAAAGCCCTACTTAGCAGACAGTTTCACCCTCTGCTCTTTACACCTGACCTAATGGAGTGTGCAGCAGCAGCAGCATCTATTCAGGACCCAGATATCCAGGAGATGGATATTTTCTTTCTCTTCAGGTCTAGGTCAGTAAAAGCCTGATCTGGCAATCTGAGAACAAGTTCTGTTTTACAATTATTCTGATTGCAGGAGCATAAATATTGACCAGAAAAATGCCCCTGGAATGGTGATAAATGCAAAGCACATGCAGGATTTGTATAACACGCACTGGGCGGGCTCCATCAGACAGACTGAAAGCTCTCCAGTATCCAAAGGAATCGAATACAGCAGAATCCATGCGTGTTAACATGCAGCTTCCAGACACAATGTTTGCAGAATCATGAGGAGCTCATGCAAAGGACTGACTCTGTGTCATCTACGAGTACACAGAAGACAGCACTAAAATGAGGGGCCAGCACCTGGCTTCTATTTCTGACTCTGCCAAACATACCCTGGCAGTGTCTCCAGAAACTGTAAAGCTGTGGGTTTTAAATTGTTGGGAAAAGTTAGCCTGTGGCTTTCTTTGCCCATGGGAACAGAGAGATAATTTTGCTACCTTTTTTTTTTTTTTTTTTTTTCCTTCCTTCTGCAATTGTCATCACTGTCCTCTCTTCTTGTTTGGAATTTGACCAAGTGCTTTCGGGACAATCTGGGGCTTAAAGTGAGGACTATCACTTTGACTTGGTGACCCCAAACTCTTTCCTCCATGCTCAGAATATAGGGCTAGACCAGTGGTTGTAAAGCATCATGTTATGACTAAAGATCACATGAGCAGTTTCTGCTTGGAGTGTGGACATTTGTCTAACAGAAAATATGCCCTTTCAGAACAGACATCCTCTCAACTCAAAATAGCTCATTAAGAACTAGGCTAACTTAATTCTATTGGAAATTAATAAGGTTCTAGAAATGTAGATGATTCATAGTTAGTGTACCAAGTATCAGTCATTCAAAACATGTGAATACTTACTTCCAGCATAAGTAAAAATATTAAAGTATAGAGTTCTTCCTTTCAGGAAGGCCAAAATAAGGAACTCTGTTCAACATACATATTTTTTAAAAATGCTATGGTTGGAGCAAACCCTAGCAATCTCTTAAAGTCCGTTACCAATGTAAATGAGCTGGCCGGATTTGCGATAGACTCCATGAGACTTCAGAGGATCTCTGGCGTGGAAGAGCTCATCCAGATGAACTACCTGGAGAAGTATGAGAGTAGACAGAGGAACTGGCTTGCAGAAATTAACCCCTTCTGGGCTCAGCCCTGATGTTTTCAGAGGGAGTCATCTGGGTAACCTTTGGAGGGTGACTCAGTAGAGAGGAAGGAGCAGGAGACCAAGAGTAAGAAGTCCAGGCTCCAATTTACTTGAAACCTCAGAGACTCATTTTCCGCATCTGTAAAATGGGGCTAATAATACTGCTGTTTGCACATCTCACAGGGTTGCTGCATGGAATAAGTAAACCCAAGAACTTTAATACTTTGAAAGATGTTAAGTTCCGTCCAAATCTGTATTATTCTTACTGAGGTAAAAGAGCAAAACTGTGGAAGCATTGGTTATTAGCGTTGAGGAAAAGCTTGAAGACCCAGGGAAAGGACACCATGACTGGGACACTGTACTGGGACCAAGCCCAGCTGGGGACATTTCTGCATAAGACCCCAAGATCGGCCCTGGGTATTCGACAACCTTGTGTGAGTGTTCAGTGGCGACACTTCAGCATTCTTGGCACCGTGCACCATGATGAAGGTCTAGCAGGTGCCGGTTCTCCTTATCAGCTGTGTCTGACAATCCTATTTCCAGTGAGTCACCATATACACTGTTTTCTCCTCTCCTCGCCTCGCCTCTCCTGCCACTCCTGGGCTCAAGACTGCCTATGGGACTAAAGTGTCACAGTTGCCATCCCCTGCAGGTAGTGAGGCCAGCAAAGCCCCCGCCTGCCACTGCTGAGCCCACGCCTAAGTCTGCTCCAGTGACATCTTCTCTGTGGTCCCCTGCATCTTCACAGGCACAAGGAGGAGCCACTCACAAGAGGACCTTGACCCAGGCCTCTGCTGCTTCTGCAGCTTCGTGTCTCAGCCTCAGACCCACCCTCCTCTTCCCTGCTTCGTGAGCCTGCAGCTCTGTGAACCACAGACCATCCTCCTTTATCTCCTGGCTCCAGTTAGGCTCTGCTGATAAGGGTCTAGGGGAGGCTGTGAGGCTGGGGGAGGGAGAAGGAACCTGCTGTTTCTTCGCTGCTCCTTGTTCTGGTCTGTGTCTTTGTAGCATCATTTCTTTACTCAGAGCAGCAGCAGTTGAATTAACCTCAAAGCTGCCCTTCGGTTTCCGTGGGCTCCTCCTCCAAGTCTCTAAACTTTAAAAATACGAAAATTTCCCTTTATTCCTCATCTGTGGGTATAACAGCTGCTCCTGCAGTTACTGCCTGTACAGTGTCTCACTATGCAATTCTTGCCTCTGCTTCTCTAGCACAGGGAGTCCTTGCTTTGCACAGTTACAATAGGTATGAGTTTCAGTTACTGCAGTTTCGTTAAATAACACCAGTTTCCCAACAACACAGTCAAATTTTAGTTACCGTGGTATATTAACTGGGAGTAATTGCATAACATACAGAATTTGTTGTCAGCTCCTTAGTCCACAAACCACTATGTAAATAACAGACGGGCACCATGATTGGTGACAAATCACATTATTTCTTTCCAAATCCATTTGAATTGTCACTCCATGTCTCTTGTTGCTCCCTTCACACACACAAACAGCAAAGCATGTGGTTGTGTTGTCTCTCGGACGCCCAGTGATAGAGCCTCGTGACATTTGAAGAAAACAGGTAACCGAAAGAGGGAATTGGCCGATAAAGATGAAAATGCAGCAAAAAGTGAAAAGTGATACCGTTAGAAGGGGAATCTAAATGGAACAGAAATGGAGTTATAGGAGAAACAGCTGACCGTCGGGAGGGAACGCTGATACTGCTGTCCTTTGAGAGACTGGCTGTGTAGGCAGAGAAAGTTAGCAAGGGCAGACTTACCAACATAAATGAGAAAAGTGGATTTGGCTTAAAGGACGAAGATGTCCCAGAGGAAAGGGCACTGACAAGACACCTCACAGTAAAGAAACTCCAGGAGATATTTTATGACATCGAAAGCATGAAAGGTAAAATGTTGAGAACTGATCCAAACTTAGAAATGAGTATGACAATTTGCCAAGACACAGAAAAGATGCTTGATCAGCATGGTACGTTATAAGACTGGAAGACAAGCACTGTTCAGATTCTTCTTTCTTTTTTTTTCTAAAAAAAGAAAGTGATTTATTAGAAAGAGTAGGTCTTACTCAATTGTGGGAGATGATGGAGTTGTCTATCTTGGCCATGGTCTTTGTGTCTAGTTCTGAGCCTGAAGTTATCATAGATCAACCAGGCTGGTGATTGGAAGCCAGCTGGAGGTGGACAGGAGCAAGGACACAATGGAACCTGTAAGGATGAACTAGAATCCACAAGGACAAGTTGGAACCCATGTCTGTCTCTCACCACCTCTAATTTCAACTTTGGCCATGGAGCTGTCCACTTATAGCTCAGGAAATGAAGAAGCTGAAGTAAGAGATCTGGTAGGAGCCTGAGGAACAGTAGATCTAGGTGCTGCCCCACACCAGTGAGGTGAGTTAGTGGATCTAAGATAGCATGCACGATCCACCACAGCCCATGAAGCCCTGCACCAACCTTCAGTGCATGAAAAGTATGGCTGGTGCTTCCCTTCTGCCTTCCAAATCTCCCACAAAATCTCTCTTGTGGCCTAAATAACCCAGAACCATACAAGGAAGGGATTTCTGGGAAACATGGTTCAGCTTAGTTAAGTGGACACAGTTCAAAGCCACCACATGTGCCCCGTAAGACCTGGCATCATCTGACCCCTGCCTATTTCTCCAGCCTTGTCTGAGTGAACTCTCCTTTTCTATTCTTTTTTCTTTTAATTTTATTGAAGTATAGTTGATGTACAATGTTGTATTAATTTCTGCTGTACAGCAAAGTGACTCAGTTATAGACATACATATTCTTTTTCATACTCTTCCATTATGATTTATCACAGGATATTGAATACAGTTCCCTGTGCTATACAAATTGTTCTTGAAAAAATTTTACAAAGATATAAAACACTTTAAATCCCCATGTTTCTAATGCTTTAAATTATAGTGTACTAAGTAAATATCAGTTTTTGTATGTTTTTCATTTCCTTACACATTTACAACTGACGATAGAGACTTTTTAATGTTTTGACAAAAATTTCTAATGTTTGTAGAACAGTTGTAGTTTTTCCCATTGATTATTAAGATCGCTTTCTGTAGCTGCAGCTTGTACAGTTTTTACAGTGCCATGTTACCAGGAAAAGCAAAGGCTGCCTATGTCTGGTTAATTTTTTAGAGTAAATTCTCTCTGTTTAAGGTGTGGCTTCTGTTCCCTGACTTGACCTGGGTCGATATGCCAGCCTATTGGAAATCCCCACCTCTCATGGCATTTTTCTGCATTTCACTGTGAGTTAGTAGGAGGGATCAGTGAATGAAGAGCCAGAAGACTTGGGTTGGAATCTAAGTTCCATTAGTTTCCTGAACATAAGTCACTTAACTCTCTGAGTTCCTATTTCCTCACCTAAAAATGAAGTTGATAACAAAATCTGCTACAGTAACAGTTGTTATGAGAACCCAGTGACACACACATGTGAAGTACATATAGTAGTAAGGTACTGGGGTAGGCTGGTTAATGGCGCCCAAAGATATCCACATCCTAATCCCCAGAACCTGTGAATATTACCTTACATGGCAAAGGGGGCTTTGCAGGTGTGATTAAGTTCAGGGTATTGGGTTGGGAGGATTATCTTGGATTATCTGGGTGGGCCCTAAATGTAATCACAAATGTCTTTAGAAGAGGGAGGTAGAGAGAGATTTGACTACAGAAGAGATGATGTGATGAAGGAAGCTGACACTGGAGGGATGCACGGTAAGATGGGGGAAGTGGCCCCAAGCCAAGGAATACAAGTGGCCACTAGAGACTGAAAAAGGCAAGGAAATAGATTCTGCCCTCACAGGATCCAAAATGAACCAGCCCTGCTGACCTTAACTTTAGCTCAATGAAACTGATTTTGGAATTCTGACCTCCAGAGAATAAATTTATCTTGTTGTAAGTAACTGAATATGTGATAAAATGTTACAGCAGCAATAGGAAACTAATACAGCTACAAAGTGCAGATATTATTGCTACTCTCAGTGAAACTGCTAATGCAGCCCCTTCTCCCTTAAGTCTTTTCCTTGGATTCATCCTACTTAGAGTTAAGTCCTCTAGAAAGCACCAGGAATGTTAAGTTGGAGGAAGACAGACAGCTGTGCTCGTTCACCGTTTGTCAAGTAGAACCAAGGAGGGCACAACCCCGTCTTCTTCTGTGCTCATGCACATGACCTGAAGATCACACTTTGTCCAAGTCTATTCTGGTGAATTCTCTCCAGTGGAGTGAAATGTTCTGTTCTTCTTGTACATTTTTTCAGAAAGATGGAAGTAAACCAGTTGCATCTTTCTTCTTGGCTTCCATTTCAGTGTATTATGCATGGTGAGATAAACTCTCTGGGCCTGCCCTCCTGAGCAACTTTAAGGGAACTGTCTCCAGAGAAAAGAGTGTTCTAGCAAAGTTGTATGTGCAGCTTTAGGACCCATAAAATGACAAGCTTCTGTAACTCCCGGATAGAAGTTGGAATGACATGTTTACATCACTGGCAGTAAAGGGGTTATATGTTTGCCTCGGTGACCCACAGAAGGTTGACTCCCATCTTTGTAGTTTTGTTTTCTTTTTTTTTTTTTTTTTCGTCTCTGCCTTTCAGTCATCTGGGTACTTATATTGTTGATTGGCATATATTTTTAAAAGAACAAAACTCAGTGGTAATAATGCTTCACTGGGTTTATCACTGCCCACACGGTCATGCCCAGAAATGGGAACCAGCCAGTACATGGCCTACCATCTTTACTGGAAGAATCTAGTTTTATGGGGATAAGTCTTAACATGTGCCTTTCTTGGTCAAATGCCAGTCAAGCTTTCTCTTGAATGGATTGGCTTAGCCTCTCATTAGTCAAACTGGTGGCTCCAAAAGGAAGTTTCTCCAGCAGTACCGTTACTGGTCGTGCCTGGGTGGCCTTACCTAGTCCCCAGCATTGTCAGCTGGGGTATGTCTCGGTGGGGAGCTGTGGAAGGGCAGCATGCTAAGGGAAGTGGCTAGAAGGCTTGGCGCCAGTGCTCTTTAGAGTTTTCTCTAAGATAGCTCAGCAAAATCCAATCTTAAAGTTATCACAGTTGCAAGTGAAGGGACAACATGACATTTTGTGCCCCTCATCTGAAATAGAAAAACATACACGATATCACCTTATGTATGTATGTAGTATTTTTGCCAAAAATGTTTAAAAGTAGTGTAGTTATGAGAATTCAGTCAAATAAATACAGAGTGTGGAACATTCTGTAAGACAGCTCCTGGACACTTCAAAAAAATGTCAATGTCATGAAAAACAAAAAAGGCAGGAGTAGATGAGAATTTTCTAAGTTAAAAAAGACTAAAGAAACATAACCAAATACAGCGTGGTAACTTGATTGGATTCTGGATTTTTAAAACTGCTGTAAAGTATATCATGGCGTTAATTGGGCATATTTAAATATGGACAGTACATTGGATATTTCAGAATAAATGTTAATTTCTCTGGGTGAGATAATACTTCTTAGCTAGAAAAATGTCATATTCTTAGGAGATATAAGCTGAAATATTTAGAAGTGAGATATCATGTTATAAGCTATTTACTTTCATGTCTTTTAAATAATTATAAATAAAAAGAGACTGAGAGGGCTTCCCTGGTGGCGCAGTGGTTGAGAGTCCGCGTGCCGATGCAGGGGACACGGGTTCGTGCCCCGATCCGGGAAGATCCCACATGCCGCGGAGCGGCTGGGCCCGTGAGCCATGGCTGCTGAGCCTGCGCGTCCAGAGCCTGTGCTCCACAATGGGAGAGGCCACAACAGTGAGAGGCCCGCGTACCACAAAAAAAAGAGACTGAGAGAGAGCACATATGTGGTAAAATGTTAACAACTGGGGAATCTTGGTGAAGAGTAAATGAGTGTTCATTGAATTGCTTTTCAACTTTTCTACAGATGTGATATTATTTTCAAAATAATTGGGAGATTTGAAATATATTTCAATTATCAAAAACATTCAGAGCACTATAGAAATTTACTTCATTCTGAGAGCATCTAGACACAACTTTTAAATCATATTGTGAGTTCTCTTGTCTATCAGTTTTCAATAAAGTAATAAAATCAACAGTAAATATAGTGTTGATAGTCCCTTAAAATACACAGCGTTCTAGTATTCAGAGTATATTAATGCCTGCATCCTATTTGATATGACTTGGCCGCTGAACACAAAGGTCCTCATTATAGATGAAAACCAGTTGCCCGGCAAGCCCAGTCCTCTTTCCATCTCTTCACTTTGCATTGGTGATGTCTACTTTTCCTACACAAATAGCCTTCCAGTATGGGAGCTGGACTCTGGCTCAATATATGTATATCCTGACCCCCTGATTTTGCTCTGCTCCCCAGATCCTGAGAGTTCTTATTCACAGACAAATAATGGATTATATCTGATGGGGTGGGGGAGTATTTTAGCTGCCCAAACAAGACAGCTGGCCCAAACTAATTAATAGTGAGTGTGCTTACCATCAAGAAAAGTATGCAGAGTGAGTACTACACTAATTATAAAACTGTTGATTATTGGAGACCTGAAAAGGCAGGAAAAGAATAGAATTTTGAAAAGTAATAAGTACTTGTTAGGACCTTTTTCTTTTGCTTATTGGAGAAATTGAAGATTTAAGTTCCAGGACTTGTTTAAGGTCAGAATTCCACCTGATTTTTCTTAATATTTACACAGCTTAAAGAGACATCGTTGGAGGTTAGTACAAAGGAATGTCTTATTGATTTGAACAGTGAGTAGAGGCATGGCTTACTGAGAGCAGCCTTCACGCAAGACATGCACAATAGAGGGATTGTTTTAACAAAGAACCGAACCGAAAAGGTTAAATAAATAAATAAATAAGAAGGCACTCCATCCTCAAGCTTGCCATCAAAAAGCTTAACTGAATTTATGTGGAGAAATGCTTTACTACGTACATACTAGCTCAAAAAAAAAAAAAAATCACTAAATTTTTAAATAGATAATAATTATCCAAGAGAAGACGAGAAATCCATACAACACTCCATAGGAGTAAATTGTAGACTCCGACCCAAGATCTATAACAACATGGAATGTGGTCCAATATCAGAACAATGACATTAAACACTATAACACTTCTGCAGGAACTTGTTACCATCATGGGAATTTCCTAGTCTCAACCCTTAACTCTCCCATTAAAGTTAACAGACACACCCACACTTAGAGAAAGCCTTGTCTGGGTAACAGAGGCTCAGGCCTCAGGAAAAGCACTGTAATTTTACTCACATCAAAAACCTTACTAAGGAGTCTGGGCAAATATTAACCAGTAACATTTATTGAGCACTTACTATGCATTAGGCCCTGTGCTAAGAGACTTATATGCAAACCTCCTCTAACCCTTAACAACAACCCAGTGGGGCAGGAGCAATATTTTATTTATTGTGCAGGAAGAGGCTGAAGATCAATAAATCAGGCCATTTGCTCAAGTTCACACAGAAAGCAAGTAGCAAAGCTGGGATTGGAACTTACTTAATCTGCTTCCAGAGCTGTGCGCTTTCTTTTTAATCATTTATTTATTTATTTATTTATTTATTTATTTATTTATTTATTTATTATTTTTGGCTGCCTTGGGTCTTCGTTGCTGTGCGTGGGCTTTTTCCAGTTGCAGCAAGCGGGGGTCACTCTTCGTTGAGGTGCACGGGCCTCTCTGCAGCGGCTTCTCTTGTTGCGGAGCATGGGCTCTAGAGCACAGACTTCAGTAATTGTGGCACACAGGCTCAGTAGTTGTGGCTTGTGGGCTCTAGAGTGCAGGCTCAGTAGTTGTGGCTCCCGGGCCTAGTTGCTCCGCGGCATGTGGGATCTTCCCAGACCAGGACTCAAACCCGTGTTCCCTGCATTGTCAGGCGGGATTCCTAACTACTGCGCCACCAGGGAAGCCTGATCTGTGTACTTTTAACATTCATGCTTACTCTTCAAGCAGGAGATGGAAGCACAGTAATTCTGTAACCGATAATAACCTCCTTCATATAGCTCTTCGGAATTTAGAAAATGCTTTGAAAATAGTATTTCAGATGACCATTACACGAATGCAATGGAATCAGCCATGTCTGTAAAAAGAGGAGCCTCACCGTGGGCAGGACTCTGAGCCCGTGAGCGGGTCTGGGCTCTCCATGGCCCCCATCTCCCATGGACCCCACCCTGCGGTTGGTGCCAGCTCCTTTTGCACAATTCTTGGCAAGTTCTCCGTTTTCTCCTTGGTCTGGTTCCTCAGGATGCAAATAAAAATGCAGGATTGGCTGTCTCCCTTGAGGTTGCCTCATTTGCCATCTGTCTCAGACTTGGGCCCACCCAGAAGCTCTGGCACACTCAGTTTTTTTGATCATTTTCCTTCTTTCTATTGATCCTTATGGAGATTTCGGTCCGGCGGGGACATCGGCTCTCTGGTTTCAGGAACTTTCTCTCCACTTTAGCAGTTATCAGCCCCATCCTCTGATGAGAAGAGAGTAGGCGATAAAACATCCACAAAGCCTGGAGTGCAATACAAATTATCTGTAGCTTTCGGATATTTATTTTACTAATTATCTGCCAAAAATGTGATTTCTTTTGCTGCCTGGCAGAAGGTTTTTGACTCTCCTTTTGCAGACAGAATTGCTCGATAAGGTTGATAGATGTCAGCAGAACCAGGGAGACTGGCCTTTTCCAAAACTGCATGGCTTTCGAGCAGCTGTGTCGGAAATCAAGCGACGGACCCAAGGGGAGTGGACCCAATGAGATCACACACATTAAAAAAGAGAGTGAGATTTTATGACAGTGCTTAGTAGCTATAGATATTTGGAAAGATATCAGAATTTACTCAGAATTACCTAGCACAAACAGGGTGATAATTGAAGAGTGTTTATAGGTTACAGGTGGA
Organism: Lipotes vexillifer; assembly: GCF_000442215.2. Classification (NCBI taxonomy): domain Eukaryota; kingdom Metazoa; phylum Chordata; class Mammalia; order Artiodactyla; family Lipotidae; genus Lipotes; species Lipotes vexillifer. The sequence continues at coordinate 4,130,301 of NW_006784922.1, read as the reverse complement.
TAGCAATGAATGCTCAGGTGAGTGAACAAATGCAGGGACAAACATTAGCTAAGCATTAACAGTGATGGGTGCTTTCATGTGTACAAATCCTCCCCATGGCTCTGTGAGGTAAAGACTGTTATTTCAGTTTTTATAGAAGAAGAAACTGAGGCTCTAAATGGTTGAGATACAAGTGCCCAAGATGATCCAGCCAGAAACTGGAGACTTCTGAATACAGATTTCTCTCCCTTTGGGTTGTTTAAAAATGCACCTGGGATCTTGTTGTTATTCAGGTTTGGTGAGGCCAACAGATCAGGAGACAATTGCCATTGAAAAGATAAGAGTTTGTTACAGTTCTCCAGAGGAAGGGGCACGGCACACCACACACGGCTACATGGGGAAGCACCAGGGTTGGTCAGGAGGCAAAGGTGTGAGAGAAAAGGATGGGCACAAAACTTTATTGTGCTTGTTGCAGGGAGGAATGGGTGAGGCAGGATAAGCAGCTGGGCAGGTATAGGACTGAGTAGTTTGAGTAATTTCAGCAGACTCTGGGATACTGGGAGTCTCTAGCTGTCTGGTAACTGCCCCTGGAGTGATTTAGAGCAGAGGGATAGTATCCTCAACATCAGGGCCTGGTAAAAGGAGGCAGGTGGAGGTATGGATTCAGGATTGGTTGGTTTGCATATGAAAGGCGTGCCCACGGACAAGTTGTTAGCTATCTCTAGGAATCGGCTAACCCTGAGAGGGGCAGTCCTTCCCCAGGTCTGCAAGGCCCCAAGATAGCAAAGTATCATAAAATACAGAAAATTTAAAACATGATAATACCACATGATAATAAACATAATACCACGTGGGTAAAAGGTATAGTTTTTATATCTGAGATTAGAGATGCCTAATGACAAGTTCTGGAAGCTTAAGATGTGGTCTTCCAAAATACAGCTGAAAACTAATCTAAAATATTTGACAGTCATTTTTAAATATCTCAAAGTTCCTTGACTTCTGTGTTTTGGGTTCATCCCAAAGCAAAACCTTTATCCCTAGCTCTAGTCTTGCTGCCTCTCCATTTTTAAGGAGAGGCCTCCCTGGCTAGGAGGCAACCCCCTTGTATGTTCTGCAGCTATCTGTTGATGTGGTCACTCTAGAACCTCCATGTCAGTTGAGTTCCCAATTTTTCTCTCAAACTTCAGAGACTGATTATTTAAGAATATAACCTGTGTTACCTTTGCCTTCTCCATTTTTGGATGAGTTGAAGTCCACAGCCAGAAATCTCCTCTTCTGTGTTCATGCATACCTATTATTAAATAATTATCATGATAACACTTATAAAAATATCTGATTTGTCTTGAGCATTTACTCTGTGTCTGGCATTGTGCTAATTATTTTATATTCATTTTGTGATTTTTATCCTTGCAACAACTCTATGAGATAAATACTGTTAGTCCAATTTTTGAAATGAGGAAACTAGAGCAGGGGAAATTAACTAAATCGCTAGGACTAGTAAGGCTGTGCCTAATTCAGCCCCAGGTCTGTCTGATATCAGTGCTAATGCTTTGCACCGTTAGCTGCCTTTCAGTCTTCAGTGTACATTTCTCTGCTACAGTAAGGTACCACTTATTTGTATCCGCCAGTTTCATGGTCTCACTGACATTGATGATGCAACAAATCCCCAAACCAGGTGTGTGCTCTTTATTGGAGGGACAGAAGTCAGGGACAGAACCTTAGGTCTTGAGAGAACAGGAAGTGGGAAGGCCTGGCCCAGGAGGAAGGGAAATTCAGTGATAGCTTTGGAGGAGCTGGAATATCAAGCAGGGAGGATCTGAGGTCATCATGGAGCCACCAAACAGGGACTCAGTTACTGAAAGTGAGAGGCAAGGCAGAACTTAGTAATAGAAGAACAAAGGAAAAGGCCAGCACTGGAACTGTCATACGGCCAGAACAGGGCCAGTTGCTGGGTCAGAAGGTTGCAGAGCCTGAGAGCTCGACAGGGGAAGTGTCCTCTACTGGCTTTGTTAGAAATCATGAGTGTTCCTGGGTCTTGGGCGGGGCTGAACCTCTAGGTGAGAACTAAGTATTCCAGCTTCAAGAGTGTAGGGTAAGCAGAGGCCTTGGGTCAGAGAGACCTCGAGAATATGCATTGCAAACACTTGGTCACTAGTCTTATCAATCCGCTGTTAGGTTACCAGCACCAAGGCTCAGCCCTGTGTATTGAAGCAGAAGGGAAGCACTTGTGTGTGTACTCTAAAGGGTGAATGCTGAAAAATGACCCCATACACACATATTCTTAAATTAACTCCCTGCTTTGCCCGAATTTCTTCCCATCATAGGCATTCCTTTGGATTCAGACATTATTTTTCTGAAGGTTCTAGATAAAATATTACACTTAGTTGGGAGGAGTAAGAGGTTAGCCCATTGGCACCCATTTCAGTGATCCATGAGCTGTATGTAAGGATATCACGGTGGTGAGCCTACCTGGCAGAGACAGGGACCTGAGGACACAATTAAAGGACAGTGCAGGTAAATTTTAATGGGGAATGCCACCCTAAAATACAGCTAAGTAAGACCCAGGAGGGCTGCCATGAGTGGAGATCTCAGTACGGGGAGGTGGGGGAGGGGAGCAGGGGAAAGAATGAGCACCCACTGTGTACCTTTCACATGCTAATACCGTTCCATGCCCTGTATCTTACTGAACACAAAGATTGAAAAGTAGGTATCGTAATTCTGCTAGCTATGTGGAAATCGACTATATCTTAAGCCCTTCAGGGGGTTAAAATAAGTGTCCAAGGTCTCTCAGCTAGTTATTGGTGGAACTAGAATGAAAATCCAGATCTGACTCTAAAGCCCATGTTCTTTTTCACTGTGTCAACAGTGCAGGAAATGCCAAAGATAAATTTGTCTTTCCTAATTTTCCCCAGAGTCCACCCCAATGATAACCAGAATTGATGCACATCTGCGAAGTGGGTCCTTTAACATAAGCCACGTTCACAGGTTCTGACTCTTCAGTCCTGTGGACCAAGTTTCTTTGATAGCGCTCCAGGGAAGCCAACACTCAGGGTCACTGTTTTGGAATGCTAAATGCTTTCCTTCATTTTCAAATTGCTTCCCTGTTTAAAAGGCAACATGACAAGCTTTTTAAGTTTTAAAAATGCCCCGCAGGGAGACGTGTGCATGTCATTTTGAACTGTGATTGTTGAGAAATGTCTTTTTTTATTTTTAAATGTTCCTTCAACTCACGAAGACATTTAAGAAACAAAAATGAGGCTTTTAAAACATCCTACTTATCCCCGGAGTGATTTGTTCTTTGCAGAGCAAAAGCCAAATGGTAGTCAAAAAGGACTGCTTAGACTGGGTTCCCCAGCCCAATGGGTGCTCTCAGGATTTTGAGGGACTCCTTAGGGTCTTCCATTACCCTGAGTCCACTGACACCCTCAAATGAAGTATGTTGGCCTCAGTACTAGCCCAGGTAGTCCACATCTATAGCCATTTATTGAGAGCTCACAAGATAGTACGCTCTGTCTCCACTGTTCCACACACCAACATACAGGAATTAGGAAGTAGACCTGATTAATTATGTCTAGACTTTGAGACTATATTCTATTCATTTTCCATCTGTATTATATGGAAGTCACTGGAAGAAATGTGGCCCAGGACAAGCCTTGGTGACAAATGAATCTAGGAGATGGTGTGAGACACAAACCAGGGCTGTAGAGTAGATGACCAAACACTGTGTGAGGGTTGAATAAGAAAACTCTTCATCACCTGAACACTAAGTCAGGAAGAATTCCAAATGAAGATTTTAAGCCGGTTGCTAACAAATACCTGGTAAACCCCGTGGGATAGCTGTTTTTGTTTTGTTTCGTAGCGTAAGTGAAACACTTTCAGCCACGTTTGAGCCTGAAAGATTGGAGGGGATAACACTTTCTTTGTTTACCATTAGGGCAAATAAGAACTCCTGTTTTCTTCCCAGTGTAACTCAGAGAAAATGAAACTTCAACCCTGAAATATTTTTTAAAACGTACATTCCTTGATCATAAGGTTAAAGGATACAAGAAAAGTTGACTATTTCAAAAAATTACATATAGGTTAAAATGCAAGAATTCATTTTTATTACCTCAGATTCATCAAGGGTGCCCAACTCAAGCTGTCTGCCACTTTCATTTATGTCTCATGGGGTGGCCTTGAACAGAGCAGTGCCTCTGTTTTTCTTTCTACAAATACTCGTATTAACAGCTAACCTTCAGGTTGAGGGACTTGACTATTTCAGTGAATATAGGCATACCTCAGAGATATTGTGTGTTTGATGTCAGACCAATGTAACAAAGCAAATATCGCAATAAAGCAAGACACAAATTTCTTTGTTTCCCAGTGCAAAAACAGTTATGTGTACACTATCTGTTTACACTATACTGTAGTTTGTTCAGGATTCTTAATAGCCTTACGTTAAAAACAAACAAAAACAATGTACATACCTCAATTTAAGAGATTTTTTTATTGCTAAAAGATGCTAACCATATGATCTGAGCCTTCATTGAGTTGTAATCTTTTTGCTGGTAGTGGGTCTTGCCCCAGCGTTGATGGCTGCTGGCTGATCAGGGTGGTAGGTGATGAAAGCTGGGGTGGCTGTGACCATTTCTTAAAATAGACAACAGTGAAGTTTGCCTCAGAGATCGCCTCTTCCTTTCATGGAAGATTTCTCTGTAGCATGCAATGCTCTTTGATACCATTTTACCCGCAGCAGAACTTTTTTCATTATTGGAGTCAGTCCTCGCAAACCCTGCCTCTGCTTTGTCAGCAAAGTTTGTGTAATATTCTAAATCCTTTGTTGTCCTTTCAACAATCTTCACAGCATCTTCACCAGGAGTAGATTCCATCTCAAGAAAAACCACTTTCTTTGCTCATCCATAAGAAGCAACTCCTCATTCATTAACGTCTTATCATGAGACACAGCAGTGCAGTCATATCTTCAAGCTCCATTTCTAATTCTAGTTCTCTTGCTATTTCCACCTCTGCAGTGACTTCCTCCACTGAATTTTTAAAAAATATTTTGACTTTATTTGAGTATAGTTGATTTACAATGTTGTGTTAGTGTCAGGTGTACAGCAAAGTGATTCAGTTATACATATACATATATTCATTCTTTTTTAGATTCTTTTCTCATATAGGTTACCACAGAATATTGAGTAGAGTTCCCTGTGCTATACAGTAGGTCCTTGTTCGTTATCTGTCTTACACGTAGTAGTGTGTGTATGTTTATCCCAAGCTCCTGATTTGCTTCCCCCTCCCCACATTTCCCCTTTGGTAACCATAAGTTTGTTTTCAATATCTGTAAGTCTTGAACCCCTCAAGGTCATCCATGAGGGTTGGAATCCACTTCTTCCAAACTCCTGTTAATCTTGATATCTTGATCTCTTCTCATGTATCATGAGTGTTCTCAATGGCATCTAGAATGGTGAATCCTTTCCAGAAAGTTTCAATTGACTTTGCCCAGATCCATCAGAGGGATCACTATCTATGGCCGCTATCTATGGCACTATCTGTGGCAGCTACAGCCTTGCAAAATGTATTTCTTAATAAGACTTAAAAGTCAAAATTACTCCTTGATCCTTGGGCTGCAAAATGGATGTTGTGTTAGCAGACGTGAAAACATTACTCTCATTGTGTATCTCCATCAGAGCTCTTGGGTGACCAGGTACTTTGTCAGTGAGCAGTCATATTTTGAAAGGAATCTTTTTTCTGAGCACTAGGCCTCAACCAGTGGCATTAAAATATTCAGTAAACCATGTTGTCAACAGAGGTGCTGTCATCCAGGCTTTGTTTTTCCATTTATAGAGCAGAGGCAGAGTAGACTGAGCATAATTCTTAAGGGTCCTGGAATTTTCAGAATGGTAAATGAATGTTGGATCCAACTTCAAGTCACCAGCCGCATTAGCCCCTAACAAGAGTCGGCCTGTTTTTTGAAGCATTGAAGCCAGACATTGACTTTTCCTCTCTAGCTATGAAAGCCCTAGATGGCATCTTTTCCCAATAGAAGGCTGTTTCATCTACACTGAAAGTCTGTTGTTTAGTGTAGGCATCTTTAAGAATTATCTTAGCTAGAGCTTCTGGATAACTTGCTGCAGCTTCGACAACAGCACTTGCTGCTTCACCTTGCAAGGTGAGGTATCTTATGTTATGGAGACGGCTTCTTTCCTTCAACCTCATGAACCAACCTCTGCTTGCCTCACATTTTTCTTCTGCAGCTTCCTCAACTCTCTCAGCCTTCATAGAATTAAAGAGAGTTAGGGCCTTGCTCTGGATTAGGCTTTGGCTTAAGGGAATATTGCGGCTGGTTTGATCTTCTATCCAGACAGCTAAAACTTTCTCCATATCAGCAATAAGGCTGTTTCACTTTCTTATCTTTTATGTGTTCACTGGAGTAGCGCTTTTAATTCCCTGCAAGATTTTTTCCTTTGCATTCACAACTTGGCTAACTGCCTGGTGGAAGAGACTTAGCTTTTGGCCTGTCTCAGCTTTTGACATGCCTTCCTCACTGAGCTTAATCATTTCTATCTTTCGATTTAAATGAGAGACATGTGACTCTCCTTTCACTTGAATACGTAGAGACTATTGTAAAGTTATTAATTGGCCTATTTTCAAGATCTTTTTTTTTTTTACGGTACGTGGGCTTCTCACTGTTGTGGCCTCTCCCGTTGCGGAGCACAGGCTCCGGACGCGCAGGCTCAGCG
>NW_006784922.1:4068125-4123340 GCF_000442215.2 Lipotes vexillifer | reverse complement strand
CCCATGTCCCCTGCATCGGCAGGCGGACTCACAACCACTGCGCCACCAGGGAAGCCCTATTTTCAAGATCTTTGTGTCTCAGGGATTAGGCAGGCCTGAAGAGAGGGTGAGAGATGAGGAAACAGCCAGTCAGCGTAGCAGTCAGAACACCCACAACATTTATTAAGTTTTCCAGCCTATATGGGTGTGGTTTGTGGTGCCCCCAAACAATTATAACATCAAGATCACTGATCACAGATGACCATAACAAATATAATAATAATGAAAAGCTTACAGTATTGAAAGAATTACCAAAATGTGACTCACAGACATAAAGTGAGCAAATACTGTTGGAAAAATGGCACCAATAGACTTGCTCAACACAGGGTTGCCACAAACCTTCAATTTTTGTTTTAAAAAAAAACAACCCCCCCCACACACACAATATCTGTGAAGCGCAGTAAAACAAGGTATACCTGTACTGTTACCAGACAAATCTCAAATGAAAAATGTCAATAGAACCAGAAAAATTAGAAAAAAACAGCAAAGACCCAAGTTGGTCTGGGTATTTTTTCTTATCCCATATGCTCTTCCTCTATTTAACTATTTAACTTCTCCTCTGTTTGCCTCTTGTAGACTCAATGATAGTGTCACAGGCAGGTGGGAATAGATTAGCTTAGTATCAACAGAGGGGAGGAAGGAGGACGAGGGAGTCCTAAGCAAATGGACCCAGCTACAAAATGTCTTGGATTTTCGTGTAAGCTGATAAAGAACATTCCTGCAGGACAGTTAGAGGGCCAACACAAAAAGCAGTGAGTGCAGCTCTGAGGACCAGGGTGACAAAGAAGCACCACCTCTGCCGCCTACCCTGTTCAGTTGGTATAGCTGCCCGCCCTGCTAGCTTGAGAAGGGTTCTGAGGTTGCCCCATGCTTCCGGTGAAAGTGTGCTGTGATTGATTAGTGATATCTGACATGGGCGTGGCTGGGAGAAATGTAACAGAATAACTCCCTTTATTAAAAATGTATTCTCAAAACAATGCTGTGAGATAGATATTATTCATCTCATTTTGCAGGAGATGAAACCGAGACTTAAAATAGTTAAGGAGATTTTCCAAGGAAACAGCTGCAGAGTGCCAGAGCTGGGGTTTGAACCTGGCTCTGTCTCTCTCCAAAGCTCCCGCATCTTCTACAAATACACATTGCCCATCTTCACTGGTGATACAAGCTATGCGAACTAGGGGAAGATACTACTCTAGGCCTCGGGGTCTGCTTCCCCCAAATGGAGGTGACTGTCTCAGCAATGCCTGCTTCATAGAGTCATAATAAGAAGGACTTGTTGCATAACTATATGATAAAGTTCACAAAATCTTACAACTACAGATGGTACTTACATGGTACCAGCATATAATGTCAGGCATGATCATCTTCCTACTTCTTGTCTCCTGATAATACTGCTGTCTGCTGATGACTCATTTTAGGACACTAAGGCCAAGTTCCTATAAATCAACCAATTCTGAGTATTTGATTGCCTTCAAAGAGTACTGTAGTCACTTTCTAAAATTCCTCCTAATAAACGCTTCCCTCAGTTAAGTCTGTGAGAGGGAAACCTTTCTCCATTGGCAGCTCTCAAAAGTGCTGGAGCTCCCTGCTGTAACTAATGCTTCTCTAGAGGCCTTAATAGATTGCTGAAATTGTGAACTTTAATATTGCAATAACATTGGTTTTGCCTTAATGTGCTGTAAAAAGTTTTTGTAAAAATAAGCAACCTTTTCTATGCATATTTTCACATCCACAGCATTTGCGTATGTGTGGTTTTCTGTTAAGCTTTTTTCCATTCTTGAAATCATAAAAATGCTCAAACTAATGCAAAACTGTGGAACAAGTTTCACGGGAGATTATTGCTAGATTATTACTGTTATTACTATCCTGCTTCATACATTTGTCAATTAAATATGTTTTCAGAAGTGCCTATGGAGCGCACTGTGAAGGTTATTAACTCAGGAAATCGCCGAATGACAGGTCACGAGAATATTATCGTTTTCCCTCCTACTTTTTACTTCTATATTATATATATATATATATATATATATATATAATCTCTACTTTTTTGCAAAACTGTACCTAAACTGGGGGAAAGGGTTTTATAAATAACAGCGAATTTCTAATTTTTCACAATTTAAGCATAACAATTTATCACTCAAATTTCATTCTCAATATTGAACATATTAACATAGCAAAAAACCTAAATTTTCATTCCTTCAACATGTCACTGTTTCACACCCCTTAGAATGGCCATTATTAAAAATGGAGAATAACAAGTGGTGTTGAGGACTCCTAGAAATTGGAACCCTTGTGCGTCGCTGATGGGAATGTAAATGTAGCCAGTGTGGAAAACAGTTTGGCAGTTCCTCAAACAGTTAAACAGGTTAAAATTACCTTATGATCCATCAATTCCACTCCTATGTATATGTCCCAAAGCATTGAAAGCAGGGACTCAAACAGATACTTGTATAGCAATCTCCATACCGGTACTATTCACAATAGCCAAAAGGTGGAAACAACCCAGATACCTATCAATAGATGAATTAGATAAGCCAAATGTTGTATATCCATACAATGGATTATAATTCAGCCTTAAAAAGGAATGAAATTCTGATATGTGTTACAACAGACATGAACCTTAAAACCATTTTGCTAGGTGAATAAGCCAGACACAAAAGAACAAATACTGTATAATTCCACTTATATGAGGTACCTAGAGTAGTCAAGTTCATTGAGACAGAAAGCAGAGTAGAGGTTGTCAGAGACTCGGGACAGGAGGAAATGGGGAGTTATTGTTTAATTGGTATAGCATTTCTGTTTGGGATGATAGGAAAGTTCTGGAAATGAGTAATGGTGATGGTTGTACAGAATTGTGAATGTACTTACTGCCACTGCATTGTATACTTAAAAATGGTTAAAAAGGTAAATTTCATCTTATGTATATTTTACCATAATAAAAAAAAAGAAAACTAATTACTTGTGAAGATAGACTGTGTGTCATGTAGTACTTAATAGATGAAACTTGCAGTGATCATCAATATAATTTTAAAATAACATTGATTTACAAGCCAAAATAAACATTTGACTAAAAACATTTTTTAAATGTCACTAATTCCACAGTGTTTTCAGTGTTCCTATCCCCAAATATTTATCAAGTGCTGATTTTGCGGCAAACATACTATCTGCCACTGGGGATACAAAAAATGACTAAGCCACAGTACCTAACCTAGAGGTAATTATAGGGAACACAGTAGTAGAAAACACAAACATATGAGCCCATCATCCAATATATTATAAACATGTTGATAGAAGCATTTATGTAGCTTTATGTGCCAAAGTAAATAACCCAGATTTAGGGTTAGTCTAAGAAGACTTCCCAGAAGGAGTGACACTCATTCTGAATCTTGAAGGACAAATAAGAGTTTGCTAAGAGAAGAAGGAAGTTGGAGAGGGAGTGTCCTAGGCAGAGAGAATGCCTCAGCCAGGCCAACCACAGTCCCGGGGCAGAAAGCACAAAGGCCTTGGCAGGTGAATTTGGAGAAATAAACTGTTTCCAGAATACAGAGGCCCTTGAATAGCTTACTTTTTTTCCTTAATTTTTTAATTGAAGTGTAGTTGATTTACAGTATTGTGTTGGTTTCAGGTGTACAGCAAAGTACCTTGAATAGCTTATTAAAGAATAAAGGTTTTCTCCTAAACCATGTAAGTCCTTTGAAAAGTTTGAGAAAGGAGAGTACTGTCATCAAGGTTCATGTTTTATAAAGATTGTCTTCAGAGGTAAGGGTATATTGTGTAAGTGTAAGGGGCAAGGACAGTGATTAGATGATATTGCAAGTCTAATTATTTCAATATTTATTGAATGTCTAAATGCCTATTAAGTGTCAGGCACTATTTCTAGACTCTGGGAATAGTGGTAAACAAAACAGGACAAAAAAAAATGCCTTCCCTCTTAGATCTCGTGAAGCAAGACAGAAAATAAACAAAATAAATCTAATGAGGCTATGAGACCTTTCTCTCACTTAAAGACTTCACTTAACTAGAAAGATAAGCAGGGAACCAGGTGAAAATATGACTGTAGAAAACACTGATGCTAATTTTTTCCTTCTTAGTAATAGAAAGATTATCTCAAAGACACGGTTGTAACTGCTTTTCTTGAATTACTATTGCCTAAATCTATGTGGGTTCAATCTATATTGGGAAGGATTTGAGATGATAATACAAAAGGCTTTCTTAATAATGTTGTCTTCCAGTGAAATGAATCCCTTAGACTGTCTGTGGTTTTACCCTTCCTGGGTATCTTTATAAAAATTAAGGTCATGGGCTTCCCTGGTGGCGCAGTGGCTGAGAGTCTGCCTGCCGATGCAGGGGACGCGGGTTCATGCCCCGGTCCGGGAGGATCCCACATGCCGCGGAGCGGCTGGGCCCGTGAGCCGTGGCCGCTGAGCCTGCGCGTCCGGAGCCTGTGCTCCGCAGCAGGAGAGGCCGCAACAGTGAGAGGCCCGCGTACTGCAAAAAAAAAAAAAAATTAAGGTCATTTCTTCTCTTTAGTTTGGGCACTCCAGGTCTGGTTCACTTGAAGGCTGAAGAATGTTCTTCATCAATGATGGTCCATAGGTTCTTCTTGTCAGGATTCCAGCCTGGGCCTTCTGTTTACCTCTTTCTGTGCCTGTGTAGACCAGCTACCTGGTCTACACAATTCCAGAAAGACAGAAAAGATTCTGGTCTGCAGGTCCACGTTGTATGCAGTCCTGATTTTTATAGCCTTCTCTTTTTTTATTTTGAGTAGACTCGCAGTCAGTAACCCCCTTAACTCACTTGGTGTTATATCCATAGCCTCTTTATTATTACTGTTACCAAACCCCAGTTCACGTGCCCAATGCACAGTGAGGGCAAACAAACCTAAGTGTTGGAGTTTGGAGCACAGAAAATTTTATCACAAGGGCCAAGCAAGGAAAATGGGCAGGTCATGCTCAGAAAACCTGAACTCCCCAAATGGTTTTCAGGGAAGAGCTTTTATAGAAAAAATTTGGGGGGGAGGGCTGCAGGGTGTGTGACTTTCTTCTGAGTGGTTGGTGGTGAGGTAATGGGGTGGTGGTCCAGGAATCTCAGTCATCAGTCTTCTGGTTCCAACCAGTCTGGGGTCCCTGTGCTTGTGCTCAGACTGAAGTTACCATCCTCCACCTGGGTACGGGCCAGAGAATTCAGAGATATGTATCAGATTGCTATGTATATCCCCAGAGGGGGCCCCTGTCCCATCCTGCACTATTGTTTCTTTCTGCATTTCCTCCCTTCTCTAATTAGCAACTGTTTGAATCTGCCCTTTGCTATTCAGGGAAAGCCCAAGAGGCTGACGCCTTTTTCCTACAAGCAAGAAACCAGGGTGCACAGAAAGGCCTTTGTACCCAGGAGGGCCCCCCAGGGTGCTGACTGGTTTCCTGACGATTGTTGCACATCTATCGGTAAGCCCTCACAGGTCTGTGGCCTTGCTCTGGGGACTTTAATTCTCACTCTGCAGAATCATTACCCCTTCTCCTTGGCATTGAGGTTTTCCATTATATTTCAGGATTTGTATTTTAAAATGTACATGTTTGAAGTGATCTTATAAGTACAAAGAACTACTAAGAAGGTATGGAGGGAGGCTTAACAGGAGCTGCAAATTCTCCTTCTTGATCCTTCTACTTCCTCTAGCTTTTTCTGCTCCTTAACTAAATGCATTAAAGAGAAACAGCTCTTAATTGGAGTGGGAGTGGGGGATTGTAGGAGCAAATCACGGAGCTGGCCCGGGGGGGAAGCTGGCCTTCAGTGCCACGACACCCGCTTTGCATGCTTCTGTTCCTCTTCCTTCTGGAAGCCCAATGCTTCACACGGACGCAGTGACCAGCACGCTAACTGGACACTGAGGTGATCTGCTATGGATTGCCCTTCTCCGGAGCTCCTCCTACACATGTCTTTCTCTCACCTCTCTCCTAACAAACCTTATGGGTATCGGTTCACATTTCTTAAAACCTTCCTCTTATCCTGCGAACTATTTCCAGTTAAGTTTTTTAATTGTTGACAATGGACTACTGAGTTACCACTCCTAGAAAAGCTTTCTGTTGTATGGATAGTTAGCATCATAATCGAAAGGGTTAAGCTATAGCCACATTTGATCAGTTGTTCTGGAAGAGAAAACTACCAAAGAGATTTTTTGGTCAGGTTGGCCTTTTTGTTTCTTACTGTCAAACATCGGGGAGCCCCTTTGTCTGCCTCTAGAAAAGACCAGCACAAGCCAGGACACAGAAAAAAATGGCACCATCATTTGTTTTGTTCCATTCGTGTTTTCCTGCCCGGGTTCAAGAGGAAGACTTCTGGACTGGCTAAGTTCATTTATTTAAATAAGAGATCCAAAGCAGATGGAAAAAATAATTACAGAGAAGTCAGGAAGATCATGGATCAGTGGCATAAAATACAAGTCCTATGGGAACCACAATGCAGAGTCTAGATCGAAAGGTCAAGGGTGGGTGAACTCACAGGCATTGACAACCACATGTGACAGAGTGCACGAGCTTTGGTGTCAGACAGATTTGGTTCTGCGGGCTGAAGAGGCAGACCTATTCCTTCCTGTATCATGGCCCTTAGGCAGTGGGGCCTTAGCTCTTTCTCCACAGAACACAGGTCTGGGGGAGGATGGATTGTGGTGAAAACCAGCCCAAGATTCTAGTACACAGTGGGGAAATGGCTGATGTCACCTCTGAGGTGCTGCCTTGGGTCTGGGCACAATCACTGGAATTCTTTGGAGCATGGTTAAATGCACACATCTTGTTGTGAAAGCTACTGGGCTTCATCTCTTTGTATCCAGCTGCATCCAGGCCTGAGGCTGCTGACATTTGACACCAGGAGCTATTTATTTAGTGCAGAGTGCCTATTTGTATCTTGCAAGGCCTTGGGGGTTAGGGTGGAGGGAAGGGGTGGGAGCCAGTACCAAGGGCCTGCAGCATCTACTGTGTCTTCACTATTCAGGACTTGTAACTAAAATATTTAAAGAAACTGATTTCAAATGGAAATTAAAGGGCAAATGTTCCCCTTCCCCTTAAAAAAAAAAAAAGAAAGAAAAGAAAAAGAGCAATTTCCTGCTCTTTCTCTTCTATCTCTGTGGCCTTGGGTAAATTTCTTAATCTCATGTCTTCTCCTCTATAAGATGGACATCACAATACTCACTTTTCAGTGTAGTTTAAGGATACAGATGCTATTTGTAAAGTAGTTAGCCCAGAACCTAGACTATACATAGGGCTGAGAAAATGATAGCTATTATGATAATAAGTATTGAACTTTTTACCAGATATGAAATAGGCTGTAAATAGTTACGTTACTTGGATTTCACTGAAACTATAAACTTCCTTGAAGAGCAACTCTGCACCTGTACTTACTATGTTCCGCAGATGTTTTTGTAGTTATAACGTGCAGACCCTGGGCATCTGGGGGTGGGTAAATTGAGTGGAGTTCAAGGTGGTCACATTTATTCTAAAGCACACTGCTCCTCCAAGTTCCATTTTTGCTGTGGGTGACGCCACCATTTTGCCCTTATTTCTAAGAAAGAAACCGGATTAAGGTGCCCTCTTTTTCCTTTCCTCCTCAAATCTAAGCATTACAGAATTCTGAAGCTTTCTCCCCACATTGTCTCCTGCCCCTCAGAAACCATACCGATTCAATTCAATTCAGTCTCGCGTTCAATTTCTTTACTAAGCCCACATTGCCACCAATGTGGCTCTGAGCCTCCTTCAGACCGTCACCTGCCTGCAGGGAGTCTGCAATGCTCATGTTTGCCCTGAATCCTTTGTCCTCTGCCCCTACCTCAGTCCTCCTAACAAGAATGCATTGGGTGCCTGTCAGATCTAGAAACCACCCAAATCACACAACCCTAGCATAAATTTTTTAAATGGTGAAATAACAATAAAGAAAACATAAATTTAGGCACATCAAAATCATCTCTACCTTCCTGGAAATGCTGCTGTGAATTTCAGCCTCCAGTGCAAAGCCCTGAGTAACATCGGCCAGGACAGACCTTTCCTCCCTCCCTGCCGACCTCCCCTCTGCCCAGAAAGCTGCCATGTATCCTTCACTGACCCTTTATCATGGCACAGTCCCTGGGCTGAGAACACTGCACATGTGGTCCTCATGTAGCTCTCACAGCAACCCCACGAAGAGATGTCATTATCTCCGTTTCACAGAAGAAGCAACTGAGGAGTGAAGAGAATAGGTAACTCCAGTGAGCGATAGAAGAGGGATTTGAACTTACATTCTTTCTGCCTCCAAAGTTCGTACTCTTAAATGGGCTGTGTGGCCTCCCACACGGTCACATTCATCACTTCTTTTATCTGAATTTCCACTTCCTTGTGCATGCTTTTCTCACACAGGCAGGCGACACACTCTTTTCCTGTTCTTAGATTTTATGCCATCTGCTTTTCTTCAGAGCTTTTGGAAAATCCTACTTTCTACCAGAAGTTGTCGTGACTCAAGGGAACTGAGCAAACGACCCTTCATCCACATTCCAAACAAACCTATTGCCCTCTCTCCTCAGAATTCACGTGTTTAGTAATTAAATGCTTATAAAACTCTCATTTCTGTAAATCAACCAGTTGGTCTGATCAATACCACAACAAATGCATGGTCGTCAACCTTGCTCATCCCTTTACCTGTCTGTGACCAGCATCCTCTCTGACTCACCTCCGTGATTCCTTTCCTCAAGTCCCCCACCCCCTCCCTCACTCCCAGAATCTTGCCTTTTACTTTATTGAATAATTTAGGAAGGTCCGTTCTTCCGTTCAATACTTGCTTAAGGAACAGGTACACAACCATATAGGTATTTCAATGGTATCTCTGAATATCTCAAATGGAGTGTATCAAGTTCTCTCTCAACTTGCTCATTTTTCTTTATTCCCATTCTCACTATCTATAGTTACTCAAACTGAAACCTTGAAAACATCCTAGACTCTTCCTTCTACGTCAAACTTGATGTCTGAACAATTATTGGGTACTGCTAGTTTTGCTTTTAAAATATATTCACGGGGCTTCCCTGGTGGCGCAGTGGTTGAGAGTCCGCCTGCCGATGCAGGGGACGCGGGTTCGTGCCCCGGTCCGGGAGGATCCCACATGCCGCGGAGCGGCTGGGCCCGTGAGCCATGGCCGCTGAGCCTGCGCGTCCGGAGCCTGTGCTCCGCAATGGGAGAGGCCACGGCAGTGAGAAGCCCACATACCGCAAAAAAAATAAATAAATAAATAAAATAAAATATATTCACAGTTCTTCTTCATCCATTTTACCACTCCTTGATTGTAACAACCCAATCTCTTGCTTGCCTTCTGTTTCCTTCTGAATCATCCTCTACCCTATAACTAAGGCAGCTATCAGAAACTCAAATATGACTATACCACTTTCATACTTAAAATCCTTTGAAGACTCCCATTGCCTATAGAATAGATTTCAAACTCTCTAAAATGCACATACGGTCCTTTGAGACCTGGTCAATTTCTTCATATCCTTCACCAACCTGCCTGAAACTTTAATCTCTACTTGTACCAAATTACTTTTGGTGCCCTACACATACCCTGTGTGTAAGTTGTTTCACACCTCTATCCATACGTCTATGTTATTTTCTCTGTCAAGACTACACTTCTCATATCCCTTTTTAACCAACACTTATTCATCATTTAAGACTGTCATTTGGCTGAGTTGGGCTAAGGCTCCTCATCAGCATACTCTCATACAAAAGATCTAACTATTCACCATATGACATTGAAATGATGTCTTTATGTGTCATTGTCTCCTATAAGACCACAAGCCTATTAATTTTCACACATCTTATATCTAGCACAGTTCATATAACACAGTAGGTACTCAATAGATGTTTATTTGTTGACTTCTGGACTGGGTACAGTGAGGACAAAATCTAGTATAAAACATGATCCCTAGCCCCAGGAGTTGAAGGGTTCTCAGGGTATGGGCCATGACTAGTTAAATTGAATGCATACTTAGTGGAGTACCACTTGCATGGAAGTATTGACTAATAATAAGTTCTAATAAATGCACTAATATCTATCTAGGGGGTCTAGTAGTAGATACTAGTTAACTACATTTTACACTTGTTTAAAACCAAGAAATAACGTCATGTGCATTTGTGTTGACTTCCACTGGACACCCAATGATACCTTAAGGCAGTGGTTCGCAGTAGCATCAGCACCAGCTGGGAACTTGTTAGAAATGTGAATTCTTAGATGCCACGACCCAGACCTACTGAATTACAAACTCTGGGGGGAGGGGCCCAGCAATCTGTGTTTTAATAAGTCTTCCAGATGATTCTAGTGCACCCTAAAGTCTGAGAACCACTGCCCTCAAGAAATAGCCTGGGTATGATAAGCTCCCTTAATTTGAAATTGAATTCCAGGAAGGTGAATGTGGCTCATTAGATACCAGCACTTAATTCTAATAAAGGTGATGCTAGCTATTGAATATTCTCATTCGCACACAAGTTACATTTGAGCATGAAGATTGCATTTTTTATTGAATGAAATTAACCTTTTGGAATCACTCCTGTCAAAGGTATAATTGAAGTTAGGTCAGGGACTGGGAATATGTGAATTTTGGCTCCATATATTTCTTGGTTTTTTATTCTGTTCTGTTGGTTTATTTTTCTGTCTCTCTGTCAATGTAACATTGATTTAATTATTATTGCCTTATAATAAATTTTAGTAACTGAAAGGGCAAATTCCTCTTTTCCCTTGTTCATTTTCTCAATTTCCTAGGCTATCCTCCCATATTAGTTAAATTGTTAATTTCATGAAAAATTATTTTGTTATTTCAATTGAAATTTAATTGAAAATTATTTTGTGATTTTAATTAAAATTTTAACTGAAATTACAAATGAATTTAGGAAGAGGTGACATCTGTATGATATTGAGTCTTTCCAAACCTCAATATGGTGTATCCCTTTAATAATGCAAGTTTTTCTTTTATCTTTGAATAAAGTTTTATAGTTTTCTCTATAACGATCTTACAAAAACTTTTTAAATGTTTATTTCTTGATGCTGTACACTTTTTTTTTTTTTTTGCTATTATGACTAGGTTCTTCCTTTCTATTGCATTTTCTGTCTGGTTCTTTTAGTTGTACCAAAAAGCTATTGATTTCATATGTTAATATCATATCCTACAAACTTTTCAAGGTCTCTTTTCAGTTATAATAATTTGTTTCACTTTTTTGTATACATATTGCTTGAAGTAGGTTGATTTACAAAGTTGTTTTAGTTTCTGGTGTACAGCAAAGTCGTTCAGATGTGTATATATATATATATATATATATATATACACACACATACATACATACATATATATATACATATATATATATATGCTTTTTCATATTCTTTCCCATTATGGTTTATTACAGGATATTGAATATAGTTCCCTGTGCTATAAGTAGGACGTCGTTATTTATCTATTTTATATATAGTAGTTTGTGTCTGCTAGTCTCAAACACCTAATTTATCCCCCATCCCCTTTCCCCTTTGGTAACCATAAGTTTATTTTCTATTTTTTTGAGTCTGTTCCTGTTTTGTAAATAAGTTCATTTGTATCATATTTTAGATTCCACATGTAAATGCTATCATATGATATTTGCCTTTCTCTTTCTGAATTACTTCACTTTTGATAATCTCTAGGTCCATCCATGTTGCTACAAATGGCATTTATTTCATTCTTTTTTATGGCTGAGTAGTATTCCATTGTGTGTGTGTGTGTGTGTGTGTGTGTGTGTGTGTGTGTGTGTATCTCACATCTTCTTTATCCATTTGTCCGTCAGTACATCTTTAGGTTGCTTCCAAGTCTTGCCTATTGTATCCTGTTTATACTTTAAAGAGAATGCTTCTGAAGTTTTGCCATAAAGAATATTAACCATAGGATTATGATTTAGTGTAAAGATATTCTCTTCTTTTTCTAATATTTTATTGTAAATGTACACTGAATTTTATTAAAAACTTTTCAGTAGCAGTTGAGCTGATTAAGATTTTTGTATCAATATTTTAATGTGGTGAATTAGAATTTTAAATATTGAAATATTTTTTCTTTCCCAAGATATATACTAATTGGTCATGATGAAACATTTCTTAAAACAATTAATTTTACTATTATATCATATGGAATTTTGATCTTTGTCCCTAAGTGAGATTTATCTATAAATTTTTTTCATGTTCTACTATTTGAGATAATAGAAGTCCTGTAAAATGAGCTTTCTCTATTTTTCTGTCCTCTGAAAAAAGTAATTAAAGATAATAATGATCTATACCTTAAAGTTCTGGCAAAAGTAGTTGTCCTTAAAACAGTCTGGGCCTGGATCCTTTTCAGTTGGAGATGAAAATGTTTTTAGTAAGTAACTCCATGTATTTAACAATTATTGATATACTGAAGTATTCTATTACTTTTGAATAAATTTTATATTTTTTCTACAAAGCTACCTATTTCATGTGCTTTCAAATATATTATAAAATTATTGATTTTATTCATTTACCACTTAAATTTCTAATATTTCCCATCATTATACATATTAATTTTTGTTCTAGCATATTGTTTGTGTGTTTCTCTTTTTTTCATGACCAGTTTGTCAGAGGTTCATCTATCTTATTATTATTTTCAGATCTTTAATCAATTTTTGATGGCACAGTATTTTTTTTAATTGAGGTATATAATTGACCTATAATAAAACATTAAATAAATGTTTTAAATAAACATTTAAAATATACAATTTGATAAATTTTATCTCATGTACACACAGACACACACAGAGGAGATCATCACCACAATGAAGATAATGAGAATATCTATTACCTCCAGAGTTTTCACATGACTAGGAAATGCTTGGAGGTAGTAGATATTCATAGATACCTTTGTGATTTTCCCCTTTCACTCTTCCTCACCTCCTGCTTCCACTCCCAAGTAACCACGTTTCTGCTTTCTGTCACTGTGAATTAGTTCTCATTTTCTGGAATTTTATGTAAGTTGACTCATTTAGTATATAAGCATTTCTGTGTGGCTTCTTTAAATCACACCAACTTATTTTGAGATTTATCTAACATATATCAATTAATTGTTCATTCTTTGTTGCTGAGGAGTATTCCATTGTTTGGACATACCCCAGTCTTTTATCCATTCACTTGTTGATTGACATTTAGATTGTTTCTTGTTTGGAGTTATTACAAATAATGTTGCTATAAATATTCATGCACAAGTCTTTTCATGGACATGTGCTTTCATTTCTCTTGGGTAAATACCTAGGAGTGAAATAGCTGGATCATATGGTAGATGTATTTTTAGTTTTTTAGGAAACTGCCAGACTGTATTACAGATTGATTGTACAATTTACCATTCTCACTAGCATCATAATAGAGTTCCAGTTCTTCCACACTCTAACCAACATGTGATATGGTCAGTCATTTGAATTTTGACCGTTCTAATGCATATGTAGTAGTATCTCATTGTGGTTTTAATTTGCATTTCCCTCATTACTACTGATGCTGATCATTGTTTCATGTGCTTATTTTCTGTGTATCTTCTTTAGTATATTTTAAAATCTTTGTCCTTTGTTTAATTGGGTTGTTTGTTTTTCTATTTCTGAGTTTTAAGCTTTTTTTAAAAAATATTCTAGGTAAATCTAAATCTTTTACAAGCATTTGCAAATACTTCTTCCCAAACTGGGGCTTGGCTTTTTATTCCCTTAACAGTGTATTTTGGAGAGTAGAAGTATTTAACTTTGATGAAGTCCAGTCTAACAATTTGTTCTTTTATGAATTGCTGTGTTGATGTTGTATCTAAGAGTTATTTACTTAACATAAGGTCACAAAGGTTTTCTCCTAATGTATTCTGGTAGAAATTTTATAGAAGTCTTACATTTAGGTCCGTGATCCATTTTGAGTTAATTTTTATGTAAGATATATATATATATATATATATATATATATATATATATATGTATGTATGTATGTATATAAAACACAGATGTATATCCAATTGTTTCAGCATCTTTGTTGAAAAGACTATTCTTTCTCTACTGAATTGTCTTGGTACCTTTGTAGATCATCAGTTTTTCACTTATGTGTGGGTTTACTACTGCACACTACATTTAATCCTATTGATCTATTTGTCTATCATTACTCTAATACCACACTGTCTTGATTAGTATAGTTTTACCATAAGTCTTGAAGTCAGATAGTGCTGGCCCTCCCATTTTGTTCTCTATCAAAGTTGTTTTGGCTATATTTGGTCTTCTGCATCTCCGTATGAATTTTAGACTTAGCCTGCCAATTTTTAGCCTACCTTCCCTTAAAAAATCCCAGCAGACTTTTTTTTTTAATTTGGAATTGCTTTGAATCTATAGCTCAACTTCAGGAGAATTGATTTCTTGAAAATATTGAGTCTTTCAGTTCAGGAACACAGAATGTCTCTCTATTTAATTAGGTCTCATTTCATTTTTCTTGGGTCTTTTTCATAGCTTTTAGTGTACAGATCTTTCACATCTTTTGTTAGATTTCTCCCTACATGTTTCATATTTTGGATGCTATTATAAATGGGGTTTTTGAAAATCTCTATTTCTGATTGTTTGTTGCTAATATGTGGAAATATAATCTATGTTCTGTATATTGATCTTATATTCTCAACCTTGCTGAACTTACTTATTGCTTCTGGTAGTCTTTTGGTAGACTCTATCAGATTTTCTACATAGTTTTCTGAGAAAAAAGACAGCTTTACTTTTTCCCTTTCAATCAGTTTTTTTTTCCTTTTTTTTTTGCCTTTTGTACTACGATACCAATGCAATGTTGAATCAAAGTGGAGAGGGTATTTGGGGGGGAAGAAACCAAAAGCAAAACAAACATTAAGTGGAAATTTTTGTCATGTTTCTGATCTTAAGATAGATTTCAGATATGGGGTAGGTGAGAAACCATTCTAGGATCTAAATTAAAATGGATGTGCAGTTTAAATTATTTTAATCAGATAGACATTCAAGCATAAATCCTATTTTCAGTAAAGTGCTACATGGAATATTGGGGCTTATTTTAGATTTCTCTGTATCTGATTTAGTAGAGTATCTAGGGAATATCCCCGATTAGGGCTTGTACATGTGAGATATTTGATGAGAAGAAACTGGTATGGATTTTCGAACCATCACATCTGTCCGTTAAAAATCACTAAACCAAAAAGGTAGCAGGGGAGGTCAATGGGGACAAGCATTGTACTGCAGCACCTTCCAACTTCCATATCTTTTGCATCAGAGCACTGCCAGGCACTATGATGAGAAATGCAGTTTTGGAGATATTGAGTTACTTAGCTCTGGGCACCAAGAAGTTACACACACACACACGCACACACACACACACACACACACACACACACACACACACAACCTGCCATCCCTGGCTTCTGGTTAAGGGTACCCTATGAAAATTACTCAAACTGAGAGTGGGAATTTGAGATTCACAATAATATTGCTATTGTGATTGCTCAAAATATCTTTATCAGGGGCCACCTAGAAGGAACCTGACCCGGACATTCTAATAGGCTCCTATAGTTTAGTATATGGCTCCTATAATTTTTCATCACCTCAGATTATAAGACTAGATAGGTTTAAACAGGTCTTGGTAGTGCCAGCTCTGCCTGGAGCACAGTCAGATTCAGATACATGACTGAAGCCCGTGCTGGAGGGGAACACCTAAGACCGGCACAGAACAGGACAAATGGCATGAAGCATGCTCAGCCAAAATGATCTCTGCTCAAGGGAAGTTGGCAAGCCTCTGGGGACTGTCAACAAGAGTCCTCAGCCAGTCTGGGCCAGGATCATCAAGTTATAGAATATTGGAGTTAGGAAGGACTTTAGAGATTCATTGAATCCAGCCATCTCATTTCACTGATGAAGGGACTGAGGTTCGAAGTAAAGTGACTTACCCAAGAAGTAAAGTGACTTCTCCCAGCCAATCAGCACTGGATACAAGGCAAGACAAGACTTCAGTCAAATGCTGTTCCTGCAAACCCTATTCTTTCCTATAATAATTCAGTATCTGCCACCAGCTGCCAAAGCACTGTCTTATCAAATATTAAAGTGAGGAAAAAACATGAGTTGACCTAATTGCCTAAATAATTGTAACTCTTCTTATCCAGGCATGGTCATATATGACATCTGACAGTCCATAGAGTACCATTTTCAAAAGATTTTCTGATCATAAATCCCTGTGGAAGTGAATAAAGTGAATAGCAAACAAAATAATTCCCCCCTCAGGGAACCCAGCATGACTCCAGACCGTTTCTTCCAGACATTCAACCCCCCAGGGCTCAGCTGACCATGCCATAGCAAGCACATTCAGTATTTGGGAAAGAAAATCAATGCATGTATTAGTGATCACTGATCCAGTTTCTTGCGTCCAGACTTGAAAATAACCAATAGCCAGCTCTATAAATACAGAAGCACCAATCTGGGCTATTCTCAGAGAACACCATTTTTTTTTCTCTGTGACTTAGAACAAGTTACACAATCTCAACTTCCTTGCTCAGAGAAGGAAAATACTAACATCTTCCTCATAGGTCTCTTTAAATAAGCTAATATGTATAATGTGCCTGTACTTTTAAGATATTTAGTGAATGCAGGTTAATTTCTTTCCCCTGTCTCCTACTCCTCCACACAAAGATTTTAGCATTTTCTCAAGATTATTCTTTTTTTTTTTTTGCGGTACGCGGGCCTCTCACTGCCGCGGCCTCTCCCGTTGCGGAGCACAGGCTCTGGACGCACAGGCTCAGCGGCCATGGCTCACGGGCCCAGCCGCTCTGCGGCATGTGGGATCTTCCCGGACCGGAGCACAAACCCGTGTCCCCTGCATCGGCAGGCGGACTCTCAACCACTGCGCCACCAGGGAGGCCCTCAAGATTATTCTTAAGGTAAAATACTATTTACTCTGGCCAATCAGTTAGCAAAGAGCTTGCCTTTATCAGAACTGTTTTCTAACTTCAGCTCAGTATCCAGCAGCTGATGGTTTTTGTTGTCAGCCTCAGGAGAAGTTTCATCTATTTAAGAACATGAGACAAATCTGAGATGTGTGGCCAAGGTAGAAGACTTTCAAACAAGAAACAGCCGTCTGTTCCCAATTGTGGGAGTGTTTATTGTCCCAAGACAACAAGGCTGAATAAACCATGCCATCTCTGTGGGTGCCCCATGGCTCTGGAGTTCTTCGATCATCACCATTATATTCAGTGAGCAATCCAAGATGCACTAGGTATTGGAAAACCAAAGTTACTTTCTTCAGCCCTGCTCTCTGTGAGGTTAAGTTGCGTTAGCCTGGGTCCTCTGAGAAGCAGATATCAGGATAGAAGTAGACATGCAAATGTTTTCTTAAAGCAAACACCTGTGTGACAAAATCAGAAGAGAACCAGGAGAGGCTAGGAGACCTGTCAGATCATTACGTAGGTCTGACCCTTGTGAAGGAGAGCGGGAAGGAAAGCAGCTTGAGTGGGAGAATTTCAGGCTCCAGGGTAGTTCTAAGGAAGTTCAGCAAGGCCGATGGGAGGGATCTTCCAGCCAGAGTTGCCCATCAAAGGACCCCTTCCTCACCCAGGTACGAACCTGCTTTAGTCTCTTCGATGTGCTCAGGCCATGGCTGCGAGCAGCCCGTGGGATGTATGGCCTCAGCACTAACTCCTGGATGGATTTCACAGCCCCGCATCAGGGACTTCAGTCAGTGACACTCCTGCAGTGGGAGATCTGAGAGGTGTATTCTCAACAGCTACCTTACATACTGTAAGTGGCACACATGTTGCTGAACATATAAAGCACACATCGGTAGCATTAAAAAGTTAATTGACGCAAGTAAGGTGGCAAATCATTATCGTTTTGCCCTCTCAAGTAAACTTAGAATCAATAACCATAGGTAGAACGGCAGCCTAAAGTGTCTCCCTTCCTCCTGTGACTTCTCAGTTCATGCTACAGTATTATTCACAATTGCTGGTGAGCATTTAACATGGCAAAGTGCTGTGCAAAACATTGCCTATGCAATCTCTCACTTCTTCATATAAATTCTATTGAGGAAATATTATCTCCAGTTAACGCAAGAGGAGACTGAGGCTCAGCCAGGTTGAGTACCTTGTCCAAAGTTACACAACTAGCAAGTGACAAAGCTGAGATTCAAAAACAGACTGATTACAAAGTGCACTCATGAAAACACTCCACTCTACCCTCCCTTCCTTTGTGAAAGTTTGAAAAACCAGAAAACAGCAACAATCTAAGTGTCCGTTTGAAACTCAGTGAGGTCACCTTGATCCTAGCTCAGACACAGCCAGCATTAATTGCTATATTAATTCACCGACTCTGTTCTCATGTGTCTATTTTCTCTGCCGTGGGTGAGAAATTATGAGCACTTATCCTCATTTTTTCTAAAGTGTACAAAGCATGCTAGTGACCTATTTTCCAAGCACTCTGAAGGCTGGAGATTTTTCTAAATTAGGAAACTGGTGGACCTGTGCAGCTGTTTATCAAAAGCATGTCTCCAAGTTACACAGGAGAAAATGTAGTCTGATAGATTAGAAACCTTACCTTTGTCCTATGTGGCCAAGCCCCAGAGTTTTCCCAAATCTGCATATATATCTTAGGTTCCATTTTCTGTCAGTCAGTTGGTCCATAAATATTGTAACTTCCTGAACACTTACTGAATAGGGTACAAAGAAAATAGAGGTTTCAGCTCCCATTCTCAAGAACACTACAATCGGTTTTGGGAAATAGAAGGAGGATATTCAAGATGGAAAGGTAAGGTCACTTTAAACAATGTATAAACATATTCACAATGCATTTGGGCCAATGTGACCACAAAGGAAGAAAAGTTGTGTACCTTTTTGCCCTGGAAAAACATAGTTGCCCAGGGAAGGGGTTATGTAGGGGTTTGGCCTGGACCAGGAGTTCTAGCCTTGGTTTTGCTCTAACAGTGTGAGCTTGAACTTACCACTGAATATTTCTGAATTCCAGTTTCTTCTCTGTAAAATAAAGCAGTTGGTCAAGACCAGTGATTTTCAAACTTTGCAAAGCTAAGAATCACTTTTTCCCCTCCTCCCACTGAACCCCAATATAAGCTTGAGTTGAATTCAAGCTGGAGGTGAAGGGAGGTGAAGGGTCCATGTCCCCTCAGAAGTCTATTAGCTGTGCACGGGATCATGGGGTTCCCAAGGACACAACTTGAACACCCCTGGTCTAGACATTATCTAAGGTAACCTTGGATTAAAGTGTGGTGATTCTATGGATCCCAGAGCATGAACAATTTAATATGAGAAACATATTTTAGTTCTTTTGAGATCTGAGTGCAACTTGATTTATAAATCAGTAGAACTACAGTAGAAGGAGAGACCTTGTATCTCTCTGCTGTACGAGATGTGAGATCAATAGCCCATTAGGCAAGCAATCTGGGTCATGCTTTCATTCATAAACATTCATTGAGCATCTTCTGCATGCCAAGCTCTATAGACATAGGTGCGAGTATTGAAATCCCTTGAGGAATACTCAGTCTAATAGGTTCTTGGACCAGAAAATATTCTTCATTTTGAGAAGCCCTCAAAAAGGCAAGGTAAGAACAACATGGAGTGTTCTCAGTTAGAGCTTTTAATGATAGGCTATTTATTTTATCTAATTGGAACTACTCTGGACAGATTTAACATGCACAGTGCAGCCTGAGGGGTCTATGCAATAAGGCCCAGGGTAGACAGCATGGTGGCGTCCTGACTCCCAGCCAGGGGCACAGTGAAATCAAGTGCACTTTATCAATTAGAGATCAGAAAGCCGATGGAAAATGCTCTACATGAATGATCTTCACTTATGCCCTGAGACAGGGCATAAAAAAGGAAAGTACCCATCCCCATCACCCTTACCCACTCCCAAATCCACTCCTGAGTTGAAAGGTTAGAAAAATGGGCCCCAAATATCAGTCTACCAGAACACAGCTAGTTCAGACATGTTTTATTAGAGTACTTGCCTATAGAACCCAAGCATCTCTTATTTCTTAATGGTTAAATTAAATCTTGCTCTGTCTCAGGACTACTGCAATGTGGCCATTGACTCACTGAAAAGCTTATAAGATAGAACATCAGATTCTAACACTTTTAAAACAGGGAGAGAAAATGAGTGTATACATTTTAGAAGTATTTTAATGCAAATGATTTGGAGAGAAGAGTAGAAAACAAGGCATAGTTTAAAAGGAAGCTCCTTTTACACTTCTAGGTTTATAAATAAATAATGTATTTATAAGTAAAAAATAAATATTTATTTAAACATTTTATACAGTTAATTTTATATATAAACAAATAATAAATATAGAGATTAATAGATAAATATATTTTCCATAAATGTACTTATGAATATATTATTTACGTTCTATGTTTATAATATAAAAAGAGCTACCTTTCTTTGAATGATACCAAGATCATTTTGGAATTGAATACACATCAATTCCCTTCACGTGACTTAGTCATTTTAACTTCTCCAGGCAAAGAGGACTCCTAGTATTTTGTGTACATCTACTACAATAAAACTGTATCAGATGTCATCCCTTCTTGTCAAGAAGCTGAGAAGAAATTATTATATATATATCATCAGTTGCACACAGAGCCTATAGGTTAGCACTTTGCCATCACTAGACATTAAGGTTTTCTTCTTTTGGTAAATTATTTTTTATCATAGAAAATTCAAAAACATACAAAAGTAGAGACAATAGGATAATAAACTCCCAGCTACCATTACCTAATTTTACCAGTTATCAACTAAAAGCCAGTTTTATTTCATTTATATGCCTACCCACTTTGTCCCTACCTCATGCATGGGTTACTTTGAAACAAGCACATGACATCATGTCATTTCACTCATAAATATTTTGGTATATATCTCTAAAAGATAAGGCCTTTAAAAAACAAAAACAGAAACAAAACCATAACGTTAAGACTCTTCTCACGCCTAAAAAATATTTAACAATAATTCCTTATGTCAGATATCCAGGCAGTTTTAAAATTTTTCTCGTCTCATAATTTTTACATAATTATTCTATCAAAGTATAGTTGATTTGCAATATTATATTAGTTTCATTTTGTACTAATTTTGGATTGTGATTCAATATTTTTGCAGATTATATTCCATTTAAAGTTATTATAAAATATTGGCTATATTCCCTGAGCTGTGCAGTATATCCTTGTAGCTTATTTATTTTATACACAGTAGTTTGTACCTCTTAATCCCCTACCCCTGTCCTCCCCTCCCCTCTTCCTTCTCCCTACTGGTAGCTACTAGTCTGTGCTCTATATCTGAGTCCGTTTCTGTTTTGTTATATTCATTTGTTTGTTTTAGTTTTTAGATTCCACATATAAGTGATAACATACAGTATTTGTCTTTCTCTGTCTGACTTATCTCAGACATAATTTTTGTTTTAATTAGCTTCAAACAGAGTCAGTGCATTGCAGTTGACTCGTCTCTTCAGTTTCCCTTCATCTGTAGTAGAAGTGTCCAATAAGAAGATAATGTGAGCCACACATGAAATATTAAATGATCTAAGAGCCACATTTGAGATGTAAAAACAACATTCGTTTTAATAATATACATGATTAGACAATATATGTAAAATATGATCATTTCAGCATATAATCTATATAAAAATTATGACTTTTTTTATACTAACTCTCCAAAATTTGGTATGTGTTTTGCATTTATACCACATCTCAGTTTGGCCTAGCCACATTTTAGGTGCCCAATATCCACATGTACCTAGTACCTACTGATTGGACAGTGTCGATATATAGATTCCCTCTCTAAGGCATACGTTTTTGGTAATGAAAACAAACAAACAAAGGAACACGGAAAGGATTTTTATGTAACTCTTCCTTCCCAAAGGATAAGAAGAGGATTCCCACCAGTGTGACACATGCATATTAGAGCCTGTGTCTCCCCAAAGCTTGAGACGGACACTCGTGTGCCCATGATTTCTTTGGGAATGGGATCCTTTAGAACAGAGGTGCATGACAGGGGAGGAAAATACTGAAGGAGGGAAAACCTGTGCAAAAATATGTTGTGGAGGTGGCTTCTACTACAGGAAACTGGTGGTGCATTCTGCGGGGACCTTCTGAGGAATCTTATAAAATACGTCACAGAGCTGATCACATGGGACAAACAGGAAAGCATTTATGCTCCCATCCCCCAGTGCTAAAGGGGACTCAGGAATTATCACTCTCAGGCTTCTGGTTGTGAATGTATAAGTGAGCAACTCCAGTTTTGCAGAGTAGATAAGTCCAGGAGAGGAAGCAAGCAGTATCTGATGGGGGCAGAGACAAACTGTTGGGTGCTTCTGACCCCTGAAAGCTGTGCTGATCTGATCAAAGCCTGCAGGGCATAGGTTGGCCAATGCAGAAGTGGCCAGAATGAAGAATACGACCAAGAGGGTTCTGGAGAGGGACACCACAGGTGTCCAGTAGGATACACCTGTGACTTGAAAGTAAACATGTGTTAAATGAAAACCGTTTAGCACAGAGATAGGATGACCATGACAAGAGCATGGGGGAACACAATTCAAAAGGGATTGGAATGGTCAGGGAGAGAAAAATATTAGTAATATCAATCCCACTAAGCTCCACATCTACTACTATTTTTTAAATAGTTTCTGTTTATTGAATGCTTACTTTTCTTTTTTCTTTTTGGCCACGCCACACAGCATGTGGGATCTTAGTTCCCCAACCAGGGCTCAGACCTGTGCCCCCTGCAGTGGAAGCGTGGAGTCTTAACCACTGGCCCACCAGGGAAGTCCCTCTACTACCATTTTTTAAAGCCTCAGAATTCTTCAAGCATAATCAACAATATCTGAAATTCCATCCAGAATATATAATATTCTGGTTTTCATTCTAACATGTTTACCTTTATTGCATTAGTGTGTTTTTCCAAAATTAATCCGATTTTCACAATGTGGGCAATAGCCAGTCAGTGTCTAGACCTCATGTCTACTTAATAAGCAACACATCTTCAACACTTATAGTTGAGATGATTTTGTAAAGACATTTTTTCAGAGCTAGACACGACCTTAGAAAGGGACATGTTGAACCAGTGCCACTAAGTGATGTAAGAATTCCCTCAAGAGCCTTCTCTAGAAATAGTCACACAACATATGTTGCCACCAGAGGATAAATGGGAAATACCTGGCTTAGTTTTGGACATCTTGTTTTGCCTCAGTACTCATGGTGGTTGTCATAAAGCTAAGTGGCTAATCCACCCTCCACCAGTAAGTACTTCTGTCTAAAGCAAGACACGTAAAATACGTCACAGAGCTGATCACATGGGACAGGCTAAAAATTGTTAAGTTCAAGGGTGCCAGGTTCTGTACAACACCTTCTACCAAATCTGTGCTATAAAAATGGTATGATCCTACTTACCTGCCTTGCTACCATACTATAGCAGATAAATCATCTGCCACAGTGAGCTTTACTATGCCTTAAAATGTCTGTGATGGCTGTAAAAGAAATTGTGTTTATAAATACTGCACACATTATGGGATCTCATTCTCTTTAAACATCGAATGCTGATTCCTGTTAAGTGACTGATTAAAAATTACTGCACTGGGACAAAAGTGATTAATCTGAAAATATGTACAGACTTTGACACTCATCCAGCTTGCCAAAGACAATTTTATGGTTTTTTAAACCCAATTTCCCTTCTCTATACTTTCCCTAAAGGGACCAAATTATTGGTACTTGGAAAGAAGTTAAGTTTACCTACACAAAGAAGGGCTGAGAGAAATACTGTGAAGGAGGGGAAGGAGGTGTAAAGGCCCTGTGGGGTAGGGGAGGAAGAATGTATTGTCTTGGGAGTTATAGTGAAGGAGATTGAGGAGAGTATGGATGGCTGGGATGAATGAAGAAAATGAAGAGAAGGGACAGGTTTCCACATTGCTGTGGATTAGAAAGTAAGCTCCTTTTAAATATTGTTTGCAGCAAATGATAAAGAAAGCCATTCCTTTTTCATTAATGTTGCCATTTGAACTGTTATTTGTTGCTATAGGGGTCTTGGTGTTTATAGGGGGTACACTCCTCCAAATGAAACCCAAGTTCAGTGAGATGCTAACCAGGTATGTCAATGGAGCCCCGTTACTGATTTATTGATACTTGGCTTTATGTCTTGGTTCTCATATTTGTTTTAGCTCCTTTCTTACAAGCTGCATTTTTAAAACTCTTGGCTTAGCTTTGGAAATACTTCTACTGAGTGTAACAGCTATTGTGGTTAAGTTACCACTGCATTGTTAGTCATTTCATTTCATTCACCAGACACATATTAAGTGCCAACCATATGGCAGGCTTGACACAGAGAACCAGGAGCTGGAGATGATCAACAATCGGACCTTGCACTGAAAGTTCCATAGCTGCCAGTAATGGCATTGGAATGTGTCAGGATTCAAGTACACTAATATTAACATTCACAGTCCTACAAGCCATGATCTTAGGAAGCTTATAATGTCTATTATTGCCAAGTCAGGGCTCCCACCAAGATAACTTCCATTTTGGATAGTTATACACAGGGATGGATGAAAAGTGAAAAATTGAGTCATTCATCCAGATATATTGCCAATACTTAGAAATTTCTGGGCAACGGTCTGATTCCCTTCACTTTCATCTTGAAGTTTGGCCTTGTGTAACCATATGTTGAATGTAAGCACTCTTAGGCTTACATTCTCAGTTTCTGCACATCCTCAGTTTCAAGGGCATTTTCATCTGATTGGAAGTGATAACACAACTGGAACCGAGTCGTGGCATTTGATGTAACCCTCCCATTCCAGTAAAAATGGCTGGAGGATGTTCAGCACCTGAAATTAGCCAGAACTTGAAGTTGTAGATCTCATCACTAAATTTATCTTTTCTGAACCTGAATTTTCTTGATATGTGAAGCTTTTTTAAAATAAATGCTTAGGACTGGGAAGATGCCCAGCATATTAAGCCTTGAACCATACAGAAGGAATCATTTTGTAAAAGGAAATAAGTCCTTTAATATAAACTGGGCGACCATTCAACCACTAAGCCTAGCTTTGCAGGATCCTATTTAATCCACTGAGTGTTCTGTGCTTTCCCACTCATCTAACTTGAGCCACAAATATGTTGCTTCTCGGTTTGCTCTCTGAGGATATTCTTTTTTTCCTTATCATAACTTAGAGGTAGCCAGAGAATAGTATTCATGCCTGGAAATGAATTATGAATCATTCAGGAGCTTCAGAGTCCAAAAGGCTAAGAAAAGCAATAGTCCCTAAAATTCTAGTCATTCTTTTTTATTCTACATTTTGCAATAAAAATGCTATAATTTGAAAACTTGCTACAGATGTTCTTGTTGAAGTCAGAGGAACAGATATCCTGGAGAGAATAGGTAAGGATAAAAAAGTGAGACAGAGAGCAAGGAAAAGTGTTTAAGGGCATCTTTATCAGATATAGTTTTCATGGTCAGTGTATGGGGCCAGGATGTACAGACAGGCAAGTATGGATATCTTGGCTTTATCTTCAAGGTTTAGGTTGCTCCTTCCCACCAAATGGAATGTAAATAGAAAGGCAAAGTGTTCCTTTTTGCTGTGAGTCAGATCCAGCCTGGATGTCTGAAAGCGCATTCAGGAATGAAAGCTACTCCATTCAGAGATGAACTTATGATCTGACAGAAAAGTGTTTCTGTATTTAGGAAGTTCAGCCTGTGCCGAAAATAAAACTGGTGGTCCCTGGGAGCTCCCCTCATATTCCAAGGTAAACTAAATGAGTTAAATAAATAGAAAGTCTGAATTAACATTCAAAACCTATGACAAGTAAAAAGGGATCATTCAGAAGGGAACATGGTCATACCTTGTGCCAGACTCAAGGAGAGGAATCTGACCCAGTGTAAGAGTTTGTCTTTTCACCTATAGAACTTTCACCTACAGAACTATAAAGGCAATTTTCAAAGATTTTTTTTGTTATGGTCAGTATCTTCCTACTGTATGCATAGAAAATCACATAAAGTACCCACAGTCTCACTAACAAATACTAGACTTGAGAGGTCAAGAACTTTATGTGATGGTCCCAAGCACTGACTTTACTAGTAAAGATTTGTTAGTCTAGGTTTGTTTTCAAAGATAGCAAAGATGATCTCAGAAATTTTCCTATCCCCTATCTTAGCGTCCATCTTTTGATTCCATAGCTGGAAAACATTTAATCGCATTAGGTCCTTTCAAGTAGCTGTGACGGAGAACAGTGCTTACCTATTCCAGTATTCATTTGCTTCTAACTTTTGGTAGAGAAACCCTAATTTCTACCTAGGGTTGCCAGATTCAGCAAATAAAAATACAGATTACCAAGATAAACTTAACGTTCAGAAAAGAAACAAATAAAATTTTAGTGTAATATGTCTCAAATATTGTACTCATATCAAAAAAAGGTTTATCTGAAAATCAAATTTAATTGGCCATTTTTTATTTTATCACGCATCCCTACTAATCTCTTATGTTTCTACCCAGCTAAGACTACATTTCTAAGGCTCAAATTATGACGTGACCAAGTTCCAACCAATGAGGTGCAAGCTTGTGTTGAGTGATGTTCCTAGAAAGTCTCCTTAAAAGGAGACTCCCCTCTCCCCCATCCTCTACACTGCTATCTGAGAAGGATATTATGGAAGAAGAGCAATTTTGAGCCATGAGAAATAAGATCCCATAGCTCTGGTAGAGATAGCAGGAGCCCAGTCCCTGGCACTATCATGTTTCTGAATACCAGCCCTGAGCTGCCTTTCTGCAAATTTTCCTTGAGTGAGGGAGTGAGGAAGTGAGGGAGAGGGAGAAAGAGGGGGAAAGAGAGAGGGAG
Source organism: Lipotes vexillifer (assembly GCF_000442215.2). NCBI lineage: Eukaryota > Metazoa > Chordata > Mammalia > Artiodactyla > Lipotidae > Lipotes > Lipotes vexillifer. The sequence continues at coordinate 4,096,453 of NW_006784922.1, read as the reverse complement.
GAACTTCTTATATAAACCACCATTATTTGGGACTTTCTCTTGTATTCAGTTGAATCCAATCCTGAGTGATATAAGACCTTATATCCCTAGAGATTTGTGGGTACAACGAAACTAAAATTTGTGGAACAGGACAATTTGTGTAGAGCAGAGTATTCCAAAGACTCTGTGAATGCTGTCACATAGATTCTCATTGTCTCTTTGTCTCTCACGCACAGATTCACTTACTTTTCTAAAGCTACTGCTTCCTGCCTTATCTTCTCCATAGTGCTCAGAAGTTAACTCTAGCAATTCAGGGGAAAAAAAGGCCATGCCTAGAGGACCAGAGCATAAAGGTGAATTGTGGTCAGCAATTTTATCTAAGAGGTTGCTTGACCATTTCAACAGATTTTGTTGATATTTTTGAACATGCTTCTTGGTGCCATGAAAAATGTTGCCACTGGCAAGCACTCCACACTACAGAGGAAGGCAAAAATAGTGTTAAATGGTGGAACTACGAGAATAGGAGTCTACATTTTCATTAATGTATCATTCAGAACCCTTGATTAGGAGACTTATTTTCCATTCCTTACAGGGGATAGAAATATATAGAAATGGAAAGAGCAAATGAAATATGGCCTTCAAATAAAACAAATAAAAGTAAAAGCAAAGCAAGAGCAAGATTATTAAAGAAATTGTATACTATTTGGTTTGTTATAACTAAAACACAACTACTAGTGGTAGACTTTTGAAAGGCTGGAAGTTTTAGACCCTGGTTACAAAGTAGAAGTTATCTGTAGTGGGTTGAATAGTGTCATGCCAGGCTAAGGAACCGGTTCAGATCATTGTTCTATAAAATACAAAATGAAAAACATCAAATGATAGTTGGATACACAGGGCATATAGGGAATTGATTTTATTCAGGAGGACCCAGACTAGCATACTCTGTAGGTTAAGATTAAAGCCCTATTCTTTATAGTTTTCAAAATTCAGCCCATGCTAGACATGGTGATTGGTATTTTGCTGTGTATTTTTGCATCTGTATTCATCAGAGATATTGGCCTTGTAGTGTTCTTATCTGGCTTTGGAATCAGAATGATTCCTGCCTCTTAAAATGAGTTTGGTGGTGTTCCCTCTTCTTCAATTTTTTGAAAGCCTTTGAGTGAGAATGGCATTAATTTTTCTTTAAATAGTTGGTAAAATTCACCTGTAAAACCATCTGGTCCTGAGCTTTTCTTTGTAGAAAGGCTTTTGATTACTGATTCAATCTCCTTGCTCTTAATTGGTCTGTTCAGATTTTCTGTCTCTTGATGATTCAGTCTTAGTAGATTGTATGTTTCTAGGAATTTATTAATTTCTTCTAGGTTGTCCAGTTTGTTGGTGAGTAATTGTGATAAGGATCTCTTATGATCCTTTGTATTTTTGTGATATCAGTTGTAATGTGTCCCCTTTCATTTATAATTTTATTTACTTGAGTCCTCTCTTTTTTTCTTGAAAAGTCTAGCTAAAGCTTTGTCTATTTTATCTTCTCAAAACCCTAGTTTTTAGTATCATTGGCTTTTTCTATTGTTTTCTTGTTCTCTATTTCATTTACTTCTGCTCTGATCTTTGTTATCTCCTTCCTTCTTCTAACTTTGAATTTAGTTTGTTCTTTTTCTAGTTCCTTGAAGTGTAAAATTGGGTTATTTAGTTGAGATTTTTCTTTTTTCTTACTGTAAGTAGAAAAACTATAAACTTCCCTTTTAGAACTGTTTTTGCTGATTCCCATACATTTTGTTATGTTGTGTTTCCATTTCTGTTTGCTTTTGTAGTTTCTCTTTTTATTTCTTCTTTGATGCATTGGCTGTTCATGACTGTGTTATTGACTTCCACATATTTGTGAATTTTCTAGTTTCCTTCCTGTTATTTATTTCTAGTTTTATACCATTGTGGTTGTTTTAAGACTTGTTTTGTGGCCTAGCATATGATCTATCCTGGAGAATATTCCATGTGCACTTGAGAAAAATGTGTATTCTGCTGCTGTTGAATGGAATATTTTTCACATGATTGTTAGGTCCATTTGATCTAAAGTACAGTTTTGGGAATTCCCTGGCAGTCCAGTGGTTAGGACTCCATGATTCCACTTTTCCAGGGCCCCAGGTTCAATCGCTGGTTGGGGAACTAAGATCCCACAAGCCTCATGGTGCAGCCAAAGGAAAAAAATAAGTACAGCTTAAGTGCAGTGTTTCCATATTGATTTTCTGTCTGGATAATCTATCCATTGTTGAAAGTGGGGGTATTGAAGTCCCCTACTATTGTTATATTTTTGTCTATTTCTCCCTTCAGATCTGTTAGTATTTGCTTATTATATTTAGGTGCTCCCATGTTGGGTACATATATATTTATAGATTGTTACATCCTCTTGATGAATTAACCATTTATCATTATGTGATGATTTTGTCTCTTGTTACAGTTTTGACTTAATATCTATTTTGTCTGATATAGGTATAGCTACCCCTGCTCTCTTTTGGTTTTTCATGTGCATAGAATATTTTTTTCATCCCTTCATCTTGAGCCTATGTGTGTCCTTAAAGCTGAAGTAACTCTCTTGTAGGCAGTATATAGCTGGGTCTTGTTTTGTTTTTTCATTCAGCCACCAAATGCCTTTGATTGTAGAATTTAATCCATTTACATTTAGAGTAATTATTGAGAGGTATGGTTGTTCTAATGATATCTTAATGTTTTCTGGCTATTTTGTAGTTCCTTTCTTCCTTTCTTCTTCTCTTGCCATCTTCTTTAGGGACTTGATGATATTCCATAGTGATATGTCTTGGTTCTCTTCTCTTTATCTTTTGTGTATCTACTATAGATTTTTGCTTTGTGGTTACCATGAGGCTCACATAATACATCTTATAAATATATAACAATCTATTTTATGCTGATAAAAATTTAACTTCAGTTGCATACAAAATTGCTACCATTTTACTCCCCCTACACATTTTATTTCTGATGTCACAATTTACCTCTTCTTTTATTGTGTATCTGTTAACAAATTATTGTAGCTATAGTTACTTTTAATGCTTCTTTTCTTTTCTTTTTTTTTTTTTTTTTTTTTTTTTGCGGTACACGGGCCTCTCACTGCTGTGGCCTCTCCCATTGCGGAGCACAGGCTCCGGATGCGCTGGCTCAGCGGCCATGGCCCATGGGCCCAGCCGCTCCGCGGCATGTGAGATCTTCCCGGACCGGGGCATGAACCCGTGTCCCCTGCATCAGCTGGCGGACTCTCAACCACTGCGCCACCAGGGAAGCCCAATACTTCCTTTCTTTAACCTTTATACTAGAGTTAAGTGATTAACATACCACATACATTATCGTACATTATCAAATTTAACTGTATACTTACCTTTACCAGTGTGTTTCATATTTTCACATGTTTTCCTGTTAATTAGCATCCTTTCATTTCACCTTGAAGAACTCCTTTCAGCATCCCTAGTAAGGCAAGTTTAGTGGTCATGAGCTTCCTCAGCTTTTGTTTGTCTGGGAAAGTCATTATCTCTACTTCATTTCTGAAGGACAACTATGCCAGGTAAAGTATTCCTGGTTGGCAGATTTTTATTTCAGCACTTTAAATATATCATCCCACTCTCTCTGGCCTGCAAGGTTTCTGCTGAGAAATCTGCTGATAGCCTTATGAAGTTTTCTTCATAAGTGATAAGCTTCTTTTCTCTTGCTGTTTTCAAGACTTTCTCTGTATTTTTCATTTCTGACAGTTTCGTTATAATGTGTCTTGGAGAAGATGTCTTTGGGTTGAATTTGTTTGGAAACTTATGAGCTTCATGAACTTGATACCCACATTTCTCCCCAGATTTGGAAAGCTATCAGCTATTATTTCTTTAAATAAGCTTTCTGCCCCTTTCTTTTTCTCATTTCATCCTGGAATTCCCAAAAGTATAGATTGATTCTTTTAATGGAATTTCATAAGTCCTGTAGGCTTTTTTCATTCTTTGCATTCTTTTTTCATTTTGCTCCCATGACTTGATAATTTCAAATGATCTGGTTTTGAGTCATCGGTTCTTTCTTCTGCTTGGTCAAGTGTGCTCTTGAAGCTCTTTATAGTAAGTCCCCTACATACAAACCTTCAAGTTGCGAACTTTCGAAGATGTGAACATGCATTCCATCAACATCAGGTGTGAGTGAAATTGCAGCTTGCCCTTCATCTCCTATTGCTGACAACCCTTCAGCTCTACCATCTCCCACCTCCTCTTCCTCCTCCAGTCAGTGACTCTTCTTGCCTGTTCACTGGATGCCAGCCCCTGTATGCCAGCTGTTGTGCTGTACTACTGTACTTTTCAAGGTACTATACTATAAGATTAAAAATGAAATGTTTTCTTTATTTTTTGTGTTTGTTTTTTATGTACTATTTGTGTGAAAAGTATTATAAATCTATTGCAGTACAGTACTATATAGCCAATTGTGTTAGTCGGGTACCTAGGCTAACTTTGTTGGACTTATGAAAATATTGGACTTACAAACGTGCTCTTAGAACAGAACTTGTTTGTATGTAGGGGACTTACTGTATTAAATTCTTCTGCTCAGTCATATTCTTCAGCTTCAAATTTTCTGTTTGGTTCTTTTTTATGTTTTCTATTTCTTTCTTTTTTTTTTTTTTTTTTTTTTTTTTTTCTTTTTGCGGTACGCGGGCCTCTCACTGTTGTGGCCTCTCCTGTCGCAGGGCATAGGCTCTGGACGCGCAGGCTCAGCAGCCATGGCTCACGAGCCTAGCCGCTCCGTGGCATGTGGGATCTTCCTGGACTCGGGCACAAACCCGTGTCCCATGCATCGGCAGGTGGACTCTCAACCACTGCGCCTGTTTCTTTGTTGAACTTCTCATTTTGTTCTTGTATCATTTTCCTGATTTTATTAAATTGTTTATCTGTGTTCTCTTGTAATTCTCTCTGAGAATTGTTAAAACAATTATTTTGAATTTTTTGTCAGTAATTCATGAATCTCCATTTCTGTAGATCAGTTACTAGAAGTTTACTGTGTTCCTTTGGTAGGCTCATGTTTCCCTGATTCTTTGTGATTTCTGTAGCCTTGCATAGATGTCTTCACATATGAAGGAAAAGTCACCTCTTCCAGACTTTATGGACTAACTTTAGTAAGAAAAGACTTTTAGCTGTGGGTTAAGGCACACTGGAGCATGCTCTGACCCTAGGTCTATTGGTATAGCGCACCATGTGTGAGGACATGTGGAGGCTCCAGGTCTGGGGGTTGTGTCTTGCTGGTTCACGCAGTTGTAGTCCAAGACTTCCACGACTGTGTGATTCTTGATGAGAGCTGTGGTGGGGGGAGGGAGAGGTGGCCTGCAGTGGCTACAGGGGCATCAGCACATCCAGGGCCCCTGGTTGTTGCCATGTACTTATGTGACAGCTGGGGCTAGCCACAGATGTGTGCTTTTCAGTGGGAGCTGATAACAAGACTTGGGCTGGTGGCATGCAGATGCACAGCTATAGGGGCTAGCTGCAGGCTTGTATGGCAGTGCATGCCAGTGTCAGGAGTCATGACTGGATCTAGCCCACAAGCAACTCTGGGAACCTTGGCTGTCTGCATGCATTTGTGCCACTGCAGGGGCTCACCATGGGCATGTGTACAGAAGTAGAGGCCTATGACAGGATTCAGGGCCAGTAGTGTACAGGTGCACAGCTGCAGCGGCTGGCTGTAGGCATACATGGCGATGCAGGCCAGAGATCAGAGTCAGGGCCAGATCCAGGCCCACATGCAGCTGTGGGCATATGTGATATGGAGGTCAGCTGCAGTGACCTCAGTGGGCATCTTGCAGGTGCATAGCCACAGAGTCCGGTGCTGGCTGCCAGTGTGGGTCCCAGGCTCTGGCAGGAGTCGGGAAAGAGAACATGGAGGAATTCAGGCATCTGGCATGCATGAGTGTGAAACCTGTGGGGTGAAAAACCTCAGGAGGGTCAACAGTGGCTGTGTCTGACAGCTTGTCTCTTTGGTGGTGAAAGCTGCTAAGATCTTCTGCACAGTTGTCTGTTGAGGTACACAACAAAACCCTCGGTGATGAGAGCTAATGGAGTGTTCGGCATCTGCAAAGGCTGCTGGGGTCCTCCTCAGAGCAGGCCATTGGGAACTGCTGTCACTCAGGCTGCGTGACTGATACGGGTATCCCCGGCCCTTGTTCCTTGCTCTTAGCCATCTCTAGACTCTCAGCTTTTCTGGTCTCTGAAGTGTGTCCTTTACGCAGTGCCCCAAAAGGCTGAGGAAGCTGATTGCTCACACTGTTCTCCTTTTCTCAGCAAGGGGAACTCTCTTGGGCCGGGGAATTCCCTCTTGGCCCTGAGCAGTGCAGGCCTGGGGGGTGGGATTATGGAGGCAAAATGAAACATTTTCCTATGCTTTTTGTGTGGCCATTCCCAGGTGTTTAGCTCCACGGTGTTTCTGAAGCTTTTTAAGTGGACTGCTGAGCTCTCCCAGAGCTATTTTCATTCCTGGATAGCTGTCTAATTGTTCTTTGTGGGGAGGTGGAGGCTGGGGTCTTCTACTCCACCGTCTTGGTATGATCATTTGATTTTTTTCTTGAAAAAAATGTAACAAGTAGGTCATATTTGGCTTTTCTTATCTGTACCAGTTCTGAAAGGCATAGGCTGAGGTGCATTCCTTCAGAGAGGATTTGTGTTATCTTTTTCCAAGCCTTCTAGAACACCTCTGATCCAGAAGCATTTTAATTTAATTTATTGAACTGAATTTCCCTGGACCATGCAAATGATATAATTCAAATCCTTAATCTGTGCATGGCCAGGGTTATGGTTACTACTTTCCAGAGCCATTTTTTTCACCCCAAGCCAGTACCTTAGACTGACAACTTTTCTTGCCCCTGGGTCCCTTTTCCAGGGAAGAGTGTTTTTAGCCCACCCTTTCACTGTGGCTATAACCCTTAGTAAGTACAGGATTTGTGGAAGTCTCTGTTCCTTCTCCACACCTTATGTGGGACAAAGTCTTGTTTCTCATTCTTCCACATGGACTAAAATACAGATCCTGAGTTCCTAGTATTGGCAGATCCTTCCAATGTAGCTTTTGTCTCTATTACACATTTATCACTCTGGTTCAGTTCACTCTGGTTTTAGTCCCTATATAGTTCTCTCTCTCTCTCTCTCTCTCTCTCTCTCTCTCTCTCTCTCTCTCTCTCTCTCTCTCAGGCTGCCTATGTTTTTCAAAGGCTGTTGGTAACTCTTCAACAGTATTGCTAGGTGTTTGTAATAAGAAGCTTTTCCAGAATTTCTTATTCATAGCAATATAGAAGTGGTAATAGAGCTGAAAGCTATGGAACATTTACACATTTTTTGAATATAATAATGCTTATAATAGTCATTACATACCAAAACACACATGATAACTTACCCCTAGTTTTCGGGTGCAGTGTTACAGGAGCTTGTACGGTAGTTTTCTTCCAGCTTCATTAACATCTGATCTTATATCAATTTTATAATCACCCAATATAGATGAACAAGCATTTGTATTTTGTCAACAAATATTTTAAGTCTCAGCTGCGCGGAATTATAAGTAAAGAAAAGCAGGAGAAAGGCATTCAGTTTGATATTTGGATTCTTGGATTCTAAAGTTGTCTTTGAGGTCACCATCTTATTTGTGTCTCGTCACAGATTTCAAACCTGTTGGCAATCTTTATCCTCTACAAAAAACAAACCAAAAAAACCAAAAAAACCTTTCTTGAATGCAGAAGTTAGTTTGTGCACCATAATGGTAGGTTTTGTCTTTCTTTCTGTTCTAGAGAATAAGCATGCTCGAGGTGTGAAGGGGCTTAGAAACCACACAGTCTTCCCAGGTCCTCCCTCTACCATGAGCAAGGAGAAGTTGTGTGGATTCTCTTATTACGGCCTGAGCTCAGATAGCAGGAACCCTGAGAGCTGCAAGTCCCCCACCAGCCCCAGACCCCCAGGCTCCCCAGGAACCCTCACAGCGTCTCTGGCTTCGGGTTCTGACCATGATTGTCCTGCCCTCTCCCTCGCCCCACCTTGCTCTCCACCATTTGTGCTGGAGTCAAGTGGGAATGTCAGACTCTGGGGGAAGGAAGTCAGTTGTGAGCATGAACTCTGCGCACCGTGGGTTCCCCGATTCCTGTCCTCCTCTGACAGACTCTTGGGGAGGAGATGGGTTTCCCCTCAGGCTCTGGCCTCAGCAGAAGATTGTGTGCCTGGTGGGCTGTGATGCTGCCTTGGTCCTGAGCTGACTGCACTTGGGGTGGGGGAGAAGCTCTGTTCTCTCTTGCTCTGTGGAGTGGTGAGCACACAGCCACTAAGTGACACAGTTGCTAAAGTCTGTGTTGGCAGCCCTGACCTGTCCTCACCCTGCGACGCCCCAGGCTGTGGAGCTTTCTAGGCGGGTTGCACCTGTTGACAGGGGACTATGACCTTGGGCCTCGCTGGCACTGTGTCCCTCCAGGCAGGAGAGAGTGAGCACCATTAAACTCCTCCGAAACAGCCCCAACCTTGTGGGTGGGGCAGGAAAGGCAGAGGGTCTTCTAGAAAAATGTGAATGCCTGCTGTGAATGACCATCTCGCCAGTTAAGGCTTCCCACGGGGGAGGCAAAGAACTGTAAAGACTTCCTTCCTCTCTCAGAATGTATAACCCACTACCCTGAAATGTGTTTAGCCAGGCAGCTGGTCAGGGAAACAGGTGTCAGGCTTAGAGCAAAACCTCCAATTCTGTGTCATGGTCTTCCCCTCTCTCCCCTTAGGGAGACTGTCTCTATACCAAGCTTGTATTTTGAATATTCCCTTCTTGAAAAAGAAAGTAGACACTTGTTATCCAGAGGTATACATACAGTATTATCTAGATATATGCCCTGTACAATTACAATACAATCTAGATATCTGCCTCGTATAATTTTAAATTTCAGATTTTGGTTCATAATGATTCCAGCTTTCAAAACCTTCTAGTTAGTGCTATACATTCACATGGCCCAGGGTTTTGACTTCCTTAGTCAACAACTGAATTCCACGACAAACAAATTTATTCATTCATTTGACAAATACTATTGAGCATTTACTAATGCCAGGCACTGGGTTAGGTGTGAGGTATCCAAGAGTGGAAACACCAGACAAGATCCTTGTGCATATAGAGTTTATATTTTAATTGGAGAGACAGAGCAAAGTCACTACATAAATAAAATAAGTACAGTCTAGACTGGGTACCATGAAAGAAACATACAAGGGGCTGAGCCCAGAGACAAAGCTGACTCTAGTATATTTCTCATCACAGTATGTTGTAATTGTCTGTTCTGTCTCCTCACTGGATGCAAGAGCCAGGGCCCACTAATACTCTTTTCATCTTGGTCTTCCTTTGTGCTTAGGATAGTGCCTGACACATAATGGTGCTGAAAAAATTGTCTGCTGAGTGAGCGTATGAATGTTTGTGTTGAACAGTGAATTAACAAAGGATTGGGACTTCATTAAGAAATAGCTATGCCTTGCACAAAATACAAAAAATACCAAGTAGAGCCTATATTTCACATTCTATTTTCTTAATAACATTTTATATGTAATATTCAAGCTCTGTGTTTTCATCCTATATAGATTCAACCCGTAAGCAAATGGAGGTTTCATGGGTGAACAGGGAATCCAGTTTACCTAATTCTCTTCCAGTCCAACACAAATAAGGCACATAATACCTACTGGGGCTGTAAGTGTCAGGTGCGGAATCAAAGCTAGAAGAAAACACAAGGTCTGAGGTGTCACTGGAAGCTTTAGTGGTAATTAAGTTCCCTGTTCTCAGGCTTCCTGTCACCTTCCTCTTAGCTGCCAGAACAGCATGTTTCAGTCTCACTGCTGAAGGACTAAATGAGCAGCTGTGTTTTGTTCCTGTCTCTTCCCCCCAGGCCTTCCCCCGCTTTCAGTTGCTTCCTTGAATTTCCTGTCATTCGGCAACTTCCCAGGGGGTACTGGGCTGAACCAGTGCTGGTATCTCTAAGCACAGACCACGATCTCCATTGTCATTCATGGCTGCGTGGCTCCTGATTACGGAAAGGTGGATAAGCTGGATGAGAGAATGAAGCTGCCTAAGACGATATTGTGCTGTTTGGGGGGAATTACATTTGGGGATCTTAAAGTGAGAGTAGTTATCACCTCTAACCACCCAGCTTTACAAATGAAGAAGCCGAGGCTGGAGGTCAATACCTGAGGGAGGTGGAAACACAGGCCCCGGACTAGAAACCGGCATCCCAGCTCTGGCCAGCACCCTGCTGCCTCCTCATGCATGCTTACAAACCTTTTATCCAAGCTATCTTGCAGCACTGAATGTACAAAACCTTTAAATTGTGAGCCAGGAGTTCATTTTTAGTTGGTCATAATCAAGATCATACGGATAGTTATGGAGCACCTGTCAAGTGCATGAATACTATTGTAAAAATCAAGAGCCCTCAAAAACATAGTGTAGTTGGGGAACAGCTGTAAAACTCTAAAGCTAGAATCCCATTATTTAACAAAGGAGGGAGGAATTATATGGAAGGGAACATGATTTACTGCTGGTTGAATAGCTAATTGGAGGAAGAGTTGAGATTCAAACCTGGATCTCCTGGCTCCCAGGTCAATACGTATTCCACTGGCACTGTGTACCTACAACGTGCAAGGAGAGAACAGCTGAGGGAAACATAAGTATGGGCTCTGCAGTGCAGCATAGTCACTAACCAGACCCAAAAGAAGAAAGGATACTAAACATGGCAACCATCCGTGTAGCTCCTTGGAGGAGGTGAGTCCTGAGCAAGGATTTATAGTATTACTCCAGATTGAAGCATGAAGCAGCAAGAGTAAGAATAAGCCAGATACCTTCAGCAGCTATTAAGGAGACTCACATGCCAGGAGTGGAAAAGCTTCAGAAGAGCAGAGGAGAAATTGCCAAGAATTGTTGGGATCAGCTCAGAAGTTCATCCTGCACCACTGAACACCCACTGTATGCCAGACGCTGTGCTAGGCACTGGGGATTTGCAGATGAATGGGAAGTGGTGCCGTACTGCATTGTGCTTCCCACTCTGGCCACTAGAATCTTGATTCCAAAAACCAGGTAGGTTTGCCAAATCTATCCATAGAAAATTAAACCCATGGGGAACTCTAACTCAGAATTTTATGAAGATGACAGGAGGGTGTGATAAAAACAGCTGAAACCATACTTGGTGGAAAAATCAGTTAGTTCTTGGTCCATACCCGGGAATGACAACCTCTAAAAGATGTACACTGATGCTGATGGCAGGTGGCAGTTGCTCCTAACCTAAGAGCAGACAACCATCCTCAGCCAGTGTAATTCAGGGACTATCTTCTGAGCTAGCCAGGTCCTGCCTCTGCTCTGGGTCCCCTGTGCTCTGATCATATCTGAGTGAGGATATTGGTATTTGTTCCTTGCTTCAGAAACCTTATTTCTAAGAGTTGTTTTCCCCTTTAAAAAATGCATTTAATTGTTCATCAGTTGATTTTCTTCTTCCTGGATAGTCTGCAAACTCTGGTTGCGAGTGTGTGATATTGTAGTCCAAAAGCATGTCTGTGTTCCCTCCACAAGCTGCTTCTTTTGTTCTGGCTGCCAGGTACTTTATGGATGATTCTCATGATTCTGTGTGCTTGGTGGTGGGAGGAGTTTTTTTGATTGTTGTTCTTTTTAAATTCACTTCCAATCAGAGGATGAGATGAAAGTAAATGCCATAATAGCCCTTTTGCAACACCATTTAGGATCCACCTATACCCAGTAATATGTGGTTGACATTAGAAAACTCAGTTGGCTTTGATGCTTTGTTGGGTTATGAGTCAGGAAGGAGAAGGGGTTGAAATGATGGAAGAGCTCAAAGTGTATCTCCTGCTAGGTCCGCATGGCATGGATACACAGATGAGAATGACTTTGCTCTCTTCTTGTAAGCTTCACTCTCAGAGGCATTGAACATGGGCTAATCTGGAAGCTGCCTGCCCCTTGCAAAGTGAAAGGAGTCAAAGAAGATGTCTTCGGTGATTAATTGAATTCTGTACTTTCAAGTTAGAAAAGCAAAGAGATACCACAAGACAGTTCATAAGGATTAGAAACAGAAAATGCTTCCTTTTAATATTTTTCTTCCCGTTTTCTTTTTTATTGTGGGAACATTTAAACATACAAAAAAGTAACAGACTGGTAAAATAAACCTCATGTATGCAAATATGTATATTTAATTTTTATTTTACCCTTCTAATTCTATTTCATGCATTTTTATAATATAAATAATACATTGAGTAGTCCATTATATAATTTAAATATAAATAATATATATTTTGGGGAAGCATGCTTAAAAATGTTTTACAAATAGGGGTAGTACATCAGAAATGTTTGGATATACTTGTGCTAACGGCAGTCATAAGACATTCTTAGGAATAATAATAAGAATGATGATTAATATTTGTTGATGCTTATCTGCTCCCAGCACAGTGCTAATGGCTATACTATAGGAGATGTCTGTGGGGCCTAGATTACACACTTTTCCTGTAACATCCATAACTGGAGTAGAAAATCTAAACTGATGGACCTCAGATCAATTTAGATTTTTGATCCTACCTCCCCCAAACATATATATATATCTTTCTAAAAAGAAGTACTAACCTTCCCAAGATATTTTTAAAATTTATGTTTATATAACATTCATATTAAAGAAGTACCTATGACATTGGGGAAGTCATTATATTTTTTTAGAACCTCTTTTATCATCTATAGATGAGGGAGTTAGAGTATTTAGGGTCTCTAATATTCCTCCTAACCCTCACATTTTACAAGCCATTTCTATGAGGTTATAACTTGCTAAAGCCAAACACCCTATCCAATACGTTATTTACATTGTCTCTGGTTTTATAGAAGAGGCAACACACGTGAGGCCCACAGTTATGTAAATCTTTATCGCAATCATCAACAGTTTATTGAGGATCTCTGGTCTATGACAGATGTCATCAAGCATTACAAGGAATGAATGTGAAGGAGGCCACATTTTGTGGGTTCCATTTATAACTACATGACCATCTCAGGTCTCACGCAGACTGTGCCTGGTCATGCCGTTGTCCTTCTGTCACCCTCTCCCTTGGTAAGCATTGGTGTCTGGGGGCCTGGCAGCCAGGTCAGCTGGCTGCAGGGGTTCTTGTAGCACTTACAGGGATAGGCATGTGGGATTCCTTTCAGTAAAGTGATAGGCATATCACACGCTGGTGTTCAGGCTCTGACATGCCACAGATTAGCAGGCGTGCCTCTTTTAAAAGGCATGTGATGGGCCTCTCAGTCTATGTCCTGAAATACTCAAATCCTCCCTCACATCCTGTATAAGCCATTTCCACCTAATTAGAGCCTTTCTCGCTATTTTTTTTAAAGGTTCAACTGCAAGAAACGAAAAGGCAGAGCAGTGGCTCTGGCTCACTTATTTTTGAATGCTATATTTCCATTTTTCTGTTAGGTCCATCTTGGGGAAGACAAGCAGCAGAGACTAGGAGTGCTAAAGCAAATGAAGGGGTTCAATGTGCTCACAACAGAAGACACTAGTCTATAGTGGTTTTTAAAAATTGGCTTTGACATCGTTAGTCTTAGTAATATTCTTTTGGATCTGTCTCTTCAAGCAAGGGCAATAAAAGCAAAAATAAACAAATAGAACTACATCAAACTAGAAAGCTCTTGCACAGTGAAGGAAGCCATCAACAAAATGAAAAGGCAACCTACTGAATTGGAGAAGATACTTGCAAATGATATGTTTGATAAGGGGTTAATATTCAAAATATATAAAAAATGCATACGACTCAATATCATAAAAACCATCAGATTGAAAACTGGTCAGAGGACCTGAATAGACATTTTTTCAAAGAAGACATACGGATGACCAACAGACTCGTGAAAAGATGCTCTACATCACTAGTCATCAGGGGAATGCAAATCAAAAACAACAATGAAGGGCTTCCCTGGTGGCGCAGTGGCTGCGAGTCCACCTGCTGATGCAGGGGACACGGGTTCTTGCCCTGGTCCAGGAAGATCTCACGTGCCGCGGAGCGGCTGGGCCCGTGAGCCATGGCCGCTGAGCCTGTGCGTCCGGAGCCTGTGCTCCGCAACGTGAGAGGCCACAACAGTGAGAGGCCCGCATACCACACACACACAAAAAAACCCACGATGAAATATCACCTTATACCTGTCAGAATAGCCATGATCAAAAAGATAACAAATAACAAGTGTTGGTGAGGACTTGGAGAAAAGGGAACCCTGTGCACTGTTGATGAGAATGTATATTGGTGCAGCCGCTATGGAAAACTGTATGGAGGTTCCTCAAGAAATTAAAGATAGAACTATTATATGATAAATCAATTTCACTTTTGTGTATTTACCTGAAGAAAACAAAACACCAATTCTCTACCAAGTTCATCTCTTTATGTGTTGTTGTTGTTGTTTTGTTTTGGTTTGGTTTGTTTTTTGCGGTACCCGGGCCTCTCACTATTGTGGCCTCTCCGGTTCGGAGCACAGGTTGTTGTTTTGTTTTGGTTTGGTTTGTTTTTTGCGGTACCCGGGCCTCTCACTATTGTGGCCTCTCCGGTTGCGGAGCACAGGCTCCGGGCGCGCAGGCTCAGCGGCCATGGCTCACAGGCCCAGCCGCTCCACAGCATGTGGGATCTTCCGAGACCGGGGCACGAACCCGTGTCCCCTGCATCGGCAGGCGGACTCTCAACCTCTGCACCACCAGGGAAGCCCGCCAAGTTCATCTCTTGAGAGTTTTCTTTGGTAACTGGAGTTTCTCATGGAATGATGTGCTGTCTACCTTATCAGAGTATTGAAAATGTTTTGTGGAAAAAGAAAGAGAAGTAAAGAAACAAGGCAGTTACTGGTTTTACTCACTTTAGACCCAAACCAAGAAATAAAAGCACAGTGTTAGTTACCCTTCATATTTTGACTGGGTTTTCCTGTTTCATGACTTCTGGTTCTAAACTCTGATGCATGTGCCAGTCTTAGTTGGCAAAGGTAAATCAGGTTTGTAGTCCAGCTACATCCAGAAGGCTAGTGCCAGAGCCAGGGCCAAAGAGATATCTGGTTTGAGGTTCTCAAACCCTTCATCAGAAAGCTGTGTCAACAGGGCACCCCCCTCTGCTGATTTTAAATGCTTGATGACTCTCGGTGTGTTTGGATACATGCTTGTTCAGACTCTCAAAGGCAAACGTTCTGCTCCTGTTTGTTTGGAAGGTGCAGAAGCCTTTTGCAGTCTGCAGCTCTGTGGCAACGTCCAATTGCGTAGTCCTTGGTCGCCCAAGACCAGCCCTGAGTGAGAAGTGGACAAAGGTTCCATAGACCTCCTGTTCCCTTTATTCATAAGGTGGTTTACTGTTTCTTGAGCCCTAGACCTTGTTCTTTGGAACCATATAGCAGTTTCCCCTCAGTTTCTTTCAGTTGGCATGTGGCTTCTGTAACAACATATCAGTACATCTTTCTTACAGCTCTGTTTCTAGTTTTCGTTGAATATCGCCTTTATGCAAAAAAAGTCTCGCTCTCAGCTGGCATGAGACTGTGTGTCATGGGACAGCCCTAGTCTTCTCCCATCTTGTGAGCCCTCTCACCGCTTATTTATCAGAAAGGAGATTTAGTTAGTAGGAAAGACATTGTAGCAGATTTGACACAAGTTGGAAAACTCAGGTGGGCAGGAAACGCTACGTTTGGTTAAACTTCTCTAAATCAAATTAAATCTTACTCTTCACTTTCATCCAGGCTGGGGGATAAGTCAAAGGCAGTCACCGCTGAAGCTCCCTTCTCCTGCTACCCTGCCCCGCACCTTCCCCACACCCCTCAACTCAAGGGGCCTTATATTCAGAGAAATTGCTCTGGCCTTTAACCCGTTCCAGAAACTGCAGAGATCAAATCCACTCAGCCTAAATGTTTCTGTGAGGTCCAATGACCTTGGTGCTTCCAGGTGGTCTCTGTTGCCAAGGTTGGTGGGGTCAGGTGTCTCAGGCCGAGCATCCCTTCTGTGCCCTCATTCTCTTTCCACCCTTGGGCAAAGCTTGGGAGCAGAGCACATGACCCAACAACACAGGACCCACAGAGCCCTGTCTCCTCTCTGCGGACCTCCTCCATTGTTCTTTCTGTCTCACTTTCCCTCTCCCTGGCTTAACCACTTGAAAATGAACTCATTTTCCAACAAAGAACCAAAAAACAAAAGCCAAAGAAGACCTTCTTGGGTGGCAACTTCTGCTTCCTGCTGTAGGACACACACCTCCCCTGAGGCAAAGAAGCCTGCCCATTTTCTTGAATAGAGGTAACGGTACAGGGAAGACAAAGCAGAATATCTGGATCAGTGACCCTGCTGCAACATATAAGACATTTAGGCTGCCTCCAGTGTTTTGGGTTACTACAAATAAGGCAGTAATAAACACTCTAGTACATATATTTGTTTACATATTTATGATTAGTTCCTGAGGGTAAATTCCTAAAAGGGAGATTATTGAGCCAGAGGGTATGCATAAATAACATTTTAAATAAATATTATGAAACTGAACTTTTCCCCAAAGTTTACATTCCCACTAACAAGGCATGATTGTTTATTTCCCCATGTCTTTATCAAACTGAGTTTTGTCAATTTTTTAAACTTTGCCAAATGATGGACATTTTAAAAATCTTGCTTTTGTTTGCAATTCTTTGATTGTTACTGAGGCCAAGTCCGTTTTCCCCATATATTATTTAGCCATTTTAAATGCCTGTTGACATTGTGTTTATTTATCTGATGGGGTATTCTTTTTCTCACTGATTTCTAAGACTTTTGGTATATATTAACGCTCTCGGCCCATGATTCAGAGCCAGCCTCTAAGGGCTAAGAGATGGCCATAAGGGCCCATAAAGTTAGACATTTTCATCCTCAACTAAAACAGGGAGATACCTTCAGCAGAGCAGTCACTGCTCTGACACCACAGAAGAGCATCAACTGTGGGACCTGACCTCCCCAGCTGCAAGGAGACTGGCTACTGTCATCTGGGAGCCCTGACCCACCAGGCATTCTCTCCACCTGCTGGGCTCACTTCCGGAGGGTCAGACATACTGTGCTATGTGTGCTGTTAACACCCTCTACACCCACCTAGTGAGTGGGGCTTCGTGTGGGGACGCTGGCCATGAAGAATGTATATATGTGTGACAACTGTCTTTCTGTGTAAATCATTACCTTAAGGCAGAGTTCTTAAACTTTTCTATAACAGACTCCCGGGACAGCGTTTGGAAGCCCATGGACCCCTTTTCAGATTAGATTTGTTTTTTCCTTTTGGCCATGCTGCATTGCTTGTGGGATCTTAGTTCCCCGACCAGGGATTGAACCCAAGCCCTTGGCAGTGAGAGTGCGGAGTCCTAACCACTGGACCACCAGAGAATTCCCTAGATTTTAAATATGTAAAATAAAATACACAGGATTACAAAAGAAACTAATTATGTTAAATCGTACTTGTCAAAATAGCTTTTAAAAACAAACGTGTGATACAGAAATATACATATATACGTAATTTTTATTACCTCATCAAATAAGGAGATCTAGCAGTGAGTCTAATAACCACCATAAATTTGGAATTTAGTGCTGAGGGTAAATTATATCTGTGACAACTATAACATAATATAAAAATATCTGATTTCTACTAGTGTTGGAGTCACAGGTGACACTAAGACTAATATAGGTTATTCACTCTATTCATAATTGAAAGGCATGCTAAGTTTTAGTCAGATCTGCTAGAGGTTGGAGAAAATAAGATAACATTTTTTCCCATCCAAGTTCATGGACAGTCTGAGTTCAGGGGATTGTTAAGAGCCTTTTCATAAGGGGCAGAACAACCAGTGCTAATTCAAAGGAGAATTATGCTTCAGTACTTTCCTTTAGAGGACCCTAAAACACTTACCTATCATAAATTTTGTTGTACAGAAATTTTACATTTTTATAGAGTCCAATTTTAACTTTGTAGTTTCTGAATTTTCTACATGCTTCATTGGCAGGAAGGGGTTTTAATCAAAAGGAAGCAAGAGTGAAGCTATGACAGAGCTCAGTGAAGTCATATCCTCCTCTTTGGGGCTACAGGAGTGGGGTTGGTACAAAGCAATCTTCCTGGAGAGTTGTCTGTAACTTCCAGCAGAACTCAACAGCCCAGCCAATCTGGAAAAGTCTATAAACTGGGCCCGATATGCTGATAAAGGCCTTTCCCAACCAAAGATTATAAAAATATCCCCCCATGTTTTCTTCTAGTATTTTTAATAGCATAAAATATATTCAAGTTCTTCTATCTGGAGTTTACTTTGATGTAAGGAGTGAATTTGGAATCTGGCTTTCTTTTTAACCAAATTAATAGTTAATTGTCGCAGTCTCATCTTTTTTCCACTGATTCGAAGTGCCATCCTTAGGATATACGGTATTCCTGTGCATATTTGAGTGTATGACTTGAGTTCCTATCCATTCTGTTAATCTATATATTCCACAATGTTTAATTAATTGGCTTTTTAATTCATTTAATATTGGATTCTTATGGATTACTTGGGAACACAATAATCATACTTTATAGCTCTTAGCCAGGGGAAAAAAGGAAAAATCAGTTACCCTTTTAATGTGAGAACATCTTTTGCCTTTGTCCAGTTCACCATCTTCTCTCTGTATGTCTTTTCCCACTGGGCACGGTCACTTCTGGTTTCCTTGGAGTTTCTCTTCCGAATCATTCCGATGGCATTTCATACTTTATGTGCTTCTATCATCATAAGGCATCCCGTTCACCATCTCATGACTAAGCAACTGATTCCCTAATTAGAATATGATCTAGTCATGACCATTTGTATATATTAAAAAATAAAATTTCATTCTATACTTTAAAGGAAGTATTAATGCAAAATTATGCATCACATGTGGTCACTCTATATTCACTTGGACAATGGAAATCCCCAGCCTTTCTCTTTGACAAATGTTCCATCCTTCTGACCCTTTTCCCATCTCCCCCCTTCATCTTGCCATCTCATACTATTTCAGATCTCACATTAAATGTCACTTATTCAGAGAGCTAATGGGTCCCCTGTTATATGCTCTCATGTATAATAGTTTTCAATTATATATTTAATTATTAGCTTAATATTGATCTCTTTTGATAGATTCTAAATTCCATGATGACTGTGACCATATTTGCTTTGCTGTTTCAGTATTCTCAGTGCCTAATTCAGAACCTGGCACATAGCAAGAGCTCCATAAATCTTTGTTGATTAAACCACAGTTATTCTTATCTCCAAAAAAGGAGGCAGCATAAAATCAAGATATGAGCTTGGTTTAAAGTCAGAATGCCTGGGTCTAAATTTCATATACCATTTATTACCTGTATGATCACGAGCACATTATTAAACTTGTCAGTGACTTAGGTTACTTGTCTATAAATTGGGCAGTTTACTTGTCTATAAAATGGGCATCTGTAGCATAACGTTTTATGAGGATTAAGTATAGAATGTGGCCACAAGAACTCAATGAATGTCAGCTATTATCATCATGATCATCATTGAAGTTGTTTGAAGGAAAATAAAGATAAGGCATGGAAAACATTAAAAATCTCACTTCACATCAAGTTCTTTCTTGCATTCTTTCACGTGAGGACAAAAGAAAAAAAGATAGTTGGGCAAAGATTCCTAAAAGCATCAACTTTCCAGCAGATGAGGGGAAATAGACATATACCCCTTCCTCTGCAAACACATGAGCTCTTTATTCCTTTAACCAAAAATGCTTCCACTGAGAAAAAGTGGCATGGTCACAGGTGAAGTTCTAACAATGCCAGCAAACTTTCTGATGCAGCAACTTATATCTGGCAGAGTCATAGCTAGATTGCATACGAGAGTCATAAGGGACAGTGGCTAGCAGAAGCCTTGCATTTGCCGGCACACTGCTGGCCAGTGATGTCAGTTTATCAGCTCCCAATTCCACACCAAATGCCATGATGTGATAAGTACCATCATCTATGTCATCATCAGCAGCATCATTACTATAGTAATTGAGAACTTGCCAGTTTAAACCTCATGGAAAGTTTATTTCCTTATTTGTGAGCTATTTCTCTACCCCAAGGCATGCCTGATTGATGTACCTGTGCTTGGCACTGTAACATTTCTGTGGAAAGAAAAAAATAGCCAAAAGCAGTTCATTCTTCAACCATTAAAGAAATGAGCAGTTTATGACCACCATGATAAGCAGCATATACATCGTTTAAGTTAAAAAAAAGAGAAAGAGGGCTTCCCTGGGGGCGCAGTGGTTGAGAGTGCGCCTGCCGATGCAGGGGACACGGGTTCATGCCCTGGTCCGGGAGGATCCCACATGCCGCAGAGCGGCTGGGCCCGTGAGCCATGGCCGCTGAGCCTGCGCGTCCGGAGCCTGTGCTCCACAACGGGAGAGGCCACAACAGTGAGAGGCCTGCGTACCGCAAAAAAAAAAAAAAAAAAAAAAAGAGAGAGAAAGAAAGCAGCCTCGTATCCCACTTATCCTTTTATTACATCAAAATTCTTCAAAAATTAAAGATAAAAAACCTCGTGCTGTACTCCTGAGAGATCATACCTCTTCCTTCCTGAAAATCCTTTCAAGATGCTTCAGAAGCCTGGCCTGATCCTGGAAGGATATGGGAGTGATTCACAGTACTGGGAAGACTTAGTGCTCCCTGATGGCTTTCCTGCCTTAGGCATTTCTTATAACCTGCAGCTTCCACGTTCTGCAGTAGATGGAAGCCAGGCCTCAAAGCACCATCCTGCAAGCAGGAAGAGTGGTTACAGCAGGCACAAATACACACTCAATACCACAGAAGGAAGAACAAAGATGGGCAGGCATTGAAAGACACAGCAGGCAAAGCTGAAGGCTTCTTCAGAATAATAGGAACCCTGACATTGCTTAAAAACAGAAGGGAAGCAGTTTGAATCATGGCACAGCAAAAGAATGGGAAACAAGACCTCACTCCTGCGGATTTAGCCCTTTCCCTTTCTTTATTTCTGTTTCAGCAGAATTCAGAATGGCTAGTGGCTAAGGGTGAGGAGGCCTCTAGGTCAAGACAAGGTGGCTTCTGCTTCAGGGAGCCACGTTGGGGTTCCCATATGAAGTGCTTGCTGACCCCTGAGAAACAGGGAATGGGGGCATGGCTGTCTCTATTCAGAGTAGCCATCCTGGAGGACCTCAGGGCAGAGGCTCTTGAACTGGCAGCAACTGCATCTAAGTATAACAAGGTGGCAAGTGTCACGTTCCACCCCTGCCACCTGCCATTCCTGGAGATACAGGTTTGGAGTCTCTCTTAAGGCAACAGTTGCTGCTCATGGTATAATTCCACACATTCACAGTTCTCTGATGGAGAAGAAAGGATAACAGGAAGAACTTAGGTGCCTGAGTTTCTTGTTTCCTCGGAACTCTAGACATTTGAATGATTTTCCAGTAACAGTGATTCCCGTAGCTTATTTCAGTCTGAAAAACACAATTGTGCCTTTCTTTAATTTTATTTCAGCAAGTTAGATGTGTAATGACCTTTCTAGAAACCAGTTTCTGCATTTCGTTTTAACTATATTTAGGCGTTAACGCAGTTTAAAGAAGTCATTAGTCCCGAAGTAGTGGGTTTGAACTGAGTTGACTATTTTTCATTGTGTTGCAGAAGTTGCAGCAACAAACATGTGGTTTTGTACAGATTTATTTCCACTTTAGGGAACAGCAAGTTCATATTCAAAACTTAAAAAAGAAGACGGAGGAAGAGGAAGGGGAGGGGGAAGGGGAGAAGGAGGAGGAGGGACAAAGGAGGAGGAAGAAGTAGGTAGAAGAGAGGTAGGGAGCCCAGGAAGAAAGGGGGGATACCTGAGAACGAGATAGCAGGGGATCCTTTCGGCAGGTAGTTGAAGGAAGTGATATTGTTGAGAAGCCAGTGAGCACCGTGAGGCTGCTGGAAGAGGAGTGGGTGGATTGATATCAATACACTCCTGGCTGCCCCAGACATTGGAGCGGGCATTCCTTTGGTCATCTGTGGGCAGATGAATTGCCACAGACCAGAGCTCAACAATGAAAAGAAGGGTAAGAAAGTGGCCCATTCTCCTGGGCCAGCCCAGCTGATAGCAGTTCCAGTCAAGACTCCTTCTGGACAAGGAACTTGGCCTAATGCACGCCAACATCACCAGCACTCACTGAATGTTAAAGAACACAAATACTGGAATCGCGTTTCAAATATCTAGCCGTTTCTCTTCAAGCTGTGGGTTGGATTTCCTTTCGCAATATGAACGATGTTCCTGCCAATTTTCAAGTTTACAACTCCAGCTGTTAGGGGAGTTATGTAAGAGTGATCAAAGGGCCTCAAGAGTGGAAAATGCGTTTTTCCCCTTGGTTGCATAACTCCCTCAATGGAATAGGCAATGTAATCGAAGCATCGTCTGCTCACTCCCCCTGCCCTTCACCGCTACCTCTAAAAGCAAAAAAAAAAAAAAAAAAAAAAAAAAAAAAAGGCAAAGCAAAAAAGTTCACCTTGGAGGGGAAAAAAAATGTTATAAAAATCATTGCTGGACTCAAATTTAGAATGCCCAAGCATTTTTCAAAAGAAAGTTGCAAATAACTAAAATAGACTATAAATAGTTATAAAAACAGTAAGGAAATAAATTCCCCTCAACTCTAGGGGGCTTTCCCTAAAAAATATGAACTCAGAACATTAAAAATTCGGTTCATTATAGCCAGCACAATATTCTAATGTCACTATTTTCTGAATGTCACTCTTCTTATGTGTCTTTTAGAACAGGGAAATTATCTTTGTGTCATGGCCTCCCCAGCCCCTGACATACAGTAAGATCCAATAAATATCAAAAGCCCAAATAAGGATTATAGAGAGCGTGACTTTAGCCATATATCTGCAGAAGCCTAGACACGATGCAATGACAGCTTTTTGAAGTAAGAGTCAGAGGCTTGATAAAGGCCAAACAGGTGTCATTTGCCCATATTTCCCTTTTTCCTTATGGATCTAGTTTCAAAAAGAATAATGAGAGCTGAGCAAAGTCAGGTGACAAAAAGTGGGCAAAGGTTGCAGTCTCTGTAAGCCCTTAGCAATAACTCCAGAATTTCTTTGGGGTTTCAGACACCAATGTCCTGTCCTTTCCACTTCTGGAAATGTCAGCTACCAGACTGTGTTGACCCCTGCCCAGAGTCCCAGTGGGTAATGATTATGAAAAGCCTGGGCCCAACTGACACCATGTTCCGCTATGAATGGCCCAGTTGCCACTTGGCAAATTACAGTCCCAGATCCAGGATATACTCAGTCAACGGACAGTATAATTTAGATTTATAAAAAATCAAAAATCTAGGGAGGGGGGCTTCCCTGGTGGTGCAGTGGTTAAGAATCCATCTGCCAATGCAGGGGACACAGGTTTGAGCCCTGGTCCGGGAAGATCCCACATGCCACAGAGCAACCAAGGCCGTGCACCACAACTACTGAGCCTGCGCTCTAGAGCCTGCAAGCCACAACTACTGAGCTCGTGTGCTACAACTACTGAAGCCTGCGAGCCTAGAGCTTGTGCTTTGCAACAAGAGAAGCCACCGCAATGAGAAGCCCTTGCACCGCAACAAGGAGTAGCCCCTGCTCACCGCAACTAGAGGAAGCCCACGCACAGCAACAAAGACCCAATGCAGCCAAAAATAAATAAATAAAAGTAAAATTTTTAAAGGTTATTAAAAAAAAAAAACAAAAACACTAGGGAGATCCATCCTCAGTGAATAGATTCTTCTCCAGCAAGAGGAAGGGGAAGCTAGAGAGGAATTCCAAAGGGCTGGGGAAGAAAACTGGGAAGACGGCAGGATGAGAGGACAGGATGGTCCTTGTTAACTTTAAAGACACATTTGCTTCTTCTTTGTGGGAGGACTGGCACTCATTGCCTTCCCGGTGTTTCCACTCCACCATCTCTATTTGGCCCTTCCACTTTTCTGGTCTTTATCACCTATTGAATGCAATGGAAAAATGTTCAATTAGAGGACACTGAGACCCTTCTAGCTCTCAGGTTCTCCCATCTGTATGTATTTTAATAACCTTTTCATGGGTCTGTATTCACCCTTTATCTCTTAGTATCCTTCCCTGTTATATAGAAGCATCAGATTACTTTCATTATTTCACTCTCCTACTCAAAGGCTGAAGATGTCCTCCCACCTTCCCCTAGCCTACTGAATGAAGGTCTGTACCGCTTACCCTGGCTTTCATCAGCCTTTCCAACTGTGGTCTAAACCATTCTCTTCGGCCTTATCTGTTCTCTTGCCTGGAAATACTGCCTCCTTCTGAATCATGCCCATCTTTGGACATCTCGTCTAAGTACATTTAGCCTCATTCCCCAGGCCCTTGTAGTATCTCAGGCCTTTGAATTCCTCCAGAATGTATGGACGTTCTTGTACTGTCAGCTTTCCATGTCTTGCTGGACCCATGGGTTAACTATCTGTGCAGGCCACGGTGCCTCCTAAGTGTCATGGACCTTAAAGGGAGCTCCAGTAGTGAGACCAGCACTGAGATAGAGTCAGAGGCTTAACTCTCAGAGCTAACTTGGCCATTTGATGTCTCTGTCATCTTGCTTAAATGATTTCCAACCTGGTGTGAGAAGGGACAGGTACACAACTCAGTTAAGACTTGCCAGAAATCTGGGATCGCAGATTGTTTTAACCTTATATTCAATAGTATAACTTTATGTCTTGGAACAAAAATTATTTTTGTACCAAAAATTATAGAAAGGAAAGTTTAACCAAATCTTGGCTGCAGAGTGCCTGTAGAAAATGACTATTTTGTAAATATTGATGATTCTTAATCAAAGGTTAAAGGCTTGCCCCCCTTAAGGGATAGGGTAGATCAGAATTTCTGGGAAGCATGAGATTTTTGTTGTTATTAAAAAGGTAAAAGGTTAAGAAAACGAGCAATTTACTCTATCTTAAATATTACTTTATGTAATGTGGAGAAAACAATAAATCAACCATGGGGTTCTTGTGAAAATTAAATAAGACAAAATATGTGAAAGTATTCGCAAACAGTAAGTTTCTGTTTAAAATGTAACATGTACGTATATATAAAAGGTTCTCATTATCTGAGGTTAGTTAGTACCATAAAAAGCTTCAACTGAATCCACTGAAAACAGGGCCAAAGTGGACGTAGAAAATGGTGGGAGATAAAAAGTTCAATTTAAACTTGGCTTTGAAATTTATTTATTATTATTATTTTTTACACCTTTATTGGAGTATAATTGCCTTACAATGGTGTGTTAGTTTCTGCTTTATAACAAAGTGACTCAGTTATACATATACATATGTTCCCATATCTCTTCCCTTTTGCGTCTCCCTCCCTCCCACCCTCCCTATCCCACCCCTCTAGGTGGTCACAAAGCACTGAGCTGATCTCCCTATGCTATGCGGCTGCTTCCCACTAGCTAGCTATTTTACATTTGGTAGTGTATATATGTCCATGCCACTCTCTCACTTTGTCACAGCTTACCCTTCCCTCTCCCCATATCCCCATGTCCATTCTCTAGTAGGTCTGTGTCTTTATTCCTGTCTTACCCCTAGGTTCTTCGTGACAATTTTTTTTTCTTAGATTCCATATATATGTGTTAGCATATGGTATTTGTCTTTCTCTTTCTGACTTACTTCACTCTGTATGACAGACTCTAGGTCCATCCACCTCACTACAAATAACTCAATTTCGTTTCTTTTTATGGCTGAGTAATATTCCATTGTATATATGTGCCACATCTTCTTTATCCATTCATTCGATGATGGACACTTAGGTTGTTTCCATCTCCTGGCTATTGTAAATAGAGCTGCAATGAACATTTTGGTATGTGACTCTTTTTGAATTATGGTTTTCTCAGGGTATATGCCCAGTAGTGGGATTGCTGGGTCATATGGTAGTTCTATTTGTAGTTTTATAAGGAACCTCCATACTGTTCTCCATAGTGGCTGTACCAATTTGCATTCCCACCAGCAGTGCAAGAGTGTTCCCTTTTCTCCACACCCTCTCCAGCATTTATTGTTTCTAGATTTTCTGATGATGGCCATTCTGACCGGTGTGAGATGATGTCTCATTGTAGTTTTGATTTGCATTTCTCTAATGATTAATGATGTTGAGCATTCTTTCATGTGTCTGTTGGCAGTCTGTATATCTTCTTTGGAGTAATGTCTATTTAGGTCTTCTGGCCATTTTTGGATTGGGTTGTTTGTTTTTTTGTTACTGAGCTGCATGAGCTGCTTGTAAATTTTGGAGATGAATCCTTTGTCAGTTGCTTCATTTGCAAATATTTTCTCCCATTCTGAGGGTTGTCTTTTGGTCTTGTTTATGAAATTTAAAACTAAAAATTATTAAGACAACTTATTTACCTTACATCTAATAAACATTATTATTGTGGCTCTGTGCTAAATCTTAGGACAGAATTAAAATATTGGGGATTTTTGGCATAATTTATCTAATAAAATTATATCATAACAAATACAATTAGTTCTATTTCATGTTTGGGTTTCTCTTTTTTTTTCTTTGTAAAAGCTTTGAAAGATTTGTCAGTTTTCTGAAGGACTGGTTTCTCTTTGGAAGTCCCATCGTGTCATCATCGTCAGTTTTTCTCTTCTTAAATAATTTACTAATAAAACCCTACTAGAATGTCATTTGTCAAGAGCTTTCTTTCTGATTGACTATACTTCCAACTTCAATTTCATCGATGTTAGAAAATTCTGAATATTTTCTAAATTTGAAAATTTGCTTCTTTTTTCCCCATTGTTTTCCCAGTGTATTTTCAGCTGCCTACAATATCAGCTAGCTATCAAAAAACTATTAGACAAAAACATTGCTATTATGAGTGAAGGTAGATTTTAGAGTTAAAGAGGAATGTTGGAATGGGTCGATTCATGTTATAAATGGTCAATTGATTAGTTTTTTGTGTTATGATGACTTGTCTCCCACTGCAACTTTGCATCTGTAAGGCTTTGGAAAATGCATTCTTAGGTCATGGGGACTCCATCTCATTTTTTGTATTTCTAATACAGTCACATACCTAACGCCTTACTGAAATAAGTGCTTGGTTACTTTTGACTGAATATGTAATTGATTGATCAAGTGAGTGAATGAATGGAGAAACTGGAGGAAGAAATGAACAACGAGCAGCTCTAGATTCCCACTGCAGAATTTACATTTTTAGTAAGAAAGCCACACACAAGAATAGCTAATCTCAGTGAAATAGGTAAACACAACACCAGCGAGGAAAAGGGTTTGAGACTTAGACCCGATTTTTCCATTTACAAAATGGAATCAATTCTTCCAGGGTTCATGATGAAATTGTGTGGGTTCTCACTAGGTCTGTCCCTTGGCAGAGTTGTAAAGGAATAATATTTATAAAAATAAAAATATAATAAAAACTGGCACCTACACTGTGTTGAGGAACAACTTTGTTTCTTATGCACATTATGTTAGAGATTCTCATATCAGGGAGTCCAAGGGGTCTACAAAGCTACAGGATAAACATAGTCATCTCAGGGAAACATTTTACTTAAAGATGTAGAGAGTTGGAAAGAAGAATTATATTTTTGGGTAGAATACAAATTAGCTGTAAATTTTTAGAATAAAACTTGTTTTCTAAGAAATTTTACTTTTGCAGAAGGTCTTGAGGCTGTGTCTGAAGGAAGCACCCCACAACCCACCCTTTAAGTGCCCTCCCCTACTTCAGTGGAAAATTTCCGAAAGCTCTCCATCTGCCGTGTCATCCTCTCAACAACTCTACCACACATCTTTGGTTTGCATATGAAGAAACTGAGCTACAGAGAATGAGAGTTTTCAAACTTGTTAGTGATGGAATCCTACTTTCCCTAACTGTGTTGTCTAGTAGGTAAGATGACCCTTCCTGTTCCCATGACTCTCTCTACATTTTTCTTTCCCTTTGACTGTGTCTTCTCTCTAGATGTCCAGTTTCTACAATGACTCATTCCCTAGATTCCTAGAGAAAACAGTCTGAGGATTTGTTTTACATTTCAGGGTTCCACAGTGGTTAGGTAGTTCAGACTAGTTGCATTTAAAAAGAGGACTGCTGGGACAGGGTAATGGAATTGCTCTTAGTGGAATTTCTCCACAGACCAATTGGGGCAATACATTAGATTTTGGTGCCCTTTCCTCAAATGATACTGAATGAAAAATTGTAGACATGTCAGGCCAGTTCCTTTTCAAAGGGATGGCCAAAAAGATTTCCAAGAAGTATCGTCACAACCCACCTTCCCAACTTCCCATGTAGACGTGGTGCGTGGGGAGCCAGGCAAGTAAGGGGGTCTGCTAGTAGCAGAGAGCAGAAGTTTGCCCATTGCCTCATTCAGTCAACAAATCTTGAGGCCCATTACAATAGAC
>NW_006784922.1:4064712-4068115 GCF_000442215.2 Lipotes vexillifer | reverse complement strand
ACTCTTTCATCAGAGTGAAAAAAGGGTGAATATGCAAAAAGATGAACAATATCTTTCAATAGCTCCAGGGAAAATCTTTTCCTGAGGGGGAACCGAGATCCATTTCAGGAGCCTTGCAGAGATCTGTTGTCTCAGCATCCTACAAGACTGAAATAATAGCCCTGCTCCCACCTTTCTGCAGCACAGAAAGTAGAGCCATTACCTGCGGATGTTTGGTCCATTTGCAACATTTTCGAAAGTCATTTGGCTCTTCTAAAACATAGGGATTTATGAGTTGAAAACAGGCTTAGAATCTCCAGGATTGGCCCAGCACTCCAACTTGTGGATAAACCGCAACAGGACATAATATTCTTTCTTGCTAAGTTCCTATATAATTTTGGTTTGAATATGCCCATACTTGTGGTTTCTATTTCTGCCCTAGTTTTGCTTCCCAAACTTCAGAATGTTTGGGTATCAGTCTCTCAATCTGTCTCTCTTGCTCTCTCTCCTGTGCACACGGGTGCGCACGCACACACACACACACACACACACACACACACACACACACACTTTATTTCTTACATTGGGATTTCTTTCTACATGACAGTTAGAGGATTGCAGAAACCAGAGGCCAGAGGCCCTATCTGACCAGTTAACCAGGGCTTTCTAAGGAAAATATGATAGAAATTGTTTATCTGAAGGTTTGTCCAAAGAGCAAACATGCGGGAGCCTACACTGAGGCTCTGAGGTGAAGAGTAAATTATTGTTTATATGAAGAATTGTGAGGAGAGGCCAAATTGACAAATAGCAAGCAATCGTGTGGTTCAGACTATATGACAGGTACCTTCCTATATATTTTAAATAATACTCCTAACAAGCTCATTATATGCAGAACTATTACTATCCCCACCATACAAATGAGAAAGTTGAGGCACGGAGAAGTTACGTCACTTGCTTAACACACAGCTAACTAATGATAGAAGCAGATTTTGAACCCAGGCATTTAGGCTGCCAAGTTTATGCTTTTTACTACTCTCCAGGGCTGCTTTCCTAGGAAATGGTGAGACTTTATTTATTCATCTATTATAACCTAAGCCCTCTATTCTCATTTTTGATTCCTTTCCCCCCATTCTTTTCTTTTTCTCTCTATCCCACCATTTATCCCAACCTGAAACCAGTCCTTTTTTAAGCATTGGCTATACTTAACCTAGCAAGTTGTTCCTCATTTCATCCAGCAAGTAAGAGGACATTTCCGTTGAAGATACTTAAAGATAGAAGTAAGATTTGCTTATTTAAAGCATACATAGAAAATAAACAATTTCTTTTCTTTATGAGTCTTAGAAGAATCTATCTTCTGAGGGTTAGTAAAAACTTCCCTACTTTGCTCTTACTTTCTGGATTGCAAAACAACCTTAAGGTTTTTGTCTTTATCAGTCATCCTTAACATTTTAAGTGCTTGAGTCCAGCCCGTATCGGTTGGTTTATGGTTGGACTCAATTTAGCCGAAATTCTGTAACCCACCTATTATCCACTGAACTGAAGCCCTTGCTGGTTCCTTATTCTATCCTCTGAACTGTAGTCATTTCCATGGTAATTTTCTTATTTCTGTGGTATGTTTTTTTGAGATTCTGTTTTTGAGTTTCCCATCAAACCAAAAACAGATTTCTCTTTTCCATTCCAGCCCATTCTGTTCTTTTAAGGTGGAGGTCAGCTGTGAGGCAGAGCTGGTTTCTACCGCCTACCAGTCTGTCAGCCGCTGGAAGGCTAGATAGCATCTTTGCTTCCTGATACCTGGCAATGCCTAGCATGTAACAGTTGCTTAGTAATTGCAGGTTAAATGAATGAAAGACTGAATATGGGAATCTTTTCCTCTATGTTGGCCATCTTCCTATTTCAGACTTTGGAGATAATATCCCCCTCCAATTTACTCAAGAATCTTCCCCACTATGTATGCCATTATGAAATTTGTAGAATCCTAAACTGAGAATGGGTAGATGATGTAAGCCAGCCAGCTTCCTTATAGTTCAGATATCCTCTGCCAAACGATTGAATCAAAACCCCATCCCAAAATGTTGCTAATTGCTGAAGATTGGTGATGGCTACATGAAAGTTTATTACATTATTTTCTCTACTTTGGTGTATGTTGAAAAATTTGCATAACTTGTTAAAATCTGCCTACATGGAGCGTTACAGTTAAATTAGGAAAATAGTGATTTTAAAGGAAGTGGTTAGTATAAAGGAGTCCACTCAAATCTTCCAGGTATCATTGCGAAAGGAGCTATTTATATTTCTTTTACCCATAATAGAGTACTGATTTAAAAGTTTAGTTAGAGCTGGCAAAAGCATTTTAATTTAAAACCAGGTAACTTCTTTGGAAATAATATTTATTCTTTATATTCCTTGTGGAATACAGTGTCTGGGGGACTGTCTTACCACAAAGTGGTCAATCAGTTCCAAAATGCTGAAGGAATCTAGGTTGTAATGCTGACATTTTCTAAGGACTTAAAACATAAAATGGTACCAGTGAGAAAATTAACTGGAGACTTTAAGCATATATGATAATTCTGTGTGTATGCATGTGTGTGGCTATATGTTAGACAAATATTTACAGCAAGAGATCTTTCCACTTAAGGGAAATGGGAAAATGTTAGCTGTAGCCATTAAAATTGCAAACACTGATGGTTCAGAAATGTTCAAACAGCAGGTTCCTGTTTCTAGCCCTGCAATTAGACTCTTCTATACAATTGTGTTAATTGAATAGCAGGCATTATGATATCTTTATCTATGTTAAGATATCTACTTCAAACAGACTGGACAATGGCTTTCTACTGTAGTAATGACCTTTAGCTTATTGGAATATGTTTAGAAATTGAAATAATTTACACAAAGAAAGGAAGTAAACATAAGCTAGAATTCCTTGGTGTTCGGGATTTTTAGAAGAAAGTGGGTTCCAGGCTGCATAGACCTGTGATTCAGTATCCACTGCTTGCTCTCAGCATACATGTTTCTGAAGTTCTCTGGTGTCTCAATTTCCCACTTTGTTTAACATGCAGAGATCATTCACTTCACAATTAAAACAAGCAATTTACAAATACATACAAGGATTAGTCTTACATTTCCCACTGGGGTTTTTCCTCAAACATGCAATATCTGAAGAAATTGGTCCAAACCCCTTAAGAAAAAACACACTTATTCCTACTTAAAATTTAGTTCCTTCTTTTTTGTGAGGAGGGCTGGTTTGTGTTTGATAGCTTTCTGTCACCATATGTATTCCTTAGTAGTGTGAAGATTTAAGAAGCTTCTGAAATTGAGTGTTAGCAGAGATACATGTCCACTTTCGTAG
The DNA here is from genome assembly GCF_000442215.2 of Lipotes vexillifer. Taxonomy (NCBI): domain Eukaryota; kingdom Metazoa; phylum Chordata; class Mammalia; order Artiodactyla; family Lipotidae; genus Lipotes; species Lipotes vexillifer. Next base: position 4,064,793 of record NW_006784922.1, on the reverse strand, counting down.
ATGTGAGGACAGGGGCATCAGATGAGATGTGAATACATCTGCAAATGACAGGTGTCTCAGTAAGGTGATGGCTGGCAGGGA
>NW_006784922.1:4061461-4064502 GCF_000442215.2 Lipotes vexillifer | reverse complement strand
AATGCTGGTGAGATTGGCTATCCCTGCACACAGGACCCGAGGCCCCAACAGAGTACACATGAGGAGGCTACAGCCATCTTTCAAGGACAAAAACTTGAATTCTCTCCAAAATCAGAGATTGGCATGGTCTTGGACCAGGTATTCGGCAATATGAATAGCTCATTTTAAGACGCTGTGCACATCTTATCTGATTTGAATTGATTCAGTATGACTTTTCCAGAAGACTTTAAAAACCGAGTAAATATTAAGCTGTTCTCACTGTGTTAGCCAAATGCAATTAATTTTGGTCAATATAATCCTAACAAAGTAAGATGCTACAAATGGAACATCTGAGTCCCGCTGACCCACTTCAAATGAAAGTATGTGCAACTGAAGCCAATTGCATAACTGGCTGGGCATAGTCAATTATCTGTTTTAACAATTACTTTACTACATGTCTCCATGTTAAACATATGCCCGACTATCAACCCGTCTGAAGCTATAATACACTAAAGTATAGCATTCAACTCCTAGTCCTTGTGGGAGGACAACCTTTGATCACAAATCCCTTTGGCCATCCACTCTCTGTTACCAGATCAAAAATAAGGGTATTTATTTCATTTGGTATAGATTGGAAAATTAAATCAACACATCACCAAACACAAGCTCCAGAAGATGTGGCTCAGACAAGGATCATAGTGCAGTCCCAGAGAAACAGTTTTATGGCACATAAAGTTTTTATTATGCATAAACTCTAAATTTATTCTTAATTTTTTTCAAGGCTGTCAGTGGGAGGATTGCTGGCCTATAGCAAATTACAGATTGTAAAAATCGTTTCACAGTGAAGCAACATCTTTTTCCACAGTGACTGTGGTCCAAGTTCTCACAGCAGTATTCTTACCACACTGGGTCATGGCCAGGTATCTTGGAGGTTAGACAAATACAGCCAGCTAAGGAAATCCTAAATGATAGTTCTGTCACAATATTCTTACCCGTCTTCCTCCCAGACCCCAAACCACTGGCTTCCCTGACATTGGGCCAGGATACATCCTTCCCTTCTGCCCCACTTTTTCACACAATGGCCAGCATTCTGTGCTGCTCTTGGCCCATGGCTTGGCTTAAGCTCCTGGGACCTTGGAATTCATCTAGCAGTGAATCTCTCATAACCCGAACTTCCTGTGCTGACTTCAAACACACACACAAACACCAGGACCAGCACTCATGGAGCAAGAAAATAACACAAAATACACAAACTCTCTCCTCAAATCGGCCAGCAACATCCTAATAAATCCTCCCTTGTTGCCTTGGGTGGAAGAAACACTTCTGGGATCACTTCTTCTCTACTTGTGGAATGAAGCATCCTCCAAACCCCAAAAATGTAGCCTAGATTCTTCGTAGGCAGCCTCTTTACTAAGCTAAAAAGATGGTTTCTTTAATAAAAAGTTACTCTCTGAAGATTTTAACACAGTCCCCTTTCTGAGCACCCAATTTCACTTCCCCCCAAATCTGTTTGCTTTCTGCAAAAGCTTACACTCTTGTAGAGGAAATATATATACACATGCAAATAATCATAATATGAGACTTCTATGCCTCAGAACATGAATACGTAGAACTCAGATTTCTTCTAGCAAACACTTTAAACAATTGCAATTAGATTTTCTGCTCAAGGGATGGAAAAACCTCCTGAGAAAAGTGAGATTTGAATTCAACCCTGAAAGGATACGTTCAACCAATATAGCCTCAGGAAAAGCTCTTCCTCTCCCCTATCATACTTTCCAAGGAAGAAGTATGAACTTTGTAGAAATAGTAGGGATCTGTAGCTCAAAGTTACTACTTAGAGGAGGAGGGGAACTGAGATTCAGCTGGTCCGTACTTTGCAAAGCCAGTGCTTGAATGCCCGAGGCCTGACTGTGCCCAATCATCTCCCTTCTTCCCCATGTACTTTTTACCAGCAACTCTGAGTTCCTTAGGCAGAAGTTTCATTGAGTAGATCTAGTCCCAGCTTTAGACAAGGGAGTCTAAACAGCAGCCTTCATTTTTATTTGTCCTATTCATGGCATCTGTCCAAAGTCACTGGAATGGCAAGTCAAGGTAAATGTTATGATTTCTCTCTGGCCCACCAGAGTCAAAAGATCCCCTCCTTTTGCTGTGGGCAGTGGGGGGCCAAAGTGGGGATAGAAGCTCTCATCAAAGACACTCAAAGACTTCTCCAATTCTGGACCTGTCTTCTGGCTATCATGAAATTCTTTCTTTCTCTAGAATTGAAACTCATGACTTAAAAGAATATATCTCTGGCAAAAGTAAACACACTTTCTGTTTATGGACCAATAGCAGAAAAAAGCCATTTAGAACCCAAGTACTCCTAAGAAAATTAAGATCTTTGGGTAACAGGACCTCAAAACAACACAGTATGCAGCAAGCCACCGTGAGTCATATTTTCCATCAATAAAAAGTTCTTAAAACTTGTGTGAACATTAATTGGACAAAGATCATAGAGCTCTAGACAATTAGAAGAGCATTGGCTCCCAGACTGTGATAAGATGAATACGTTTGAGCAAGTTTCTTAAACGTCTGCTAAACCAAACATGGTTAGGATCTGGGTGGTGCCTTTAAGGATACAGAGCACATGTGTGTCTTGCTCAGGACCAGAGGCCTCGAATGAGTCTTCTTATGTAGTATGATTTGGGAAGACCGGATAAAAAGCCCTGTAGTGCTTCTTTCAGGAGAGGTAAAATTTATGCCATCAGAGAGTCATTATTTGGGGTTAGGATTTTGGTTATTAATTTTTTAATGAAATGCACATACTCCTGGGAAGCAGTATGACATTAGCATTAACAACCAGTTGAAATGGCAAATCAGTAATTTCTCTAGAGAGTGAGAGAATGAGTCAGAGGGTGTGAAATTTGGTGGAAAGATTATTTCACACTGTGTCAGAGAGGGGCTCGGCAGAGTGAAAATGGTGAGCATATAAACCCTATTAAGAGGAATCCTAGATAGCCAAAAATTTAACACAAAGTAATAAATCTCTACTGGCATGAGTTCCTCTTTCCCTCAAATTACAA
>NW_006784922.1:4045668-4061447 GCF_000442215.2 Lipotes vexillifer | reverse complement strand
TTTCCCTCAAATTACAATACCCAGGACTCAAGTTTCCCCCAGCAAAGACTTTAGATAAATGCAGTTAGATTGTTTCAATTACATTACATTATAGACATATATTATATGTGCATTCAATTACATTATAGGCATATATTATTAATATGTAGTATGTATAGGTAAATATACAGTTTCATGACATGCAAGCCTGTGGTCTTCTCCCTTAGTCGGGATGCTTCCATCCCACCCGATCCCAGACAAAGGATAAGATAAACAACCAACCAACTCTGCTGGAGGCATCGTAGGCATTACCAGCCTGTTCATGACAATTGCCCAAACTTTCTTATTTTCTTGCCAGTTTTGCTCCTGTTTCTTGCTCCTGCTTTCTTCCAGTTCTTCTCATCCCTAACTGGGTGTCTAGCTGTGTGTCTGGTTTGGCTGATGCATTTTTGGAAGTGAGTTTTGTTTCTCTGGTTAGGTTTTATACCTGACTTAAGCTCACTACAACAATTTTGCTTCCTGAGCACTGAGTAAAATCTCTACAAAACACAGTTTGGCTTTGATGTTGCTTGGAGGGGTTCTGGGAGGGCAAGGTCCTGGGAGTCCTGACTGAGACACCTCTGCTGCTGTGGTCAGTAGGTGTGCCATATTGTATTGTATTCCCATGATGGCTTTTTCCCATAGAGGAGAATGATGGAGATCTTGGCTCCCAGGTAATGTCAGCCCAAAGAAGCTTGGAGAATTTATAGCAGAGAAGGTTATAGTAATATTTTAATGGCATTCATTTGTCTGTCTTTACACTAATTACAAAAGTAGCATGTTATTGTAGAAAACCTGGAAAATAAAAAACAGTAAAAAAAAAAAAAAAAAAAAAGATAATCTAAAATTATCCATAATGCTATCTCCCAGACATATTTGTTCACATTCTAGTTTATAATTTTCCAGTATTATTTCTTATATGTAAGTACATGTTTATGTAGCAAAGTTAGTCACACTAATCATTCTGTTTTGTTTTCACTTAATTTCATTTAATATATTCAATGACTATTTCCTATGTTGTTAACTGATTATATTAAATTTGAAAGTCTTTTATAAAAACTCCATGAGTTCAATATAATGGGAATCTGGCTATGAATAAATATGACAGACATAATTAAACAAATAAGTAGGTCTACTAGAGATAACTATAAAGCACAATCTAAACACAACTTTGTGACCTAGACTCTTTCTGAGGCAGCATCACTTAGGGGTGGTGTTCCTCAGTGGTAAACCCAGATCATAAGGCAAAGACAGAACTTCACTCTAGAGCATTGGACTTGAAGTCAAATACTCTACTGTACAAATTGAAACCAGGGGTACATTCTTCAACAAATTCCTTGGACTTTCTCTTTATTTTTATTTTTATTTTACATTGGAGTATAGTTGAGTAACAATGTGGTGTTAGATTCAGGTATACAGCAGAGTGGTTCAGTTATACATACAAATGTATCTATCTTTTTCAAATTCTTTTCCAATTTAGATTATTACAGAGTATTGAGCTGAGTTCCCTGTGTTATACAGTAGGTCCTTGTTGGTTATCTGTTTTAAATATAGCAGTGTGTGCATGTCAATCCCAAACTCCCAATCTATCCCTCCCCACAACCCTTTCCTTCCGGTAACCATAAGTTCATTCTCTGAGTCTGTGCATCTGTTTCTGTTTTGTAAATGAGATCATTTGTATCATTTTATTTTAATTCCAAGTTTAAGCGATATCATATGATATTTATCTTTCTCTGTCTGACTTACATCACTTAGTATGATAACCGCCAGGTCCATCCATGTTGCTGCAAATGGCATTATTTCATTCTTTCTTATGGCTGAGTAATATTCCATTGTATATATGTACCACATCTTCTTTATCCATTCATCTGTTGATGGACATTTAGGTTGCTTCAATGTCTTGCCTATTGTAAACAGCGCTGCAATGAAAACTGGGGTGCATGTATCCTTTCGAACCATGGTTTTCTCTGGATATATGTCCAGGGGTAGTATTGCTGGATCATATGGTAGCTCTATTTTTAGTTTCTTAAGGAACCTCCATACTGCTCTCCATTGTGGCTGTACCAGTTTACATTCCCACCAACAGTGTAGGAGGGTTCCCTTTTCTCCACACCTTCTCCGGCATTTATTGTTTGTAGATTTTTTGATGATGGCCATTCTGACCAGAGTGAGGTGATATCTCATTGTAGATTTGATTTGCATTTCTCTTATAATGAGCGATGTTGAGCATCTTTTCATGTGCCTCTTGGCCATCTGTATATCTTCTTTGGAGAAATGACTATTTACATCTTCTGACCATTTTTTGACTGGGTTGTTGGTTTTTTTGATATTGAGCCACATGAGCTGTTTGTAAATTTTGGAGATGAATCCCTTATTGGTTGCATCATTTGCAAATATTTTCTCCCATTCTGTGGGTTGTCTTTTCATTTTGTTTATAGTTTCCTTTGCTGTGCAAAAGCTTTTGAGTTTAATTAGGTCCCACTGGATTATTTCTGTTTTTATTTCCATTACTCTAGGAGATGGATCGAAAAAGATATTGCTGTGATTTATATCACAGTGTTCTGCCCATGTTTTCCTCTAAGATTTTTATAGTATCTGGTCTTACATTTAGGTCTTTAATCCAGTTTGAGTTTATTTTTGTGTATGGTGTTAAATAATGTTCTGATATCATTTTTTTACATGTAGCTGTCCAGTTTTCCAAACACCATTTATTGAAGAGACTGTCTTTCCTGCGTTGCATAATCTTGCCTCCTTTGTCGTAGATTAATTGACCATAAGTGTGTGGGTTTATTTCTGGGCTTTCCATCCTATTCCGCTAATCTGTTGGGTTGGCCAAAAAGTTTGTTCAGGTCTTTCTGTAAGATGGTCTGGGAAAAACTGAACGAACTTTTTGGCCAACTCAATATATTTCTGTTTTTGTGCCTGTAGCATACTATTTTGATGACTGTAGCTTTGTAGTATAGTCTGACGTCAGGAAGCCTGATTCCTCCAGCTCCATTTTTCTTAAGATTGCTTTGGCTATTCAGGGACTTTTGCGTTTCCGTACAAATTTTAAGATTACTGTGTGCTACTTCTGTGAAAAATGCCATTGATAATTTGATAGAGATTGCGTTGAATCCGTAGATTACCTTGGGTAATATAGTCATTTTGACAATATTGATTCTTCCCATCCAAGAACATGGTACATCTTTCCATCTGTTTGTGTCATCTTCAGTTTCTTTCATCAGTGTCTTATAGTTTTGGAGAACAGATCTTTTGCCTCCTTAGGTAGGTTTATTCCTAGGTATTTTATTCTTTTTGATGCAGTGGTAAATGGGGAGAACAGAACAGATCTTTTGCCTCCTTAGGTAGGTTTATTCCTAGGTATTTTATTCTTTTTGATGCAGTGGTAAATGGGGTTGTTTCTTTTTTTAGAATTTCTTTTTCTTTATTTTGTCAGCTGCATTGGGTCTTAATTGCGGCATGTGGGGTCTTTGTTGAGGCATGCAGGATCTTCCGTTGTGGCGTGGGCTCTTCGTTGTGGCATGTGGGTTTCTCTAGTTGTGGAGTGCGGGCTCCAGGGTGTGTGGGCTCTGTAGTTGTGAAACATGGGGTCCAGAGCACATGGACTCTGTAGTTTGTGGCACATGGGCTCTCTCATTGAGGGACGCAAGCTCAGTAGTTGTGGTGCGGGGGCTTAGTTGCCCCACAGCCTGTGGGATCTTAGTTCCCTGACCAGGGATTGAACCTGCGTCCCCTGCACTGGAAGGCAGATTCTTTACCACTCGACCACCAGGGAAGTCCCCTGAGATTGTTTCTTTAATTTTTCTTTCTGATTTTTATTGTTAGTGTATAGAAACGCAACAGGTTTCTGTGTATTTATTTTGTATCCTGCAACTTTACAGAATTCATTGGTGAGCTCTAGTAGTTTTTTAGTAGCATCTTGAACGTTTTCTATGTATAGTATCACGTAATCTGCAAACAGTGACATTTTTACTTGTTCTTTTCCAATTTGGATTCCCTTTATTTCTTTTTCTTCTCTGATTGTCATGGCTAGGACTTCCAAAGCTCTGTTGAATAAAAGCAGCAAGGGTGGACATCCTTGTCTTTTTCCTGATCTTAGAGGAAATGCTTTCAACTTTTCACTGTAGAGTATGATGTTAGCAGTGGGCTTGTCACATGGCTGTTATTATGTTGAGGTGTGTTCCTCTATGTCCACTTTCTGGAGAAAGTGGCCTGTAATTTTCTTTTTTTGTGGTATCTTAGTCTGGTTTTGGTATCAGGGTGATGATGGCATTTTTCACAGAAGTAGAACACAGTAATCTTAAAATTTGTATGGAAACACAAAAGTCCCTGAATAGCCAAAGCAATCTTAAGAAAAATGGAGCTGGAGGAATCAGGCTTCCTGATGTCAGACTATACTACAAAGCTACAGTCATCAAAATAGTATGCTACAGGCACAAAAACAGAAATATATTGAGTTGGCCAAAAAGTTCGTTCAGTTTTTCCCAGACCATCTTACAATAGTTTCAAAAGGATAGATGTTAGTTCTTCTCTAAATGTTTGATAGAATTTGCCTGTGAAGCCATCTGGTCCTGGACTTTTGTTTGTTGGGAGTTTTTTAATCATAGTTTCAATTTCAGTACTTGCGATTGGTCTGTTCGTATTTTCTATTTCTTCCTGGTTCAGTCTTGGGAGATTGTACCTTTCTAAGAATTTGTCCATTTCTTCTAGGTTGTTGATTTTACTGGAATATAGTTGCTTGTAGTAGTCTCTTATGATGCTTTGTATTTCTGTGGTGTCCGTTATAACTTCTCCTTTTTCATTTCTAATTTTATTGATTTGAGCCCTCTCCCTTCTTCTTGATGAGTCTGGCTAAAGTTTTATCAATTTTGTTTATCTTTTCAAGGAACCATCTTTTAGTTTCATTGATCTTTTTTTTTTTTTTTTTTTTTTTTTTTTGGGGGTACGCGGGCCTCTCACTGTTGTGGCCTCTCCCGATGCGGAGCACAGGCTCCGGACGCGCAGGCTCAGCGGCCATGGCTCATGGGCCCAGCCGCTCTGCGGCATGTGGGATCTTCCCGGACTGGGGCACGAACCCGTGTCCCCTGCATCGGCAGGCGGACTCTCAACCACTGCGCCACCAGGGAAGCCCATCATTGATCTTTTATATTGTTTTCTTTGTCTCTATTTTATTTATTTCTGCTCTGATCTTTATGATTTATTTCCTTCTCCTAACTTTGTGTTTTGTTCATTTTTCTTGCTCTAGTTGCTTTAGGTGTAAGGTTAGGTTGTTTATTTGAGATTTTTCTTGCTTCCTGAGGAAAGGTGGTATTGCTATAAACTTCCCTCTTAGAACTGCTTTTGCTGTATCCCATAGATTTTGGATCATCGTGCTTTCTTTTTTTTTTTTTTTTTTGTGATACGCGGGCCTCTCACTGTTGTGACCTCTCCCATTGCGGGGCACAGGCTCTGGATGCGCAGGCTCAGCGGCCATGGCTCACGGGCCCAGCTACTCCATGGCATGTGGGATCTTCCAAGACTGGGGCATGAACCCGTGTCCCCTGCATTGGCAGGTGGACTCTCAACCACTGTGCCACCAGGGAAGCCCATCGTGCTTTCTTTTTCATTTGTCTCTAGGTATTTTTTATTTCCTCTTTGATTTCTTCGGTGATCCATTTGTTGTTTAGTAGCATATTGTTTGGCCTCCACGTGTTTGTGTTTCTTAGAGTTTTTTTCTTGCCATTGATTTCTAATCTCATAGCACTGTGGTTGGAAAAGATGCTTGATATGATTTCAATTTTCTTAAATTTACCAAGGCTCACTTTATGGCCCAGCATGTGATCAGTCCTGGAGAATATTCCATGTGCACCTGAGAAGAATGTATATTCTGCTGCTTTTGGATGGAATGCTCTATAAATATCAATTAAGTTGATATGGTCTAATGTGTCATTTAAGGCCTGTGTTTCCATACTGATTTTCTGTCTGGATAATCTGTCCATTGATGAGAGTGGGGTGTTAAAATCCCCTACTATTATTGTATTACTGTCGATTGCTCCTTTTATGGCTGTTAGTATTTGCCTTATATATTGAGGTGCTCCTATGTTGGGTGCATAGATATTTACAGTTGTTATATCTTCTTCTTGGATTGATCCCTTGATCATTATGTAGTGTCCTTCCTTGCCTCTTGCAACAGTCTTTATTTTAAAGTCTATTTTGTCTAATATGAATATTGCTACTCCATCTTTCTTTTGATTCCCATTTACATGGGATGTCTTTTTCCATCCCCTTACTTTCAGTCTGTATGTGTCCCTAGATCTGAAGTGTGTCTGTTGTAGACAGCATATATACAAGTCTTGTATTTGTACCCATTCAGCCAGTCTCTGGCTTTTGGTTGGAGCATTTAATTCAGTTATGTTTAAGGTAATTATCAATATGTATGTTCTCACTGCCATTTTATTAATTGTTTTGGATTTGTTTTTGTAGGTGTTTTTTCCTCTTTTCCTGTTTTGTTCTCTTCTCTTGTGATTTGATGACCAATTTTAGTGTTGCGTTTGGATTCCTTTTTCCTTTATTTGTGTGTGTATCTACTGTAGATTTTCTGTTTGCATTTACCATGAGGTTTTGATATAGAAGTCTATATATGAACAAGATTGTTTTAAGTTGCTGGTCTTTTAATTTCAAACGCATTTCCAATATCCTGCATTTGTGCCCTCCTCACAATTGCTGGTTTTGATATCATATTTGTGTGCAAATGATTTCCAACCTTTACTGTATTTGTGCCTTTACCAGTGACCTTTTTCATTTGAAATTTTCTTGTTTCTAGTTGTGGTTTTTTTCTTTTCTGCCTAGAGAATTTCCTTTAGCATTTGTTGCAAAGCTGGTCTGGTGGTGCTGAATTTTCTCAGCTTTTTCTTGTCTGTAAAACTTTCGATTTCTCCGTGGAATCTGAATGAGAGCCTTTCTGGGTAGAGTATTCTTGGTTGGAGCTTCTTCCTTTTCATCACTTTAAATATACTGTGCTACTCCCTTCTGGCCTGCAGAGTTTCTGCTAAGAAATCTGATAAGAAAGCCGATAACCTTATGGGAGTTCCCTTGTATGTTATTTGCTGCTTTTCCTTTGTTGCTTTTAATATATTTTCTTATCTCTAATTTTTATCAGTTTGATTACTATGTGTCTTGGTATGGTCCTCCTTGGGTTCATCCTGTGTGGGACTCTCTGCGCTTCCTGGACTTGGGTGACTGGTTCCTTTCCCATATTAGGGAAGTTTTCCGCTATTATCTCTTCAAATGTTTTCTCAGGTCCTTTCTCCTTCTCTTCTCCTTCTGGGACCCCCTATACTGTGAATGTTTATGCATTTAATGTTGTCCCAGAGGTCTCTTAGACTATCCTCATTTTTTTTCATTCTTTTTTCTTTATTCTGTTCCACAGCAGTGAGTTCCACCATTCTGTCTTCCAGGTCACTTATCCGTTCTTCTGCCTTACTCAGTTATTCTGCTATTGATTCCTTCTAGTGTGTTTTTCATTTCAGTTATTGTATTGTTCATCTCTGCCTGTCTGTTCTTTAGTTCTTTTAGGTCTTTATTAAACATTTCTTGTATATTCGTGAATCTGTGCCTCCATTCTTTTTCCAAGATCTTGGATCATCTTTACTATCATTACTCTGAATTCTTTTTCAGTTAGATTGCTATCTCCACTTCAGTTAGTTGTTCTTCTGGGGTTTTATCTTGTTCTTTCATCTGGGACATATTCCTCTGCAGTCTCATTTTGTCTAACTTTCTGTGATTGTGGTTTCCATTATGCAGGAGGCAAGGTTGTAGTTCTTCTTGCTTCTGCTGTCTGCCCCATGGTGGATGAGGCTGTCTAAGAGGCTTGTGCAGGCTTCCTGGTGGGAGAGACTGGTTCCTGCCCACTGGTGGGTGGAGCTGGGTCTTGTCCCTCTGGTGGGCAGGGCCGTGTCAGGGGGTGTGTTTCTTGGGCACCTGTTTATTCAAGGAGACTTTGAGCAGCCGGTCTGTTGATGAGTGGTGTTGTGTTCCTGCCCTGTTGGTTGTTTGGCCTGAGGCGTCCCGGCACTGGAGCCTACAAGCTGTTGGGTGGGGCCAGGTCTTGGTGAGAGAATGGTTGCCTTCAGGAGGGCTCATGCCAATGAGTACTTGCCAGAACTGCTGCTGTCAGTGTCCCTGTCCCTGCAGTGAGCCACAGCCACTCCCCGCCTCCACAGGAGACCGTCCCATACTAGCAGGTAAGTCTGGCCTAGTCTCTTATGAGGTCACATTTTCCCCTGGGTCCTGGTGCACACAAGACCATGTGTGCACCCTCCAATAATGGAGTTTCTCTTTCCCCCAATCCTGTGGAATTCCTATGATCAAACCCTGCTGGCCTTCAAAGTCATATTCTCTGGGGGCTCCTCCTCCCCTTGCCAGATCCCCAGGTTTGGGAGCCTGACATGGGGCTCAGCACTTTCACTCCTGTGGCAGAAATTCTGCAGTATAATTTTTTTCCAGTTTGTGAGTGACCCACCTGGCATATATGGGATTTGATTTTCGCAATTGCACCCCTCCTACCATCTCGTTGTGACTTCTTCTTTGTCTTTGGGTGTAGGGTATCTTTTCTGGTAGGTTTAAGCGTTTTTTTTGTCAGTGGCCGTTCAGCAGTTAACTGTGATTTTGGTGTTTCCGTAAGAAGGGGTGAGCTCACATCCTTCTACTTCACCATCTTGTCCAAAATATCTTCCTTGGACTTCCTTAGACTGTTTTCCCATCTATAAAACTAAACTCATAATCACTGCTATGTAGGGTGAGGATAAATGAGATAATGCTTTGTGAACTGGGAAGTGCTAAGCAAATGCAATGATTCATTGTTATTGTAATAAAAGGTTGGTTAAGAGTGCTGCCTTTTAGTTTCCATTAAGTTTACCTTATTGCCTTTTTGGGGCAGGAGAGAAAGTTTTCCAAGAAATCTCCAGGTCTGTGAATTTCCTCTTTTCCTAATAACAGCATGGTAGACATTTCTGATTGTTTTCCCTTTTAAGGTCATCAGGGTGGATGTTTCCTAGGCTTGTTTTTTTTTCAAGGTCATCTTTCTAAAAACAAACAAACAGAAAACAAAAATAAGTACAAAGTAAAACAAAACAAACAAAAATATTCACTAATTCAGAAATCTTATATGCTTTCACTGACTTAACCCAGGATATTAAATATAAGACTCTCTATCTAGAAGCCTAAAATAGACTTTTATTACAGGACATATTTAGAAAATGACCTAAAACTGGGTGTTCCTCCACCAGTAACATCAAACACTAACTTCTTAATTGCCCATGTACATGTGTGGAATGGAAGAAAGGGATCTAGAAAACCATGAAATATGCAAAAATGAGAAACCTGTGGCACTCCACTATACTTAAAAGGCTATAAAGCAGATCTAAGTAGATTTCATGTTGTATCTTGCAGACTAAAATTAATGCATCTATGGTGACAGTTACCTATTGTCTTGTGCCCTTCTCTGCTTGATGTGTGTTAATTTTCGTGCTGATTCTCAACTAGATCATGAGCTCAGTGAGGGCAGGATTTACTTAGTAAACTCTGAGGCTCCCATGAGTCTTGTCACAGAAGAAGGAGCTCATTAAAATCTACTGATCCAAGATATACAAAGGTCTCTTAAAGTCAACAATAAGAAAACAAACAACCCAGTTAAAAAATGGGCACAAGATCTGAATAGATACCTCACCAGAAATATATACAAGTGGCAAAAAAAAGTATATGAAAAGATGCTCAACATCATGTATCCTAGGGAACTGCAAATTAAAACTGCAATGAGATACCACTATACTCCTGTGAGAATGGCCCAAATCCAGAACACTCACAACACCAAATGCTGGTGAGGATGTGGAGCAACAGGAACTCACTCACTGCTGGTGGAAATGCAAAATGGCACAGCCACTTTGGAAGACAGATTGACAGGTTCTTACAAAGCTAAGTATATTCCTACCATATGATCCAGCAATTATATTCCTTGATATTTACCCAAATGAGTTGAAGACTTATGTCTGCGTAAAAAGCAGCACACTAATGTTTATAGTAGCTTTATTCACAATTGCCAAAACTTGAAAACAGTCAAGATGTCCTTCAGTAGGTGAATGGATAAACAAACTGTGGTATATTCATGCAAAGGAATATTATTCAGGTATTAAAAGAAATGAGTTACCAAGCCACAAAAGACCTGGAGGATGCTTAAATGCATACAGTTAAGTGAAAGAAGCCAGTTTGAAAAGGCTACACACTGTACAACTCCCACTATAGAACATTCTGGAAAAGGCTAATCTTAGAGTAAAAAGTGGTTGTCAGGACCCAGGATAGGGAGGAAGGGAGAGGGGATGAAGAGATGGAGCACAGGGGATTCTGTACAGCAGTGGAACAACTTTGTATGATTCTGTAGTGATAGGCCCATGTCATACATTTGTCAAAATCTGTAGAACAGTACAACACAAAGAGTGAACAGTAATGTAAATTATAGACTTTATTTAACGTAATGTATTAATATTCATCAATTTTAACAAATATAACACACTAATGCAAGATGTTAATAGGGAAAACTGGGGGCCAGGAAAGGGGGGCATATGAGCACACTCTGTATATTCTCTGCACTTTTTCTGTAAAGGCAAAACTGCTCTAAGAAATAAAGTCTATTAGTTAATCAGTTTTTTATTCCTATTGATTGACTGGTTTCTTTAATGGCGAAAAATTGATCCTCTGAAGAGCTAGTTACTTTGTCCTAACAGGCACTGCTACTGACAATTAGAACCGTGAAGAGTCTTCCCACTGAATACCAAGTGCACAGACAGTATGAAATATGAATTTATGGGGCCGTCTGCCAGTCAAGCCTCTTTCTTCTTCAGAGCCTTGATCTTTTCTAAAATAAAATCTGCCGGAAATTTCACACGCCATGGAAGCAAAATGGCTCCTCCCCACCATCTCACGGGGGAAGTGCCCTTGTGGCCTTGAGCGTAGACACAGACAGGGAGAGGCTGATTAAATGGTTCCCTTGCCCTCCTTCTGGGAGTCTCAGAGTTGCACAGAATCATAAATTCCCAGCTAGCTGAAAACCCCTTTCTACTAAGCTAGAGGCATTTTGATGTATTTGCCTTATTAATCTCTGAACCCTCACTAAATGGCATATGCATTAAAAGGACCGGAGATGTGGGAGCTGAGAGGAGAATATTCTGGGCTGTATGGAGTCATCCTGGAAAAAAATAAATGAGGTAGAGGAAGGTGGGAGGGGCGAGAGAGACAGAGGGACAGAGAGAGACAGACAGAGAGAGAGAGAGAGAGAGAAATCTTTTCCAAAATCGGAAAGCATAGGTGTTCAAATACACCCATACCCACCATGACTTGAACTCCAAATTTACACGTGGGAGCGTAGGGTCACCTGCATATGTGGAAAAAGATAGTTCGTGGGAAGAACTGATGTGTTATCCCTTTGTTTTCACACTCACTCTCTTACTTTTGTTCTTTTTCTCACCCATCTCCCCTATGCTAGTATATTTTTCTAATATTTTTCCCTGTGATCAACATAAAATTCTAATTAATTAGAAACCACCTTCCCCTTCTCTAAACCCTTTCTCAGAGCTCACATTTTCTATTAAAACTTTCCATAGGACAAATTCCTATTTGATTCATTGTGCTATTTAAGGTGTCCTGATACTGTAGGTAATTGGCACCAGGCATCAAAAGAAGACTTAGAGCATCAAAACCAAATATAAACATTAAGGCAGGAAAGGAATTTAAAGGTCCTGGAGACTAGTTTCCTTTTTTTTTTAACATATGAAGAAACTGGGACTTGAAAGTAGTTTCCTTGGTGTCTCATAGCAGCAGATCTAGGACTAGAACCCAAGTTCCTCAGAATCTTTTTTCTCTTATCTTTATAGTAGTGTCCTTTAAGCTGAATACAAATTTTGTTTAAATCCTTTTTTAGTTTTAAAAAACATTATTTTTAATTACTAAGTAACATTTATTTATTTATTCATTCATTCACTCTACAAATACGGTTGAAGGCACACTCTGTTGTAGCACCACTGGCCCTGGCAATACAGAAATCAGTGGAAAGACATCATCTTCAGCATCTTTATTATAAATAAATAAATAAATAAGTAAATAAATAAAAGGAGGGGGCTGGGCAGTGGATAAAAACATAAATTGCACTCAGATCCTGCCCTCATGGAATTTAGGATCAGTCAGAGGGTGCATGAAGGGGTACAGAGGAACTGAAGTTAAGGGAAATGAAAATTAAACATTGAAGGAAATAAAATTAAATAAAGTTAAAGGGATCCCAGAAGTCAGGGCAAGAAATGATAAGAGCTTGGACCAGGGCATCAGCCACCCTGCCTTACACCAGCCATCCTCCTGTCTACATCCTTCACCAGTCTGGCCCTCACATCACAGCAGCATGTAGCTAGGCAGTTACTTCAAGAAAGACATAAGTCTCCTGTTCCAAAAGTTCTCTAACCTAAAATGTCCACCACTGATATCATTCCGGAAAAGAGGTGTTTGTTGAGTAGAGTCATTTAAAACTCCGGGGCCCCCTGAAATGTCAATGTGAGTCAGATTTGAAGATCCATTGGCCACACCCATGAAAAGTAGTGTCAGGACATGGTCCTTGCTGAGTCCTCCAGTTAAAGGGAGCTTTCCAAACTTCCGCAAGTAGAACACTTACATAAAGAACAGAGCTCCGTGAATACTAATTAAGACAAGCCAGTTTGATTTCCTATAGCAGGGGTTGGGAAACTTTCTGTAAAGGGTGAGAGAATAAACATTCTAGGCTTCATGAGTGATACAGTCTCTGGCAACTACTCAACTCTCCTGCTATAGACAAAAATCTAAATGAATGAGCTTGGCCGTATTTCAATAAAATTTCAGTTGTAAGTCAGAGTGGCAGCTGCCCAGGTCCAAGCCCTTACCATTCTTCTCCTGACTCCCAGGATCCCTTTCAAACTGGTCTGTCTTTCCTATCAAATCAACCCTCTTTGTTGAACTAGAAGAAATTCTCTAAAACACAGAACTTAGTCCATGATTTCTCTGCTTAAAACAGGCAGTGGGCCAGATTTAAAGTTCAGGCATGGTATGCCCTCACTCCAACCCCACTCATCCATTTCCCATCCTGTAAGAATCACTGCCTCTATAATTTTCCTACAAGGACATATATTCCATACATGATCCCATTCACTCTTAACACAAAAAAATCTGATATTTCGGTAGAGTTGCTGTTCTTGTTTTCTCATTCCTTACTTTCTTTTTGTGAAGCTGATACATTTCTTAGAAAATAAATGTAGAATTCTGTTTGATTTTAAGCATCTGTAAGCAGTAGTAAGTAATATATATTCATAGTATTTGAAACCGGAAGGGGATTTAGGGATCTACTAACCCAACCCCCTTTCTTGGCATGAGGATCTGAAGCTACAGAGGCAAAGGGACTTGTCCAAGGTCACAGACCTTGCTCAATTGTGCCAGTTGTGTACAAGTTGTGCATGGTCAGGGCCACCCTGTTAGGGGTTTGTCCCTCTATACAAGCACACTCATATACGCATGCTCTGACTCTCTTTTCCTTGATATATTTAACTTCATTTTGAAAAATAAAATAATACAAAACAAAAATAGTCTCCCACAAAGCCACAAAGAAGCACATCCTCATGGCAGCCCAAGCCAATTAGCAAATCATCCTGTCTGAGGGCCATGGTCAAAGAGGTTCCAGTTGCCAAGGAGACACACACAGATATTAGCTGGAGCCTGAGAGCATCCCTGAAATTCCTGTCCTGACCAGAGATCGACCATCTGTGATGTGCAGAAATACAGATTTACATCAATTTCTTCAGGAGCATCCATTCTTCTCTCCTAGAACCATCAGAAATAATTTTTCTATCATCTTAAAATTGTATTCTTCAGAAAAGACTTCCAATACCATCCAAGCTAACTGAGGTTTGTAGTGGAAATGCCTATAAATTGCCCAAGGATCTGTGAACAATGTTAACACCTGTTGGAATGGAGTGAATACCAAATTGGAGAAGAAATGCCAGGAAGAGGAATATTTCCAATGACACCATTTCCGTTCTTCCACATCCATCTTTTCTCTAGGAGTCCCATTTTGCAGGAAGGCCCAGGCAGGCATGGATAGGAATGTCATATGCTAGTTTTGAATTTAGATATCCAAGATGGAATATTTAGGCCTGCACTGAACATTTTCCTTGAATGCAAGTCATAAAAATGAATTACACAATGTCCATGACTGACTCATTCAGCAGTGGTTCCCAGAGAGAGGTCAGATTAACTGTATTCATTTTCTTGATGTCCATCCACTTAGCATTATGTCTACTTGGCATCTTTGCATTTTAATATTCTGAAATCTTTTTTATGCACATTCTGTTTCATCACACAAAAAGGTCACAAATTCTGTATCAGCTGATATTGTCTTTTATTTCTGTTTTAGTTTGTATTTTCCTTTCCCTTCTTTTACCAGCATTAATTCAGCCCCACAGCCAATCCAGAGTAGCATCGACTGATCCAGAGGACTGGGGCAATTCAAAAGAGTAAGCTCTCTTCTGGGCTAGAGTAAGATGGTTCCAAAGACTTACAAACTCAGGAAGATCCCTGAGTTTCCACCACCTAACTTTGCTTACTAGATGCCAGGCACTACACAAGTGCTTTGTGTGAATTATGTCATTTAATCCTCCAACAACTCTATGAGATAAGCATATAATTATTTCCATTTTACAGAGAATGGTATTAAGGCTTCGTATGGTTAAATAAATTGCCCAAGTTGACAAAACTAATAAAGGGGGAGACCAAGGAATCCAACCCATTTGTCAGCCAACAGAGCACAGCTTCTTAAACACTACGCAAACCCTTCTAGTTTGCCAAATGCCAGAATAATTTTTTTTCCCAAAATGCAAATCAGATTACATTACTCTTCTGCTTTGAACCCTTCAGTAGCTTTTTATGTGTACAGGACTTTATTCAAAATGCATTTTCCATAGAATAGCATTTAAAGGCCTCTACCCTCCCCCTCTTTGCTACCTTACATTTTTCCACCCATTCTCCTGGCTTGCACCTTATGTACCAAGTTGCTTGCTTCCAAATAGGATGCGTTACTTCACTCTTACTGCTTTGCTCATACAGCTCTCCCTGCTTGGAGAACCCACTCTCACTGTTTGCCTGGGAGACACCTACTCATTAGCATTTGATTCACCGTCATCTCCTCTTAAAGATTTTTATGAACTTCCTCCCAGTTTCCAGTTTGCATATGTGTGTTAATCATATGTCTGTATGTATGTCTGTGCATAGGTATATGTATGTTCATGGTAGGTATTGTTACTCCCCGACAGATAAGGAAGCTACTGTAGCTTGATTGTAGCTTGCAGAGGTTATGTAAATGACAGAGCTGGAATTTGAACCCAAGTTTGACTGACTTCAAAGAGGAAAAGAAGGAAGGAGGAAAAGTAGAAGGAAGAGATACATAATTTCAAACAAAGGAATAGAAATACTCTATATGAGACAGAATGGCAAAATTGCCCCCATCAAAATATGAGCAGCGGGCTTCCCTGGTGGCACAGTGGTTAAGAGTCTGCCTGCCGATGCAGGGGACACGGGTTCGTGCCCCGGTCCGGGAAGATCCCACTCCGCAGCTAGGCCCGTATTTTGCAAATGAAGATAGAAGGAATAGGGGATCTTTCTTGGATGCTCAACTGATGGTACACTTTTTTGGGGGGAAAATTGAAAGCAAACATTCCTGC
>NW_006784922.1:3998895-4045546 GCF_000442215.2 Lipotes vexillifer | reverse complement strand
ATTGAAAGCAAACATTCCTGCTGCCCCAGAACCGTTTGCACAATCCCACTGCCAGGAGTAAAGTAGAAAGGGGAAAAAAAGGAGACGTTTAAAATCACAGTTCTTCCTTTGGAACAGACTGTCATTCTCTCTCAACAACAAAAAAATAAAAACCTTTACAGCAAACTACAACTAGTGAAGAAGTTCCTTAACCATAAAAAAAAAAACCCTCAACTTTGTAAACAATCCCCTTAAATTATTCTAATTTCAACGTGCCATCTGTTTTCTGCTGGGATTCTGATTGATACAAATAGGAGCATATAATTCCCAGGAAAAGAACTCTAAATGGACCAAAAAAAAATGAATATGCAAATGCACATTACAACAACAATGGGATAACATGTCCTGCCTATCAGATTGGGAGCAATTTCCAAGTTTGATAGTACCAAGTTTAATAAGAATTTGGGGAGAAGTCGGCAAGTCTTGCTGGGAGGATTATTTGGTACACCTGCTTTGAAGAAAAATGGGGCAATGCACCGTGAAGTTGAAGTTTTTCCTTCACATTACCCTAGAAATTTCACCCGAGTATATGCTTTAGGGGAATTCTTGCAGAGGTGCACGAGGAGACATGCACGAAATGTTCATAACAGCATCATTTGTCATAAGTTAAAAATGGAAATAGCCTACATGGCCATCAAACAGGTGAATAAATAAATTATAGGATATCTATACTATGAAATTCTCTATGACAGTTGAAGTGAATGAATTAGAACTACATCATGGATCCTGGAGTACCCGTATGCATGAGTCTCAAAATCATCAAGTTAAGAGCAAGAAGCAAGATGCAGACTGATATAAACAGTTTGACATTATTTATGTAAATTTTTTAAACGTAAGAAACAACACTCTATTTTGCTAATGGATACATCTTCAGGGAGTTAGTGCATTATAATATGGGCAGAATTAATACTTACCAACCTCAAGGTAGTAGTTACCTCTAAAGAGGGGTGAAAAACTACGATAATTTTTAATTTCTAAAAATCTGGAACAACTATTACAAAATGTTCATCTGTAATTGTTCATCTGGAGTGATAAGTACCTGGAATTTTGCTATGTTACTATCTGTTTTGTTCAATACGTTTGAACATTTTCAAAATTAAAAAAAAATTCTTAAAAAAATCTAACACATGAATTCAGCCTTCTATCTAGATCTGTCCCATCAAATGTGTGTGTGTTAATAGCTGCACAATGGAGTAGGGTGTATTATGAATGCATGCTAGAGGAGTTCAGGGTATAGTGCCATCCCACACTCACTGAATGGGAACATTAGAATCAGCCCTCAGGGTTATCTGTCTAACCACACATTCTCTCAATGAGCAAATTGAGGTCACCAGGAGTGATGGGCTGCTAGTTAATGACAAAGTGTGGACCTGGGTCAAGTTAAATTAATTAAACAAGGAGGCCATTAGACTGCGTGGGGGGACTCTAATGCCTTGGTGGCCAACTTAAGCAAACCAAAATCTAAGCCTATAATGCCTCAGGGTTAGGAAATCCACACCTAAGGACAACCAATCTCAAACAGCCAATCTCAAAGCCTTGCTTTGTTTTGGCCTTTTCTCTGGAAAAGTGCCTTCCCAAGCTCCTGTTGGTAGAACTCCTAACTGCTTCCAGTTTGGCATAGCCCAACTAGAATCAACTTTTGCTCAAACAGACTTAAAATTTTTAATATGACTCATATTTTAACAGGCATGTGAAACCTATGTCAATGTTCTTCCAAAATCTTGTGCCCCTTCTCAAAATCAAAATCAGGAGAAGAAGAAACACTTAGTAGTTGCCCAGTAAAAGCTCCTAGTATGTTCTTCTTTTCTGTTTATTAACGTTATACACGTTATTGTTTATTTATTACTTTGTAATATTTATAGCAAAAAAAAAGAGAAGAAACAACTTGAAATGATTCCATCATCCCTGTTATCTGAAGGGGGAAAAAGGAAATTGTTATTTTGTAGAAAGCATTTCTGAACTGAACAACAAATCCCAATTCCAAAATCACCTTACCCTTTGTGTTTCTTCCTAGATGATTGTGGGGGGGAAATAGTTTGTCGCGCAACTGGGTAGCTAAGACATTTTCCACAACTTCTCTCCAGTTTAATTTCACACACAAAAAGATAAGGGCTGCTGTTGCAGGCCAACGTTCACAGTTTCTCCCCACCACACACCCAGACTAACCACACCTAAGATTGCCCAGGGTTACAGTAAGAGCCGTGACTGGCTTCCCATCCTTTTCCATCATCTGTTCTGTAATCCCCTCTCCCCACATTGCTCTTACCGGCTAGTGTTTGCTTTTCTCCCAGCCCCCTTCTGTGCCCCTTCTGTCTGATGTCTTAATCACCATCACAAAATGACATTCTGTCTCAACATGTAAGTGGAATAGGGGTACACAAAGCCAGCTGTTGGTGGTCATTGCCCCATCTGAGAGTGACCCAAAAGGGCACCTAGAAAGATATCACATTTCTGCCATGGGAGGGAACCCATACTGTGAGTCATGCTGAGTCTTGGGAGAAAGCCACAAAGGGGTGGGGCCATCTAGGTGATGTCAGTGTCCAAAGGGGAATGTCAAACTCTGACATCATCAGAGCTAGTGACACCTGGGGAGTTGGACAGAGGTGGAGGTGACAGTGCCTTGTGTCTAGATGGCCTATCCATTTTGAAGCAGGATACCAGCCAGTGGCTGGAATATCCGGGACAGGCCCAGTCTATCAAAGGATGAAAGAATGAAAAGCTCATCAGGTGCCAAGCTGCCTTAGATTCATAGCACAACTAAACGTCAAGAAGGAAAATAGAGTGTAACTCAGGAAACCAAGGCAGGAGATGCTGAGCTGTATAGACTGGAAAACAGCTTGGGTCAAGGAGGTGGATTACAGAGTGATGGCTGTGGGATGTCCAGGGCTCATCCCCGACACATGGACTGTAGGCTCAGGGAAGCCAGAGTAATTCTGAACTCCACCCGGGGAGATACTGAGCTGACTGATAATCTCCCTATCTGGGTCAGGAGTTGCTCAACCACTGGGAAGGGCTGTGCCTGCAGGGAAGATTCTCAGGGCTGCTGCCTGAGAGGCTGGGGAGTCAAGTATTGACCCTCACGATTCTTCCAAGCGTGGGAGACTGGACTTCCTTCCTGGAATTGCAAAATAAATCTGTTCTACAATGGAGAGAGAACCAAGTATGCCTATTCTAGATAAATATATTAATGGCCCCAAACACCTTACACTATATAAAGTAGAAAGGACAGTTTGCTTCACTGATCGTTTGCGCTGGATCTATGAAACCGCCCTTTTTGTGTGTAAAAAAATGTGTCATATATCTGCAGTTTCATAGGATTCAGCCTTAGTAAATGTCCTACAGACCTTGCACAATGTGACCTCTTTTAATGGGAAAACATGGTGGCCATTTCAGTTGTCAGTAGGTGAACTTTCCTGGCTGACTCATTTCCTCGCCTGTAAAATGGAGATAGTGATCCACACTGCCCAGCCTTAAGCAGAAGTGCTTTAAAACAT
The DNA here is from genome assembly GCF_000442215.2 of Lipotes vexillifer. Taxonomy (NCBI): domain Eukaryota; kingdom Metazoa; phylum Chordata; class Mammalia; order Artiodactyla; family Lipotidae; genus Lipotes; species Lipotes vexillifer. The sequence goes on along the minus strand of NW_006784922.1, from coordinate 4,042,013 downwards.
ACTGGTAATAGTAATCATCAATCTCTGAAAGAGAATATGAAATCAAGTTACTGTCATGTTAATATTATACAGTGAATGTTATAATAACATCTGTGGGTATTATCATAATTAATATTTGTGTTAACAGAGGCAAGCCATCAAAGTCGTGTCACTCCAGCCCCACAGTCTATTATCGTAGTGTGAATTCCTATTTTTACTGTGACGTCTTCCATTTCTTAACTCATAGCAAAACTGCCCATATCATTTCTTTGGCAATTAATGCTCTGCTTTATTTTTGTTTATGGTTCCATTGTATTGTTATTTAACATTTCTAGGTATCTACGTGGTCTCACTAAATGAACTCTACAAGATCCTTGAAGATGGAGACCTCATTTAAATTTTTGTGTTTAAAACATATTTGGGGAGCATGATGAAAATAGAAAGATGTAGCAAGATAACTAGAATGGAGGAGGCACCATTCCTTATTTTACTACCCAAGGCCTAACCCAGAGTTTCTCAGCCTCCACACGATTGATATTTTGGGCCTGATAACTCTGTATTGAGGGAGGTTTTCTTGTACATTATTATAGGATGTTTAGCAGCATCCCTGGCCTCTACCTATTAGACACGAGAGGCACTGCTGTCCCAGTTGTGACAACCAAAAATGTCTCCAGACATTACCATTTGTCCCCCAGGGCTGAGGGTGAGAGAGTGGGGGCAAAATTGAGCCACTGGCTAAGCAAATCTCTAAAACATCTTGAACTTGCTTTTGTGTTGCTGTGTCATTAAATTCATACATATGTACATATGATATTAACATCAATTCCTGTCCTGCCCCTCGGTTCTTCAGAACCATTTTTTTTTTTTTTTTTTTTTAGGTTCCATATATATGTGTTAGCATATGGTATTTGTTTTTCTCTTTCTGACTTCACTCTGTATAACGTTAAAACAGATACAAATCTTATTTCATGTGGGACATATTTTCCCAAGGCACCAAAAAGTGATTGAGTAAAAGCTCAGTGCACTAAAAGCCAGTCCCCAGGGCCTACGAGTGAGGAAGGCAGACCCCAAAGAGCAGAACTGGCTCCCAATGTCTATTTTGTGTCTTTTGAGAATTTCTCTAATATTCCAACAGCTGTAAGTTAGTAAAGCCCTCCAGACAGTCTCCTGAGGGAGTTGGTGCCTACTTATCTAAGTAGAGCTAGCTGGAATTCACGATCAAATTCCCAGCATCCACATTCTCCTCGCAGTTCATAGTTCCAAATCTTCATCCCCATTTGACTACAATTGTGCAGCCTCTTCCCCACATAACCTTTGAGTAGACTAGTACCAAGAAGTCAGAGGAATTTCACCTTTTCCTTTCTTGTGGGTGTACCCCAGAGGCAAAGTCTCAGATCAGGCTGAGATTGAATAATCCACCTCTGAATGATGGCATGTGGAATGTGCCTTAGGAGTCATCCTTAAATAAGATCTAAAATTATAGGTTATCTCTGTCCCTGGCATCTACCATTTAATAGAAATAATGACTTCCTTCTGGATTTAAAAAAAGTAAGGCTGAAGTAACAGTTAACTTGGATCTAGAAACATATACTTACAATTTTACTGGGAAGCTCCAGGGTTCCCGAGAAAGCATGGATGCAGGCTTGGTTCCTGCGAGGTCCACATGATTGTAAGCTCCCTGAAGGCTCGAAGCCACCAAGTCCTGCCCTTCGAAGTACCTCCAGCACTTAGCATGGTTGTTGGCATGTGGATGTAATATACAGTAAACAGCTGCTGATTAACTACAATAAAACATTTTTCCTTAATTTTTGGTTCTACTTTTGAGATGTGATTTAATAAAAATAAATTTGTAAATTATAATATGCTTTAGATATAAAATGATATAGATTTATATACGAATTTATTAAAACTTTAAATAAATTTATATTTAATTATATAATTTAGTAGAAAGGGAAAAAGAATTAGCATTGAACACTACGAAATGCCAAGCACTCAACTAAGTTCTTTCACATATTTCATTTAATTTACACTTCTGTATATGTTCCCTCTTACATCCTGAAGATGCACAAGAATAGCTACTGTTTATCCCAAAAAGGGCAGCACAATGAGTCAAAGAGTCAGTGATTATTTATTAAGCATCTTTTCTTTATTCATTTTTTAATCCGTTTAACAATCAAATGCTTATCAAATGCCTACCCTCTATAAGCCCATTATTAAGACCTGGGGATACAAGAAAGAATAAGATACAAGCCCCTACCCTCAAGAAGCTTACAGTCAGTCTAGTGGAAAAGAAACCTAAGCAGATAATTACAATGCAGTGTGATAAGCAATATGGATATATCCAAGGCATGATGGACAGCCAGAGCAAGGCACCTAAATGAGCCAGAAACAGGAGTGAGGATGGCAGGACATGTTGCTGGTGGAAAAGGCAACTGAGTTGAGCCATTCAGGTGCAAAGGAAATTAACCAAATAAGGAAAGGGAGTGAGGAGAGTATATGGGTTTCAGGCTGATGTGACTGCTAAAAATAATGGCATGGACTCAAAAAATATGTGCAGGAAATTGCACAAAGTCTGGAACTTCTAGGGCATTAGGTATCAGTCAGGATATAATGAAAGGTAAGGATGGAGAAGCAGAGATAAGGCTCAGACTGTGGGGACATCTGGGCTTTTTTCTGTGACTGGAGGAAAACCCTGGAAGGGATGGAAGCAGAGGCACAACGGGCTTAGGTGTGTGTGTTTGCTAGTTGACTTCGGCTGCAGAGAGGGTGAGAGGGATCAGACCTACCCAGGGCAGAGGATCAGTGAGGAGGCTGTGGTAAGAGCCAAGCAGAAGGTGAGGACGGCTGTGAAGGGACAGTTTTGCCAGGATGGAGAGGAAGGAGGGGAGTCAAGGACACGTTCGACATCAGGGTTATTCATCTAGTCAGTGAAGGACCATGAAATCGCTCCTAGGAACCCATGGATCCCCAACATGGAAGCACGTGTGTGTTTTTGGTAAAAGGAAACCATCACTTCAATAGATTCTCAAGATTTTGACTTACAAGCAGATTCTGGAACATGATTTTACCTCGTATACAGAGTTTCCAATTCTAGTCATCAAAAAAGTATCTTCATTCTGACTAACCATAGGTGTCTGCTGGTGGAGAGTAGTTAAGATCCAGCTAATGGCAAAAAATTGATTTTAATTTAGCTAAGGAAAATAACCCTCTTCAATAATACAGCAGAGTCTAACAACTGAGGTTAGGATTAGTGAACTGAATAATGATACTGCTTTGGGGCTCATTTCTTCTGCTTTTGTAATGGAGATGCATGATTTTCATCAGAGAAGGGCTGGTCTTGTTTGCCATTAACCTCATCTACGTCGTCAGACCCAAATTAGAAATGTTACTTGTTCTTTGTTCTCGTCTTTCATATGGACATCCCATTTCCAATGGGAAATTGTCATCTGTCTAATTTTGAATTATCTCAGTGAGTTCTAATCCACTAATGGAGTTAGTTGTGTGGCTCAGTCCATTAGCTTTACCTGTTATGATGTGCATCGCGGTAGATACTCATGGACAGACAAGGGCCATGTGGAATTACAAGGAGTTTTGGGGAAGAAAGATGAGGGTGTAACTTTTAATCTAATCTGGCAAGAATAGTCTAATGATTCTGATTTCCACTCTAAGAAGAAAGCACATTTTTTTCTACCTCTGTTTTCCCATGAAAGTGTTCTGTACCCAGTTATACTAATGAATACCAAACTGTGATAATGCACCCCTACTGATAAAGACAGCTGTATGGAATCAGGTCATTCTAATGGAGATAGCCCACCCACTCTTGAAAAAGCCCTCTGCTGACTGAGGCAGAGCATTCTTCTGTAGGTCTTTTCAGGGCGGTGGCAGGGGTCAAAAAGCAAATAAGGCTCCAATACAACATGTGCATGAACAAGATGATAGCAGTATGTTCCTTTGATCTGTTTTTAGTCAGAAATATATATATATTCTAGGGAAGTCTAATTGTACAAAAATCAAGGGCTAGAAAATACAGACTAAAGGTTTTGCTAACTCTCCCATATGTAGTCTTCAGTAGATTGTTCAACGTCACAGGAAGGACATAGGGGCCAGCGCTAAAGCCAAGGGCTACAGTTTGTTTTTGCTGGTCACATCATGCTGCCTGACCTTTGGCAGGGGGTAAAATGAGGATGGAAACACTTGTTTAGAAAGTTACTTTGTGGTCATACCTTCTTTATACCCGGTATCTGCATTATGTTGTACTCAGTCTTACCCTGAATGTTTGCTGAGGTTTTTCCATACTTGGCTTCCCCTGTGAACATCATCTGCAAAAATAAGGGAAATGACAATGTCCAACCTGATGTTTTCTACACAAGATAACAAATGTCTTATAAATCCTGAGTGTCGTGCAAATCCCATGTCTTACGAATCCCGAGTTTTTGAGACAGTTTTTGTGGGCAATTTTCAAGCTGTTGGAGAATCATCTTAATTTCCCACAACATTTATAATGCCCACCTCTAGGTTAGGAGTGTTGTAAAAATACTTTCCACTATGCTTATTATATGTAGTTATTGTTAGAAAGTAGGAAATTTTTGTAATACTGAGAATGGGGTGTGTATAGCATAAGTGTGTATAGCGTAACATATAGCATAAGTTCCTCTCTGCTAAATGCCTAAGAAGGCAGAGTAAAGCATTAACTAAAACTGTTTAAACATATGTTGGCTGAGATGGTGCCTGGAGGATACACACACACATAATATATAATAGTATATATTGTATACCATATATACTATACATAAATGATGTATTTTTGTGTGTGTTTGGTACATATGTGTATTCTTCAGGCACCATCTCAGCCCCCAACTTATGTTTATATTAATATTATATAATATCTAAATATAATTACATAAGTATTAATATATAAATAATATGGGTATAGAATAGTAATATATTAATATTATATGATTTGTGTGTGTACATATGATACATAATTTACATAATACATATGTTTATGTACACATATATTATCTCATATACGTATATATTGTGTATATTATATATGTAGTTATATACAGTATATCTATACATATACTATATATGTATGTGTGTTTATGTATATATAGTATATATACACATATATATACAATGATGTATGTACACATACATATGTATCAATAATATATGTGTATGTATATACATATATAATATATGTGTGTATATACGTATATATGTGTGTGTGTATATATATATAGTTCTCCACTGCAGACGTTATCTCTTTTAGAAGTTGCACTATTGCAGTTCACTAAAATACCTCTCTGACTCCAACCCAGAGCTGAGCCACAGAGAAAGCTTTGGTTCTCTTCTCCTCTATGCTTAAGGGCCTCCTTGAGAGCAAATTAGGAACTTAGTTGCTTTATGTTTTCAGGAAGTAATAAGCTAGATGTGACCCCAGTGACTTAAAAGAGCGTAGATTCTCAAGCATCATTTCACTCTCTGTATCATGTATATACAAGATGGAAAACCAAATGCATGTACCCAAGTATCCCCAAATTACAACAAAATTCCTTTGGAATTTGTGATCATTGGGCTGAACCATAGTTTACCCTTGCATATTCTAGCAAAATAGGACATGTTTAACCAATTAATAATATAATTTATCATATTATTATATATATATATTATATAATACATTATTATTATACCTTAATATAAATTAAAGTTTAGGGATGTGGTGATCAACAGGGTTTATAGTCCCCAGACCTGGTTTGAATCCTGGCTTTTCTGTTTGTTGTCAATGGAAGAACTTCTAACTCACTTCAGAGAGTGATTTTGATGGTGAAATAAGTTGATGAAGAAATCCCTACTGTTATGGGCTGAATTAATGTGACTGTATTTGGAGATTTGGTGGTTAAAGTGGTAATTACAGCAACACGAGGTCATATAAGTGGGCCTTAATCCAATATGACTGGTGTTCTTATAAGAAGAGGAGATTATAACACAGACACATGCAAAGGGAAAACCATGTAAAGATACAGGGAGAAGATTACCATCTACAAGCCAAGAAGAATGGCCTCAGAAGAAATTAACCCTGCCAACACCTTGACCTCAGGCTTCTAGCTCCCAGAATGTGAAAAAAATAACCTTCTGTTGTTTAAGCCAGCCATTCTATGGTACTCTGTTATGGCAACCCTAGCAAACTAATACACCTCCTAAACCGTAAAACTCCATAAAAGCTGGGTATTTATTATTCTACCTCTGGCAACAAATTGTTGTGGAGTACTTTGCTCCTATATAAATATATAGGTCCAAAATTTCCAGTTCTAAGTAATTCATATTTCTTCATTTTAAAAAGGAACTCTGATCAGTCCCTCTGACTTAAAACATTTTAGGTATTACTTAATTTTCTTTGAGCTTCAACATAATGACACCTAATTTAATTTAAATTTTTTGGTGATTAACTCCAGCATTATTTTCATTTTCTATGTCTTGCATATTTGAGACAGTGGGAATTGTGCACTTATGAAAATGCCTTGTAAATATCCACAGTTGTGGTTGGTGTGAACTCTTGAATTCTTGCTCATTTGTTTATTGCATTCCTCTCTGTGTATTTGGAGCCCTTTATTTTTTAAATTTGATGCACAAAGCCCATTTTGCTGTATGTAAAATTTTAAAAATTTGAGGTACACGATACTGATACTGACAATATATGACATAATTAAAGAATGAGTCATAAGGGCAAAAATAAATTATACACAGTTAGTCACTGATGTTTGGGGACAAACAAAATGCAGGTTCTGACCCCAACAAAGGGAATATGTAGAAAGTGGTTTGGAAAGAGTGAAGGGAGGGTCATTTTTTTTTTTAAACATCTTTATTGGAGTATAATTGCTTTACAATCGTGTGTTAGTTTCTGCTTTATAACAAAGTGAATCAGCTATACATATACATATATCCCCATATCTCTTCCCGAAGAGAGGGTCATTGATGTCAAGAATAGAGGGTAGCAGTGAACAAAGGAAGGAGACAAAAGTCCGAATGGATCTGTGTTCGTCTGCTCATGCTACCATAGCAAAATACCACAGACTTGGTGGCTTAAACAACAGAAATCTATTGTCTCACAGTCCTGGAGACCCAAAGTCCAAGATCAAAGTGCCATCACAGTTGGTGTCTGGTGAGGCCTCTCTTCCCGCCTTGCAGAGGGCCACCTTCTCACTGTGTCCTCACATGGCCTTTCCTCTGTGAGTGTAGAGAGAGCTCCCTGGTGTCTCCTCCTCTTCTCATAAGGACACAAGTTCTCTTTGATTAAAGCCTCCCTTATGACGTCGCTTAACCTTTACACCTCCTTATAGGCAGGCGCTGTCTCCAAATACAATCACACTAGGGGTTAGGGCTTCAACATTACAAATTTGGGAGGGACACAATTGAGTCTATAACACTTGTCCCTCTAGCTCTCCAAAATCTGTGTTCTTCTCATATGCAAACTGCATTCACCCCATCTCAACATCTCCAGAAGTCTTAACCCATTTCAGCATCAATTCCAAGTTGAAAGTGCCACTAAATGTCATCTAAATCAGGTATAGGTGAAACTTGAGTTATAATTCATACTAAGGCAAAATCCTCTCCAGCTGTGACCCTGTGAAAACAGACTAGTTATGTGCTCCCAAAATACAATGGACAGGCATAAAACAAGCATTTTCATTCCAAAAGAGAAAAATCAGAAGAAAGGGGCCGCAGGTCCCAAGCAAGTTCAGAACTTAAGCAAGGCAAAATCCATTAGCTCTTAAAGCATGAGAATAATCCTCTTTGGTTCCATGCTCTGCCTTCTGGGCCTACTGGGGTAGCAGCAGCAACCCCACAGCCCTAGATAGCAGCCCCACCCCCAGAGGTCTTTTTGATGCCCCACCCCTGTGGCACTGGGAGGGGGTAGCCTGGCTTTGCTGAAAGGGGGAAGGTGGCCCTGCCCCTTGAAACCAAGGAGGAAACAGCCTCCCCTCCTCAGCCCCCAAGTGTAAGCTCTGGGCCTGTGGTGGGAGTGGCAGCCCTGCTGATCTCTGAGTTGCCTTTGGGGTCCTTCTTCCCTTTACTTGAGGGATAAAGCACGCTCACAGGTGGATAGCTCTATCGTCCTGTCCTGTAGAACCCTGGAAATCTGAAAGCTTTCCTTCACTTCACCCTGTCTCAGACTCCTTTTGTTCAAACTGGCAGTGTCTTTGCTGGTATCATCCCATCTCTATTCCACGCTTCTGATGAGATAATTGATTAAGATCATGGGCCATCTCTCTCTTTTTTTTTTTTTTTTTTTTTTTTTTTTTTGGTAAGAAGTGGATTTATTTAGAGAGAAACACACTCCACAGACAGAGTGTGGGCCATCTCAGAAAGTGAGAAAGGCCCGAGGCTATGGGGTTGTCCGTTTTTATAGGGGTGGGTAATTTCATACGCTAATAAGTGGGAGGAATATTCCAGCTATTTCAGGAAGGGGTGGGGATTTCCAGGAACTGGGCCACTGCCCACTTTTTGATCCTTATGGTGGGTCTTGGAACTGTCATGGCACCTGTGGGTGTGTCATTTAGCTTGCTGATGTGTTACAATGAGCGTATATTGAGGCTCAAGGTCTAGTGGAAGTCAACTTCTCCGCCACCTTGGACCCATTGGTTCTAATCAGTTTATGTCATGTCCTCGGGCTGTGTCATTCTTTCAGAGGCTATGTTCTGCCTCCTTCCCTCCTGTTTCATTCCCCCCTCAAAGATTTTACTCCCATATTCTTATGGGAAGCAGAAGGGAGATGGTCCATCTTCTGTAACTGCTTCAAGACTGAGCGGGTGTGTCTAAGATCATGGGCCTTATCTTTATGGAGTGATTGTCTAGCCACATGCTTTCTCATTTTTTGAAATATAAATAGGCTAAGAATGTTCCAAAGCTTCAAGTTCTTGTTTCTTTCTGCTTAACAGTCTCTTCAATTTATCTCTCTCCTCTCTCATTTTACCATAAGCAGTAAAGAGAACCAGGCCACACCTTCAAAACTTGGCTTAGAAGTTTCCTCAGCTAAATAGCCAGTTCCATCACTGGCAACTCCTACCTTCCACAAGGCAACTCCTACCTTCTTGTTCTACAAGAACACACTTCAGCCAAGTTCTTTGCCACTTTATTACAAGGATCGCCTTTCCTCCAGTGACAAATAACATATACCTCACTTCCACTGAGACATCACCAGAATCACCTTTAATGTTCATATTTCTACCAACATTCTGTTCATGATGATATGTGTGTATCTCTAAGATAGATGATAGAAGCTTTCTGTAGAGCTCTCTTCTTTTCTTTCTGAGCCCTCACCAGAATTGCTAATGTCCATATTTCTGCCAACAATCTCTTCACAATAATTCTCAGCTTCTTCTAGTGAGCACCTCAAAACTCTTCCAGCCTCTATGCATTACCCAGTCCCAAAGCCGCTTCCACACTTTTAGGTATTTGTTACAGCAGCCCTCCACTTCACCGTACCAAAATCTATATTAGTTTGCTAGGGATACTAACACAATACCACAGATTAGGTGGCTTAAACAGAAATTAATTTTCTCACAATTCTGTAGGCTCTAAGTCCAAGATCAAGGTATCACTAGGTTTGATTTCTGGTGGGGCTTCTCTTTCTGATGCTGCCTTCTCTCTGTGTCCTCATTTGGTCTCTTCTCTCTGCATGCACAGACATTTCTGGTGTCTCTTCCTCTTCTTATAAGGTCACCAGTCATATCTAATTAATTCCTTACCCTTATGACCTCATTTAACCTTAATTACCTTCTTAAAGACCCTGTCTCCAAACAGTCACAGTAGAAGTTAAGGTCTCCACATATGAATTTGGAGGAGACACAATTCAGTTCATAACAGGACCAAAGGGGTGCATGTAAGAGCTTTGCTTGGGTCTGGAGAGAAATGAAGGGTGGGCCAGAAGTAAGACTAGACTTGCAACCTCCTGGATCTAGAGAGAATCTCAAGAAATCGTATATGAGCATTTGCTTCAGGAAGTGAATGTCCAGCTAAGCCAGGAGAGATGACTTTCTATTCTCTTTTCAAGTGTAGAGCGTAGGGACCCTATACCCACATTAGATAGCATAAGTCAAGGACTTTTTGATGTTGAACAAAATATTTCATCTTTTCATCCTCCACAATCATCAAGAGTGATTTGCACATACATACTCAACAGGAATTCAAATCACATCGTTCACATAGTGGAGGATGACAGAAGGGAAAGCCACGTCTCCTACTCTAAAGAAACCAAGGCAGTAGTTAAGGGAATAGGAATAGTCATATAGGTCAATTCAGCCAGAGACCTCTGTCATCAAGTCACCTCTTTTGCCTTTGTGGAAACTGCATTAGACCAGAAGTCAGGGTACCTGAGCTCTGGTCCCAGTTCGACCCCCACTTAGTCAAGCAGACATGATGAATTCATGATGTATCTCTATTTCCTTATATGCAAAGTGGTGGTGGTAGGAATAAGTGGTGGCAGTTGTACTCAAAAATCTCTAAATACCCTTCGGCTCTTTCTAATATTCCACATCTATTTAGTATGTTTTTAAAAATTTCTCTGACATAGTCTTATAAGTTCAATTGTCCAACACTTGAATTATTTTTGTGTTTCAAGTTACCATAAAGTGCAGTGGCCCAAAACTGGAAACTGCATTTTAATGAAACTTTGACTAATTCTAAATACAGCAAAAGAATTATTTCTGGGCCTTGAATATCCTTCTTCCTTCATGATTCCTCCATATCGTGTCTCTCCTTTTCCCACAATGGAAGTTTGGCTGAGAATTGTGAACCTAAAATAGAGTTGAATATGATATGCCATAAAAGCATGAAAAAGTCGGGAGGACTCAGTGACATTTACAGCCAGTCCAAAAGTAAAAATTATTTGTTTCTATAAGAAGCAAATTAACTGAATAATTGACAACACCACTTTTCCTTAGTTTCTATGGAGGCAGTGTTTCACTTACAAAGAATTAGAAACTTTATTGCATTGGGAAAAGAAATGAGACACAGTGTGAATTATGAGCGTGACAATGATAATCTTTTCTTCCATTGACTCTGCATGTCAAACCCAGCTCAAGTGGGAGGCCTGTCATTTAGTGTGTAACCTTTCAGAGTGGCTTTTGCAATCCTGCATGTCTGAGGTTAAACCTGTTTGACACGGTACCCGGACCTACAGTGCCTTGAAATTTGATTCCAAAGTTTGCATACTAAAAAATACTAATTTTTAAGGTAGGGATTGTCCATGTTTAACAACAGTTGTTCCCTATTAGAAAGATCCTCAGATGATGTAATTGCCATATATTGCATTGCAATTTGAGAAGATCAGATTCAAGTCTCAAATTCTCAGACACTGGGTAAGGAGAGGCTAAGAATGTGACAGAAATGATAAGCGTGGTCTCCTGGAAAGAGAAGTTGCCCTTCTTACTTTTCAGCACCTTTTGTTGCTGGATTTTATCCCCTTAATATGAGAATCAAGAAAGCTCTTAAAGGCTGACTGTGGTAAATGAAAAGGAAACCCAGAGTATTTGGAAATGGTAATTAGCTGACACAAAATATGACTGAGCAATTCACTTTGAGGGGTAAATAGGCGTTTATTCTCTTTGCATAAGAAATACACAGGGGAGACCCGCATGAAATGGTGAGAGGATTCAGAGGCTGAATACTCAAAGTCTTGGTGCAATGAACGTGGTCTTAAGCACAATATTTCATAACTCACATTAGACTCTAAGAAAACAAAGTGGTCCAGAGCGGTGAGAGATTCAAGAACACCTTGGAAAGCTTGACTTGACAGGAGAAGCTCCCAATTTCTTTATTTTTATCCTCATGAAGCAGAATTCCTCACAGGAGCTCCACATTCCTCAGGCTCAGACATGATTAAACACCATACCTTTTAAAATGTTTTACTATTCCAAGCTGAGGAATATATAAATAACCACTCTCTAGCTACCACTCCTCGGTCTGGAATTTAAGCCGAGTGCCTTCTGGGCTACAGTCTGCTTTGACCAGACTCTGCATCAGAACAACTAAAAAAGCTGTCTCGCTGAGCAGCCTGGAAGTCTACGTAGGAGAAACGAAGCAGACGTTGAACGGCCCAGGAAGGTGGTGGCAGGGTGGGGTAGGCAACCAAATGGAGCTCATGAGTTTCTTGCTTCGGCATGTTTTAAGAAGCACTGATGACGTTGTACTCATGTGAGGGACCGAAGGAAATTTGAACCAGCTCAGAGGTAGGACAAAAGTTCTGAAACCCCTCAGGGTGGCTGAGGTTGATAAGGACACAGGGCTTTCATGACCAGGCAGATAGGAAGACCTGGGTGTCTGCTGGCGTCAGAGTGTTTCAGAATGCACATCTAAAGTGATACTACACCAGCACAGCTCTGATCTGTACCGAGAAGTTCATATGCCACGGGGCCCTGACTGGGGAGGCTGAAGCCTGCCGTACCTGATCCCGCGCTGACCTGCCTCCCGCTATCACCCTGGGAACCAGCCAAACTGAATACTCTTTTTACCACCCCCCCAAAAAATGGAGGTTAGATTCCTTCTCCTCTGCTTTTTCTCACACCACGAAGGCCCTGTACCCACCCTCCTCTCTTCTGTCTTCTCTCTCTCTTCTCTCTCTCCCTCTCCCTCATTTAGGTATTGTTTTGCCCTCAAATCCCAGTTCAAGTGTCAAAGTGTTAATCCCTTCCAAAACAACTTCCCTGTAAATCATGGACCATATGTGCCTCAGAGTGAAATGCCAGTTTCTGAGCCCTCACCCCAGACCCGGAGAATAAGAAATTCAAGTAGTAAAGCCAGGAACCTGAATTTTGACGAAGTCCCCAGGTGATTCCAATGCTCACTCAAGTTTGAGAACCTCTTCCCCAGCCTCATGGCACACCTGTGTAGCAGGTACTGTCAATATCCTGATAGTATCATACAGAAATGGGTCCTTCTCAGTGGGTCTCCAACTTTAGTGTGCATCAGAATCTCATGGAAAGCTAATAGAAAATGCAGAGGCCCCGTCTTGGTGAATAGGGCCTTTGTAGTGTCCCCAAGTTCCCCCAGGTGATCCTGATTTACACTAAGACTAAGATAGGAGGTTTATGTGGAGGTGGGCGGAGTGAAGGGAGGACCTGAATGCAACCACATGTTTCCTTTTAAGAGGGAGTCAGAAGGAGATTTGAGCACACACACAAAGGAGGTGATGTGAAGACAGAGCAGAGAGAGATGGGAAGCTGCTGCACTAGAAGATCACAGTGATGCAGCCACAAGCCACAGTGATGCAGCCACAAGCCACAAGCCAGGAGCTGGAAGACACAAGGGGCAGATTCTCCCCCAGAACCTCCACAAGGAGTGTGGCCCTGGCGACACCTTGATTTTATCCATTGAAAGGGATTTCAGACCTCTGGCCTCCAGAAATGTGAAAGAATAAATTTCTGTTGTCTTAATCCACTAAGTTTGTGGCAATTTGTTATAGCAGCCACAGAAAATTAATATACCTTTTAATTAATTTAACGTGATGCAAATGTTGCTTAGGATAATTAACCTAGAATTAATGAGAATAACACGAGGAGAATAGCCACTAGGGTGACCGGGTTATGGGAACAGAGATGCCAGTTAGGATGTTTGTGGCAAAGGCCTCAGGTAAAGGGGCCAAAGTCAAGAACTGTACTTGTGAAAATAAAGAAGAAAAGAAAATATCCAAGAGCCACCTTGAATTTAAAAATTGGAAGATTATGCAACAGAAGGCTTTTCAGGTTTCTAAGACACAGATGAAGAAAGATGGTCTTCTTAATGAATGGTGCTAGACATCCGTTCAGGAGAAAAACAACTTTGACTTCTACTTCATACCATAGATCAAAATTAATTCCAGATAGATTGCAAATTTTAACATGAGAGGTAAAACAATAACCTTGGAAGAAAATAGAGGAGAAAATCTTTGTGAACTTGAAATAGACAAGAAGCCTTCTAAAACAGGTCACCCAAAGTGATAATCATAAAGGAAAAAAAAGTGATTAAAAAAGCACCAGAAAGAGTGAAAAAGAAACACGTAGTAGGAGATAATATTCACAATACACGTATCTGACAAAGGAATCATACCCTGAAGATATAAAGAATTCTATTAATCAATAAGAAATGGGCAAAAGACTTAGATACTTCACCAAAGAAGATAGATGTCCAAATGGCCAAAACACAAATGAAAAGGTGTTCATCTTCATTAGTCATCGTGAAATGTAAATTTAAACCCACAATGGGATAATTCTACACAACAACAGAATGGCTAAAAAGCAAGATGAGAAGTTTTCAAGCGTTTCTGAGAATGTGGGGGAACAGGAACGTTTATATACTCCTGGTTCATATATACATCGGGAAAACCCCTTTAGAAACTATTAGGATTTGCCAGTATCTACTAAAGCTGAATATACGCATAATCTATGACCTAGCATTCCTTTCTCAAAACCCAACAAAAGTAATACACATGTTTATCAGAAGTATACTGAAAAGTCCATAGTTCTATTCATAATAGTACCAAACTGGAATTTATCCAAATGCCCATCAGTAGTAGAAAGGATAAATATGTTGAGGTACATCCCCACAATGGAATACTGTACACCAACGAGAATGAACCGTCTACCACTAAACCTCACACATACCTACTTATTTTTATTCTGTATCTTTTGGCATTGTTTGAATTTTGTTTTTTGACTTTACCATGTGTATTACTTTTCCAATCACAGCGTTAATTAAAGTTTTGCCATGTGTGAGGGCTTGATTGTTCTCAGAAACATGAAAGAAGCCAGACATAAAAAATATACCCTGAGTGATTCCATTCACATAAAAGGGGAAATAAAGGACAAATCTACATGCTGTCAGAATACTAGACAGTGGTTACCCAGAGGGGAGAGTGTAGCTTGAGGGAACATGGGGAGGATCCTGGGAAGATGGTAATGAATTCTTCCTTTATCTGGATACTGATTACATAGGTGTGTGCAAATTGTAAAAATTCAAGCTGTACACTTCAATGTGCAATTCTCTGTACAGATTACATTAAAGTTTTTGCAAGACCCAGTCTAATAAAAGACACAGATACGTGCATGTAAGAATGTCTTATGAGTTCCTACATACCACACATGCACGGAACACTGCTTTTTTGGAGGACTTAATAATCTTAGCACAAACATTTTAAAGCTGAGCCCTGAAATTCCTTGTGTCCCTTGTGCTGACTTGCCCTTTCTCATAATTTTATTTGAAGTCACACAAAGTTTGGTATTTAGGCATTTCAGCACATTGCGCTTCTCCCAGTGGAGGGAGAAAAGGAAATGTCACATGAAGACTTCTATACCTCAGAGGCAACTCTGCAAAATGTTCTTAATCATCTCATTTTCATCTCTCAGCCAGTCTTGTTGGCTTAGAGGACTTATTTTTAGATAGCTGCACAGTTGATAGTTTAGAATCCAGCCACTCCACATACCTCCTCTCTTTTCTCTGCCAGATCCCATTCAGTTGGGAATTTACATTTCCAGTGGTCCCAGAAGGATTATGATGACATTGGGATTGAACCGATGAGGAAAGGGCAACCACAGAACAGGACAAGAACTGATGTTTATAATGGAACATTTAAAAACTAAAATAATGATCATTTACTTTAAAACTGGGGCTTCATGAATTAGAAATGAGCTATGAAAATTTCATGTCCGGGTCACTGGGTCAAATTACAATTTATGTAACCAAATTAAATAACCCATAAGACAATTAAATATCAGTTTTAAAAAATGAAGCACTCGACCATACACCATAACTCAGTGGCATTCCACATGGGGTGCCCAGGCCTGCAGCATCTGTATTCCCTGGCACTTGTTACAAATGCACAGTGCACATTCTCAGGCCTTCCCTAGACCCACTGAATTGGAGATTCTGGAAATAAGGCCCTGTGTCCTGTGTTTTAACAAGCCCTCCAGGTGATTATAATGCACACTCAAGTTTGAGAACCACTGATACACAAGTGTTCTATAAGGGATTCAAACGTAACCATTGTGCTGCACAAGCAGAAATATTTGTCACATATTAGAATGAGTGTAGTAGAAAACTCGCTAGCATTTTTTTCTTAATGGCCCCATAGGCCAGAAATAGCAAAGGAATATCAGGCAACACAAATTATCTTTATTTACAGAGACACGGATATGAGTGGGTATGTGTAAGTCTTTGCATGCAAAGGCCTGCCCTGTCTTGGGTCAGTGGTGCCCCAGCGGCCAGCCTCCATGCGTGCTGCTCTCCCCTATGACCTGCTATTATCACATTTGCTTGGGTTTGAAAAATTCTTTCATTTTCAAAACTCTGCCCCCCCACCGAGAGATTGTGGAAACACACAAAAACAGGCCTACCAGCGCATCAGTACAGTTCAGTTAAATTTAAGGTAAAGTTTAAATTCTCTTTCAGGAGAAATTATGCATGCCAGAAAAATCTCCCAGATAGGGCTTTGGAAATCACTTGGCGTATATCACCAAGGAAAACCAACTTGAGCTGAAAGAAAAGGATCTTTGGATTCAAGTCCCCATGGGAAAAGCTCCGTCATTTAAGTTTGGAAATGTTTATTTAAGTTTAATAAACATTTATCAAGCATCCATCATGTATAGAGACCAGCGGTCAACTTCGATTTGACGTGAAGATCAGAGTCCCCTGACGGAGGGCACAGCCCCACTGCCCTCTAAATATAACCCCCACTCCCCTTATAACAGGAGGCCTATTATGGCAAGTCACAGAAAGCCAACTCAAATTAATCAAGAAAAAAGGAAAGGGAAGGATGGCAAAGGAGGCCTGGAGATTTTATTGACTCAACAAATCAAGTTTGGGGAAGCCCAAGGATTGAATATGCAGAATAAAATTCTAGAGTCAGTGACGCGGGCACTATCTGAATACTCTCTGTCCATCTACTGTCTCTGCTTCTCTTTCTGTTAGCAGCATTCTCTCTCTCTTTGAAATGCTTTGTTGCGATATCATTGACATGACATACCAGTGACCCATTTTTTAAAGTGTACAATTCAGTGGCTTTTAGTATTTTCAGAAAGTCGTATGTCCATCACCATAATCAATTTTATTTTATTGAAGTATAGTCGGTTTATAATGTTGTGTTAGTTTCAAGTGTACAGCACAGTGATTCAGTTACACGTGTATATATATTTTTTCAGATTCTTTTCCCTTATAGGTCATTACAAAATATTGAGTATAGTTCCCTGTGCTATACAGTGGGTCCCTGTTGGTTATCTGCTTTCTATATGGTGGTGTATATATGTTAATCCTAACCTCCTAATTTATCCCTCTTCCCCTTTTCCCCTTTGGTAACTATAAGTTTGTGTCCTATGTCTGTGGTCTATTTCTGCTTTGTAAATAAGTTCATGTGCATCATTTTTTTAGATGTCACATATAAGTGATATCATATGATATTTGTCTTTCTCTGTTTGGCTTGCTTCACTTAGTATGATAATCTCTCGCTCCATCCATGATGCTGTAAGTGGTATTATTTCATTCTTTTTTATGGCTGAGTAATATTCCATTGTAAATATTGTATATACCCCATCTTCTTTATCCATTTGTCTGTCAATGGACATTTAGGCTGCTTCCGTATCTCGGCTATTGTAAATAGTGCTGCAATGAACATTGGGGTGCATGTATCTTTCTGAATTATAGTTTTCTCCAGATATATGCCCAGGAGTAGGATTGCAGGGTCATATGGTAACCCTATTTTTAGCTTCCTAGGGAAACTTCATACTGTTCTTCATAGTGGCTGTACCAATTTACATTCCCACCAATAGTGTAGGAGGGTTCCTTTTTCTCCACACCTTCTCCAACATTTATTATTTGTAGACTGTCTGATGATGGCCTTTCTGGCCAGAGTGAGCTGATACCTCATTGTAGGTTTGATTTGCAATCCTCTAATAATTAGCAATGTTGAGCATGTTTTCATGTGCCTCTTGGCCACCTGTATGTCTTATCTTGAGAAATTATCTATTCAAATCTTCTGCCCATTTTTTTGATTGGGTTGTTTGTTTGGTATTGAGCTGTATGAGCTGTTGTTTGTATATTTTGGAGATTAATCCTTTGTCAGTCACATTTGCAAATATTTTCTCACATTTTGTACCTTGTCTTTTTGTTTTGTTTATGGTTTCCTTTGCTGTGCAAAAGCTTTGAAGTTTAATTAAATCCCATATGTCTATTTTTGTTTTTATTTCCATTACTCTAGGAGATGGATCAAAAAAGATATTGCTGTAATTTATATCACAGAGTGTTCTGCTTATGTTTTCCTCTAGGAGTTTTGTAGTATAAGGTTTTACATTTAGGTCTTTAGTTCACTTTGAGTTTATTTTTGTGTATGATGCTAGAGAATGTTCTAATTTCATTCTTTTACATGTACCTGTCCAGCTTTCCTGGCACCACTTATTGAAGAGGTTCTCTTTTCTCCATTGGATACTCTTGCCTTCTTTGTCATAGATTAATTGACTATAGGTGCATAGGTTTATTTCTGGGCTTTTTATCCTGTTCCATTGATCTATAAGTCTGTTTTTGTGCCAGTACCATGCTGTTTTGATGACTGTAGCTTTGTAGTATAGTCTGACATCAGGGAGCCTGATTCCTCCAGCTCCGTTTTTCTTTCTCAAGATTGATTTGGCTATTCAGCATCTTTTGTGTTTCCATACAAATTTAAAAATTTTTTGTTCTAGTTCTGCAAAAAGTGCCATTGGTAATTTGATAGGGATTGCATTGAATCTGTAGATTGCCTTGGGTAGTATAGTCATTTTAACAATATTGATTCTTCCAATCCAAGAACACACTATATCTTTCCATCTGTTTGTGTCATCTTCAGTTTCTTTCATCAGCATCTTATAATGTTCAGAGTACAGGTGTTTTACCTCTTTAGGTAGGTTTATTCCTAGGTATTTTAATCTTATTGATGCAGTGGTAAATACGATTGCTTCCTTAATTTCTCTTTCTGATCTTTTGTTGTTAGTGTATAGAAATGCAAGAGATTTCTGTATTAATTTTGTATCCTGCAACTTTACCAAATTCATTGATGAGTTTTTGTAGTTTTCTGGTAACATCTTTAGGATTTTCTATGTATAATATCATGTCATCTGCAAACAGTGACAGTTTTACTTCTTTTCCAAATTGGCTTCCTTTTATTTCTTTTTCTTCTCTGCTTGCTGTGGCTAGGAGTTCCAAAACTATGTTGAATAAAAGTGGCAAGAGTGGGCATCCTTGTCTTGTTCCTGATCTTAGAGGAAATGCTTTTAGCTTTTCACTGTTGAGTATGATGTTAGCTGTGGGTTTGTCATATGTGGTCTTTATTCTGTTGAAGTAGGTCCCCTATATGCCCACTTTCTGGAGAGTTTTTATCATAAGTGGATGTTGAATTTTATCAAAAGCTTTTTCTGCATCTACTGAGATGATCATATGGTTTTTATTCTTCAATTTTTTAATGTGGTGTATCACACTGATCGATTTGCAAATATTGAAAAATCCTTGCATCCTTGGGATAAATCCCACTTGATCATGGTGTATGATTCTTTTAATGTATTGTTGGATTTGGTTTGCTAGTATTTTGTTGAGGATTTTTTTGGTCTATGTTCATCAGTGATATTGGCCTGTGGTTTTCTTTTTTTGTGGTATCTTTGTCTGGTTTTGGTATCAGGGTGATGGTGGCCTCATAGAATAAGTTCAGAAGTGTTCCTTCCTCTGCAGTTTGTTGATATAGTTTCAGGATAGGTGTTAACTCTTCTCTGTTTGGTAGAATTTGCTCATGAAGCCATCTGGTCCTGGACTTTTGTTTGTTGGGAGTATTTTAGTCACAGATTCAATTTCAGTACTTGTAATTGGTCTGTTTATATTTTCTATTTCTTCCTGGTTCAGTCTTGGAGATTGTACCTTTCTAAGAATTTGTACATTTCTTCTAGGTTGTCGATTTTATTGGAGTATAGTTGCTTATAGTAGTCTCTTGTGGTCCTTTGTATTTCTGTGATGTTGGTTGTAACTTCTCCTTTTTCATTTCTAATTTTGTTGATTTGGTCCCTCTCACGTTTTTCTTGATGAGTCTGGCTAAAGCTTTATCAATTTTGTGTATCTTTTCAAAGATCCAGCTTTTAGTTTCATTGATCTTTTCTATTGTTTTCTTAGTCCCTATTTCATTTATTTCTGCTCTGATCTTTATGATTCCTTCCTTCTACTAACTTTGGATTTTGTTTTTTCTTCTTTCTCTAGTTGCTTTAGGTGTAAGGTTTGGTTGTTTATTTGAGATTTTTCTTGTTTCCTGTGGTGAGTTTGTATCACTATAAACTTCCCTCTTAGAACTGCTTTTACAGCATCCCATAGGTTTGGGATCATTGTGTTTTTGTTGTCATTTGTCTCTAGGTATTTTTTGATTTCCTCTTTGATTTCTTCAGTGATCCATTGGTTGTTTAGTAGCATGTTGTTTAGCCTCCGCATGTTTTTGGTTTTTGCAATGTTTTTCTTCTAGTTGATTTCTAATCTCATAGCGTTCTGGTCAGAAAAGATGCTTGATGTGATTTCAATTTTCTTAAATTTACCAATGCTTGCTTTGTGGCCCAGTGTGTGATCTATCCTGGAGAATGTTCCATGGGGTGAATCCAGATTGAAAAGCAAGGATAGTAGGCAATATGACGGGAATTCATCCAGTTAGTCAACCATCAGATACTTGAAAAGAATGTATTCTGCTGGTTTCAGATGGAATACTCTATAAATATCAATTAAGTCCTTCTGGTTTAACATGTCATTTAAGGCCTGTGTTTCCTTGTTGATTTTCTGTCTTGATGATCTGTCTATTGATGTAAGTAGGATGTTAAAGTCCCCCACTATCTTTGTGTTACTGTCAATTTCTTCTTTTATGACTGGTTAACATTTGCCTTATATATTGAGGTACTCCTATGGTGGGTGCATCTATATTCACAATTGTTATATCTTCTTCTTGGATTGATCTCTTGATCGTTATCAAGTGTCCTTCTTTGTCTCTTGTAACAGTCTTTATTTTATGGTCATTTTGTCTGATATGAGTATTGCTACTCCAGCTTTCTTTTGATTTCAGTTTCATGGAATACATTTTTCCATCCCCCTCATCACAATAATCAATTTTAGAATATTTCTGTGATCTCAAAAAGAAGCCTTGCATTCCTTAGCTATCACCTTCCCCCAAACTCCCAACACTAAATGATCACTAATCTACTTCCTGTCACACTAGAGTTGCCCTTTCTGGATTTTTCATATAAACAAAATCATACAATATGTAGTCCTTTGTAACTGACTTCTTTCACTTAGTGTAATGTCGTCAGGGCTTTTCCATATAATAACATGAATCAGTACTTCATTCCTTTTTGTGGCTGACTAATATTCCATTGTATGGAGGTACCACATTTTATTTATCCATTCATCAGTTGACAGACATTTGGGTTGTTTTCAATTTGGGGCTATTATGAATAATTCTTACATCATTCTCTTAAGCCAGTTTCTCTGGATGACAGGAACCCAGCCATCACCAGCACTGTATTCACTGCTAGTCCCTAGTCACAGCCAGAGAGAAGTGGAATCTTCCCTACAGGTTTTAGATATAAAAGAAACAGAGGAGTATGATTGTCCTGACTCAATGCAACTTTCAACCAATCTAAAGGACCAGAGAGATGGAGGCATCTAACAAAGATGGCCACTCAATCACTTGTCTAGAGAGCAGGTGAAATGTTTCCCAAAGGAAGTAGGCCGACATAGACATGGGTACTGGAGGGACTTTTAGCTGGGCAGCCTCTCCCATTTTTGTGTATGTTAACTCTTTTCTACAGCTTCAGTGAACCTCAGACATATAGTCAGGAGACTTGACATCTTTAGATGTGAAAACATAAAGCTACCAGCTCTACAGTCCTTCATAAGGTCCCAGAGATTACATGGGGTGAATCCAGATTGAAAAGCAAGGATAGGAGGCAATATGAGGAGAATTCATCCAGTTAGTCATCCATCAGATACTGATTACATACCTACTGTGAATTATGCATCATGCTAGTAGCAAAGCTAAAAAGACACACAAAGTGATTTGGGGACTGCAGTGAACTTTCTCCAAGCCTTTCTTTTCTTTCTTACTCTTTATTCTGCTTCTCTTTTTAACTCTTGGTGGCCAGTGTGTATAAAGGCTTGGCACAGTGTGCCCCAGGGTTTCAGATTTGTAGATTTGTCCCACTGTCAGTCACCCAAGTTTGCTCTGTTCTATGGCACCAAAATGCAATAAGCTCTTGAAGTTTAGACTTTGGACCAGGATAGAGGTAGAGGATAGAGAACAACGGATGCTCAAATGTAGACCAAGTACATGCTGAAAAACCAAGCAAAGTTTGCTAGGGTGTTTGTTTTGGTTTTTTTTTTTTTTAGCAAAGATGAGAATTGAGCCTAGTAAAGAGGAATACCAAGAAGGATGAGACCCTTGGGTTACATGGTCCTGACTCCATTCTGTTGCATTTCACCTTTCCATTGGGTCTCTGTCACCCCCACTGTCATTGTCCTAAGAAGTAGTCCCCTTTGAATGTCTGGGTAAGTTCAGACAAAACCCTTAACAAAACTGAGACAGGCTAGAGCTGCCAAACACTATTTGGGAACAAAATTATAATAAGTAAACGTAGCAGAAATAGCATTGGCTCTGAAGCTTGTCAAAAGCATTCTATAACTTCCTATCTGTGGGATCTTGGAAAGGCCACTTATGCTCTTTTAGCCTCTTTTCCTCTTCTGGAAAGTGAGATTAATAATACCTATCTTATAGGCTTATACTGAGTACTAAATAAGATTTATTCCCTCGACAAATATATACTGAGTGCCCATTAGGTGTCAGACACTGATTTAGATAAAACAATGACACACAGCCCCCAAAATCACAACCATATGTGACTTACATTCTTGTTAAGGGAGGGTAGACAATAAGCAAATCAATAAGTTAAAGGTATGAACTATATGTATTTCATACAATGGGTAGCAATCTATGAGTAGCAATGTCTAAAAAGAAAAAGTACATACAAAATTCCGTCTGAAAGCCACCTGTTTATACCTATTGCTCAAGAATGTACTTTTAGAGGAAGTTGGCTTCTTTGCCTGAGAACAGCATTTCAAGGGGGAATTTAGCTATCCAAAGGAAAAGACCAGATTCCATTTTATAACCAAGACATTCCGGAGAATGAGAAACAAGGCTTCTAGGCATAGTAATGCAAGAGGCTGGTCTGGGACATTAAGACAAGTTGAGAAAAACTTGGCCTAAGGTAAGTGAGTACAGAGTCTAGGGAGCTGGGCTGGGCCCTGACCAGTGTTGTAGGCTGGGGTATCATGAGGGAGCAGCCAACAGCTGGTCCCTATGAAGTGTCTTAGTTCATGATTTCCAGGAGTAGGGTATCTGGTATATGGTCCGAATTTTCCATCTTGGCATGGTAATCATCTTATATTATTCTCAAGTCATTTGTAAAGTTTTGTCGCACACTAAAGCCAGGTGGCTGTGCTTTCTGGGAAAAGAGAAAGGCCTTTGTTCACACCTGGGGTGCCTCTGGCTAGAGAGAAGACAGCAGGGCTGATGACAGAAGGCAAGGAGTGTAGAGAGAGATGGCTGGAGGAGAAGTCCAGGGCGACAGGGGACAGAGGTCAGAATAGAGGGCATGTGGGCACACTTTCTGGCAAGACTTAGAGTTATTAAGAAAGAAGAAATTCTTGAAGATGAGATCACGTGGGATGGAGTCTCCGTCTACATTCGTTGATCATTCGAGGGAAACTCCAAAGGCAGGAGAATTTGGGATCTTTTTGAGCACATATGGAACTTTCTGGACACAGAGTAGACAATAAATGCTCATTGCCTTCTTCCTCCTCCTTTATTTCTATAATAAAATGATAGGAAAAAAAATCAAAGTTGTGAGAAGCTGTTCACCCAATCAGGAATATTTTGTAGAGCAAGGCAATATTGATAGAAAATGTGTACACAAGTTTGCAGTGCTCCTTGCTTCCCAGTTTCTGGCCTGTCGCCACAGAAAGATATTTATTTATTTATTTACTTATTATTTATTTATTTATTGTGCCTCATAAGAATTGGTGTCCAAATGGCCTTGTCTTCATCCCTATTGAGGCCTAAGAGAATCCTCAGTGGACAGCCAACTCAAGACCCCAGCTCAGTCCTGGATTCAGGTTGTAAGTGTCTTCCACCCGCATCGATGAGGGAAGTGTATTTGATGACATGTGTGGCCTCATTTCCAAGACCAGTCTTGTTCCCTAAATACAAGGTGGCTTCACCATATGACTTCCATGCAAAGAATACTTCAGCAGACACAACCATATCGCTAACATGGGAAAAACACTATTATCGGGATGGTTCTGACACAGTGTAGCGATCAATATATTTTCTTTTCTGGTGCCTTTCTTTGCTCATTATTCTGCATTTAAATGTTTCTCATCAAAGCAGCACGTGGTTTGTTTTTCTCTCCTCTCCAGTTATTTCTTTGTGTCATCCCTTTGCTTGAGAGTTACTATATACAGGTAAGCTTGGAAATGAGGTTTGGTTGTAGCTACACAATTTCATCTATTTAGCCTCATTGCGAGGCATGCTGGAAAGATCTTGAAGCTGGTGAGCATTTTTTTAAGAGCTGTAAATATCTTGTGGGCATTTTAATTTACTTTATAGCTTTTTTCCGAAGCTGGAGCATGTCTGCATCGGAAGAATCGGCTCTTCCTTTAAGTGACAGAAGGAAGCCATTTTCAAGTGGAAGGAACACATTTTTAAATTTATGATAGCTCAACTTGGCTCGAGCAGCCACATTCTTGCCTACTTTGAGCTTGGCGGGCCACTCTAATATTTCTTCTGGGTCTGTAGATGAAACATCTCTTTTATTTTCCTTTGTTGGGATCTTAAAAAGCTCAAGAATAAATTTTTTATTCGAGACTTTAATAAAATATGCAACCATTATGTGAACAGTTGAGCTTTGCCTAGCCTGACACACCAGTTAATAGAATATATTCATAGCACGTTTATGTTTCACTGCCATGATACTGCAATGTCTGCCCAACCACTTGCTTTATCCAGAGGTGGATTTACAGTCAGATCCCAATAGCACGTTATTCTACTCTAAACGACCTGTTCAATAGATTCAACATGAATGAAGGGTTTTAACAGAAATAATATTTTTGGAAACATATAGGCCCACAGTGCAAATGGGCTACTTTAAAATGGAGAGTTATCACATTGATGTGGCTCAAACCCATGCCATGAATCCTAGGGCAGTGCAGCGGCTGACACCAATCTTTCCTTCCATCCACCTCCAGGTACAAACATACAAGTAGATCACAACATATCAGAAGGAAATTTTGCTATAAGCAATGCACACTCCTCAGTATTTTGCAATATCCCAAGAGAGCACCATTTTTCAGACTTTAATTCATTTAATAAGTAATTATTGAACATCTGTACGTGCCAGATTCTGGGATTGCATATAACAATAAATCAAAGACAAACTTCTGTAGTCATGGAGTGTTCTAAAGAGGGGGAGGGGTGTGTGCAGGGTAGAAGACAATAATCAGATAACTACCTAATATAAGGTTAGCCAGTGATAAATGCTAAGAAGAAAAGTTAGTTTCCATAGGAATCAAACGAGGTGCTTGTTGGAAATGCAGATTCCTGGGTCCATCCACACTGAACTAGAATATTCTAAACCTCCCATTGTACCCAGAGAAGGCTCTCCAATGTCTGTGGAGGAAGTCTGGCTCATCTAGAGGTCTACCATGCCCCCTCCAGCCCTGGCAGGGGAACATAGACATGGAGAGCAAAGCATTCTCCATCACCCTCTGCATGGTTACCTAGGCCTGGAGAGTAATGATTAGTCAAAAGTAGTAGACTTTCTACCAGACCCAGGTCACTGTAGCTTTGGCTGGGACAGCGAATACCTCTGAAGTCCGCTGTGCTCTGAGTTCTTTCACAAGACTGCTATAGGCAAGGATACTGTAAGGAGAAGAAAGAAGGTGTTAGAGAGAAGCAGTTATTATTCGAGGGAGGGATCAGTTAGATTCTCTTCCTAATAACACATGACCCAGACATCCCAGACAGCAGACCTTTCCCACTCAAATGACAGGGTTTCCTGAAAGGAAGACTAAATAGCCCATCCTATTATGAGAGCCTCAGATGGGGTGTGTCTGTGTGTATCTGTGTGTTTGTGTGTAGGTGTGTGTGGGGGACACACCTACACACAAAGAGGCACAGAGACACAGAGAGGCACAGAGAGGCACAGAGAGGAGCAGGGGGAGAGTCAACTACAGAGCTCCTTTGAGAGAGGGCAGCTTGTTTCTCTATAAGGACCACTGGACTCAGTGAGAGGAAAGGTTAGTAGCTTAAGCTGAATGTATGCTTTTATGATTTACAGATGAAAATGGTATCTATAATTTCATAGGTTATTAGTCCTGGAGGGAACCTTAACCAACACCTATCCAGCTTAAGTGAGGAAGGCAAGGACTAGCGAGGTAAACCACATCCCCAGAGGCTCAGGGCAAGTGGAAGAAAGTGCCAGTGTAGTGCATGGCTCCTGGAACCAGCCCATTGTCACCTGTTGAAGATAAATCCTATAAGGACACTCACACAGGCGTACTCAGTGTAACCCTTTTATTAAATCCAAGGTTTATTTGATTAGAAATAACCAAATCCAGATGAACTGCACTGACCATTTACCATTGTACATGGACACCTAGAAGGACCCTGGAGTGAAGTTAACTCAGGTGTACCTAGGGAGTAGAGCGAGGCAGCTCCTGACACAGGTTGAAGTTCTGGGCCATTTCCCCCTGTCTACCTGTAATTTGGTGAGAAAAACCTTTGGAGAAATGGGGGTGAAGGTTTAAGTTTGGAATGTCTGGTCTTCGTTAGCACAGTTAGAAGGACTATAAAGCATGGGGGAGGCTCACAGAGCCTCTCTCTGAAAAAACTCAGGGACACCAGTGACCAGGAAGGGGGCAGCACCACATCTGAGGATGCACAGCCTGTCACGGGGACTCTGGTTTGGGCACAGCCATCGTGAAGTATGGAAACCCTCCTCAGGAGAGGTCACTTAGAGAGGCAAAGGCCCAGTTCTGGCAACTTGGGTTAAAAGGAAGGAGATTTTGCTGAGAAAGAGGCCTCATTGGGGAAAATAAATAAATATCTCAAACAAGAACACCAAGGCTGTCCCTGCCTCCTGCCCACCCCACCCCACCCCACCCCCAGTAATGCTGAGCTGTGCCTATGGGCCCAGCTTCACACTCCAGAGGCCCATGGGACCAAGCTAAGACAATACCAGCAGAGGAATTCGATCAACTAATGCCCTTTGACAATAGTGCTAAGAGCTGGAACCTACAGACAGTACTTGGAGTCATAAAGTCCAGAAAAGGCTGGAACTAGGCCAGTGGGGCAAAGGGCAGGCATGTTCAGATCTCAGCCCTGCAGCCCTCTTCCCCTCCCCCACCAAAGCCCTAACTGCTCGTCCACGCCCAACCCGGACAGCAGTGCTCCATGATCAGCCTGATCTCCCAGACCCAGGACTTCTGCCCGTAATCCTCTGTTATGTTCCCGAACTTCACCACCTCTGATTAGAATTCTCTTCCCGTGGGTCTCCTCACAAGTTGGTGAGCAGGGCCTCATCTTCCTCACCCTGTTATATGACCCCAGAGCGTGGCCGTTTGCTTTGCCCTTGTGGGAGTGCAAAAAATTATTTGCTGAGTTGGAGATAGAAGTACCCTTAAAGGCTTAAACTGTTAAGGCAAAGAATTTCAGCTGTCACTAACTGGGATTGCAGGAAAGTATTTCTAAATTCAAAATCTCACATCCTGAGCACTGAATGCAAAAGCCCTCTCTTTTCTACCGGCCCTATTCCATGCTCACCTCCTTCCTGAGCACAGTGCTCTGGTGCATGTAGCCCTCCCTGCCATTGCTCCTCGGGCTCAGATTCTCTTCCTCTGCCATCTCTTCTACTTTGATCCTTTATTGCTTTCCAGTTCTCACATATTTTGATTACTATCTGTCACAGAGATTAAGAACAAAGACTTTGCTGTCAAATGGATCCGAGTCCAAATCCTCAACTTCCACTTATTAATCATATGCTCTTGGACTTAGCAACTTCTCAAAGTCTCAGTTTTCATATCTGACAAATGGAAAAATAATAATCCCTACCCCCGGATAGCCTCATCCACCAGAGGGCAGACAGCAGAAGCAAGAAGAACTACAATCCTGCAACCTGTGGAACAAAAACCACATTCACAGAAAGATAGACAAGATGAAAAGGCAGAGGGCTATGTACCAGATGAAGGAACAAGATAAAACCCCAGAAAAACAACTAAATGAAGTGGAGATAGGCAACCTTCCAGAAAAAGAATTCAGAATAATGATAGTGAAGATGATCCAGGACCTTGGAAAAAGAATGGAGGCAAAGATCGAGAAGATGCAAGAAATATTTAACAAAGACCTAGAAGAATTAAAGAACCAACAGAGATGAACAATACAATAACTGCAATGAAAAATACACTAGAAGGAATCAATAGCAGAAAAACTGAGGCAGAAGAATGGATAAGTGGCCTGGAAGACAGAATGGTGGAATTCACTGCTGCTGAACAGAATAAAGAAAAAGAATGAAAAGAAATGAAGACAGCCTAAGAGACCTCTGGGACAACATTAAACGCAACAACATTTGCATTATAGGGGTCCCAGAAGGAGAAGAGAGAGAGAAAGGACCCGAGAAAATATTGGAAGAGATTATAGTCGAAAACTTCCCTAACATGGGAAAGGAAATAGCCACCCAAGTCCAGGAAGCGCAGCGAGTCCCATACAGGATAAACCCAAGGAGAAACATGCCGAGACACATAGTAATCAAACCAAACCGGCAAAAATTAAAGACAAAGAAAAATTATTGAAAGCAGCAAGGGAAAAGCGACAAATAACATACAAGGGAACTCCCATAAGGTTAGCAGCTGATTTCTCAGCAGAAACTCTACAAGCCAGAAGGGAGTGGCATGATATACTTAAAGTGATGACAGGGAAGAACCTACAACCAAGATTGCTCTACCCAGCAAGGATCTCATTAAGATTCGATGGAGAAATCAAAAGCTTTACAGGCAAGCAAAAGCTAAGAGAATTCAGCACCACCAAACCAGCTCTACAACAAATGCTGAAGGAACTTCTCTAAGTGGGAGACACAAGAGAAGAAAAGGACCTACAAAGAGTTAGGTTGATCTGTTTAGGATTACACAGTTTGTGTTAGAACCAGAAGTGTAGTTTACTGATTTAAATTTAAATGCTTTTTCTGTTCAGTCCTTCTGTATTGCCAAAACTGGCACATTCTTCACTATGTCAATATAGCTTATCTTTACCCATTTAAAAACCAGCATGTATATCTATATGTAGATATAGATATATAGATATATGGATATAGATATCATTCCTTGTCCAAATATATATTAAAAACCTTTTCATCTTAAAAGAATGAAACAGCTACAAAATTGTGGTTTCATTACAGATGCATGAAATGCAGGATAGTAAAATTCTTTTCATGTAGGATAATTTTTAACCATGCTCATTTTTTCTCTTCTTTCTCCGTAATTGTTTATTTCCCTTACTATGTATACTTAAGCATTGCTTTTGAATAATACTAAGAGATTATGGGAAACTAAGGTAGGCTGTAACTTTCAATTTTATCAGTTTGAGCCCTTCCAATCCCAAAGGTCATTTTAAGCCTATTTACTATTTAATATAAAATTACTTGGCTCTCTCAATGCAAAGTGATTGTTGGGTTTAATTATAATATATGAGCAATTTAGGCCATTTCATCTTGGTAATATATCTTGAGAACAAAAACCCACAATGCGTTCATGGAGTAAGAGTGTAGAGTTACAGCCTTGTTGTTGCAGTCTGCAATCACTATGTTTAGAATAACCTCTGTGTGCAAAAATAAAAAAATCTTTAAGTCACAGGTCCTGAGTTGGGGGGCGTATAGTGGTGGTAGGATGAAATGGAGTCTAGATGGTTTCTGCTCTCATAGAACTTTCTAAGTGATTTCACAGTTGGTCTAGTGCTCTTTAGTATCTTTCCTTAATAAGTAAATGCCTATAAATGAAATGGATAATTGTAAAAATAATAATCCCTACCCCCTAGGGTTATTGTGACAATTTAATGAGTCAAAAGTAAAGTGCCTAAAATAAATCCTAGCACATAGTAAGCACAATAATAAATGTTAGTTCTCGTTTTTACTACAAATAAATAATGAGTAGATCCCTAGTTGTTGGATATTTTTTTAGGAAATGAGTCCGTTTGAATATCTGATGTAAAACCCTTAACATTCTCCCCTGAAAAAATACATGCACACAAAAGTTTTGCACATAATTTCAGGGGAAACATGGAAACCCTGAAGCCATCCTTTGATCTCATTTTAGGATGCCCCATTATAGAGTGTACCTCGCCTTCCAAAAAGAGTATACGATTTTTGAGGGCTTAAATCGTGTCTTCCAATTTTTCTACTCCCCATAGCACCTATAATGATGCCCTGTACTTGGGAAGGCACTCCATAAATATTTGATGATTTGCTGATGCTAAATTTCAGTTCTCCGTTGGATGTTGGAATTAAGCATTAACAGTTTGGACTTAATTTTCTCTATTCAGGGAGGAAAAAATGAGTTTTGCTTTCATACTCTTTAGAAGACTTGATGTTGGTACTACTTTTGCCCAGAGCATGAGTTCTCAGTTCCAAATGGGACTCTCAGTTTCCAAAGCTCTGTGGCCAGTTCCAAGGAAGGACATTCAGGCCCCAAGCCAAGTCACATTCACTGGGGAGAGAGCATGTTCCCAGCCAGCCCCTGAACCAAAGGTTCCTCAGTCTGTGCTGACAGCCAGATGTCACGGTGACCTGTGGCAGTGGCTTACATTAGGTCAAGTTTGCTACATGTCAATTTTTTTTGTTTTTAAAGAAGATGTTGGGGGTAGGAGTTTATTATTTTTGCTGTGTTGGGTCTTTGTTTCTGTGCAAGGGCTTTCTCTAGTTGTGGCAAGCGGGGGCCACTCTTCATCGCGGTGCACGGGCCTCTCACTGTTGCGGCCTCTCTTGTTGCGGAGCACAGGCTCCAGATGCGCAGGCTCAGTAGTTGTGGCTCATGGGCCTAGTTGCTCCGTGGCATGTGGGATCCTCCCAGACCAGGGCTCGAACCTGTGTCCCCTACATTAGCAGGCAGATTCTCAGCCACTGCGCCACCAGGGAAGCCCGATACATGTCAATTTAGAGCAAGCCTAACTTATGCTAAATGGGCTAGACATTGAGGCAAAAATTCAATAAGAACTCTGACAATAATTAACTCATATCTCTGAATACCTTTGTAAATGTAGACACACTGTAAACACATGTTCCTTTGTCCAAAAGAATTGATAAAAGAGATGTTTGTCAAGATGCAAATGTAGTCACGTGACAGGACCTACATACACTTTTATGTTCCTCCCTCTCTCCCATCCTTTCAGGGTTTGGTTATTCCTCTCTGCTCACCTCCTCTTAGTAGTTGTGGCACATTTAGGGGGAAGCAGAGACTGACTGCAAATAGCTGATCTTTTTTTGCTCTGTTATTGAAATTGGTTTCTACCTTTCTTGAAGTGATGTATCCATTAGTCGTGCACTCTAAGACTTAATAACAATGCACACTGAAAATGCAGTAATCATAGTTAAAGAGAAGGAAAAAAACAGTAAAGGTTCTTTTTACAGATCTTGTCAGAATGAAAGCTCAGACTTCAGCATTCCTGTTCCCCTTTCTTTTCCCAACACAGGCGTGCGTGATAGATTCTAAGCAGATTCTTGTTCCTGAGCCTTGGTGCTCTTCAAACTAAATGACTCTGGCACCCTGTGCACAAGAATGCAAAGCAGGCTGGTGAGCAAGCGTTGACTTGTTTAAAACACAGCTGAGAGTCTTAGGAGTGGAGACACGAGGAATTGTGAGCAGCTTTTGCTAATTCTGACCTTCTGTTCTGCACCATCTTCTAGCTTCGGGGGAAAGAGATCCAAAGTCATGTTTTGTGGGCTTTCAGTGCAAGAGAGGAAATAAACTAATAAGAGATTTTCAGCACAGACTTCTTACATGGACCTTAAGACACAGAATCAAATGCAAGGCGACCTCCAGTCCCCCACAGGGCACCGCGTGCCCATGCACCACCATGCACACATATGCACACACACACGTGCACATACACACATCTGTTCCACTACCTAAAATAAAACTTGTACATATACTGTGTTCATGAAAACATACTTTTATTTAAAAAAAAAAAAATTCCTGAACCCCAATAGTTGGTCCCTCCACTCTCACCCAGAAGCTAATTCCCACCATCTCTCTTGACTGGGAGCGGAAATCCGAGGAGCCCCTCAGGATCCAGCTCCCGACACAGGCTCCCAGGCTGCTGGGAGATACTGGACTGGACTGTCTCTTTCTTCCCGTGCACCCCAGCAAGAAAACCAGAGCTTTCTCCAATGTGTTCCTTTCCTCCTGCCTGGTAGTGGCCCCAGATGCCCACTCTAGTCACTAGTGAGTTAAACTTTCTGCCTTCCGACCTGAACCCCACCTGTTAATAATCTTGCTTACATATAGCTTATCTTTGGAGACAGAGAGAAGTAGACCCAATCAATAAAAAACCTGTGTTGAGAACAGAGCTTTGACGTAATCTCTAGAACTAGGAGCGAGTCAGACGAAATGGGGAATTTGGCTTAGGTGGAACTCTGGAGCCCCGACTGGGGCAGAGTGAGTGGGTTACTGGGGATGGATTCAGGGTGTGTGAGCTGAGGAAATCAGCCTTGCTTCTGACTCCCATTAGGAGAGCTGGACTCTCCACTTTGCGTTCCTTGAATAGCTCTGACCAGCGACCTGAAGCTTGGCCAGAAGCCAACAGGACCTGGTGCACCCAGCACATCAAGATGCCATTTTTTTCCTGGTTCACGGTATCTCCAGGTTTCTAAATACGAACTTCCCTTCTTTCAAACCAGGAGGATTACATTTTCTAAGCAACAAATCATTGCAGAGAGCAGGGTGGACAAGGCAGACTCTGCAGTCTGCTTCTATGCCTCTTGATACTAGCTCCACTTGCCTCCATGCCATGGCCAGCCTGTAGTAGGCTCAGATACAGCAGCACAGAGGAACTGGACTCAAGTACCCCGATCTCTGCTGCCTGCCTGGGGGCTCAAATGACCAAACCAAATGACTATAGGGAATCACTCTCTTTCCTGCCCATTTCAAGGACTCCAGAAGTCCAAGGGAGTTAGATTCACACAAGGAATCTATTTTCACTTTGGAAAACAGAATATTTTTATTTTTGCTAATTACCAACATGCAAAAAGCCTAATCGTGAAAGCGAAAATGTGATGTGGATGGAACTGATGGAGCTCACAGTCATCAGATCTTATATACCCAAAAGAGTGTTGTCCTCTTGGACATAAAATCTTCAATTCATCAGATATTTAACACTTTAAGAGGCCATGACGGTTTTGTCTTTTAATATCTTCAGTGGTGGTACATCTTTACCCTTTGAGGATGGATTTGGTTTTTGAAGGCACCAAAAGTCATTTGGACTTAAGTCTGAAGACTACAATTGGTCATCAAGTTGGTTATCTGTGGTAGGCAGCTAAAATGACCACAGTAATCCCTTCCTCCTGGTATTCACACCTTTATATAATCCCTGACGCTTGCCTTGGGCTGGACCCACTTCTAAGGAAGAGGATACAGTTCACTTCCAAGAGCAGGTTACAAAACATCTGTGGCTTCCATCTTGTTCACACTGTCTTCCAATCTATGGCTCTCCCCCTTGTTTGCTCTCTGAGGGAATCCCCTGCCCTGTGACAGGCAAGGAACTGATGTCTTCAGCCAGCAGCCAGAGAGGACCCAAGGTCTGCTGACAGCCACTACAGTGAGCTTGGAGCAGACCTTCCCCGTTCAGGTCTTGAGGCTCTGCAGCCCCAGCGGCACCATGACTGCAGCCTGGGAGACCCTGGGCCAGAGGACCTGCATAAACTACACACAGATTCCTGACTCACAGAAATTATGAGATAATAAGCATTTGTTGGATGTTTTGAGGGCAATCCGTTACATAGCAATAGATAACAAACAGATTTGTTAGGATTAAACAAGGATGTGTCCATTGAGCAAGGAGAATGCTTTCTTTGGCACCTTGGAACTGACCACCCCAAATTAGCTGTCTTCCCATCTTCACAAGCATGTTGTCTCTGGGGGCACCTATCCTCAGGGATGCAGCTCTAACACCTCCCCATCCCTGCCTGCCTCAGCCTCACAGGTGGATTCCTGGCCTTTTCACCGCTCGTGTCTCTGACCGTGTATTTAGGGCATGGAGCAATGTAACAAGCTGTTCCCAAGGCAGATCTGAGTAGAAGGTTACCTAGTAGGATACTTAAGGAATGCCTCTTGGGCCTTCTATTCCTATCCTTCCTGTCCTCCTGCCTCAGTGAGGATGGGGAAAGAATGTTTCAGCACACCTTCAGGTACCAGAAGGGTACTTCTGTCAAAGGCATGAGCAGACCAGCTCTGGCTGAATGATGGGAAACTGTGTTCTGGTGATGGTGAGGCTGAAGGCGAGCAGCTGTGTCCCCCAATATTTAAACTCACACCTCCATCTACCCTGCCCTTATCATCTCCACTCCTTAAAACCAAACTGTTCTCTAGTCGGCCTTCTCCGTAACTAAATCAGAGAAAACAGGTCATTCTAGTTGTTCACCAGGAGCATCTTCACACATTTAGGCTTCTTTTCCCTGCCTCTTGGGAGATGCTGTGAGGCCCATGGCGGGCTCTGCTGGCTAAAGGGAGAGGGAAAATGAAAAGCAAGGTAGAGAAAAAAACAAAGCGATGGTGAAGAGATGAAAGAGATGGATGAGTGGGGAAGAGCCACTCACCTGCCCTGCGCCTGGTTACCACAGTTTCTCAAGAGTCCTGATAATGGACTAACAGATGCATGCTTGGTTTGCTCGTCCCTCCATTTGAGACTACACATGACATCACTTAGTCCAGAGAGTTGAAACTGCTCAGAAATGTGGTCACAATATATCTCCATTTCTATTTCTGTCATCAAGCTTCCCTACAGAACTCTGACTGACCTACTTTTAAGTGTCCCTGCTTTTCTTTGAGTGGGAAAAATAAATACTTCTTTAAAATCTGGAATCATTGTTCTATCAACTCAACAAAACACTGCTTTAAAAAAAACCGGACTATAATTTCCAAGGTAACCCCCTGGCCATGGGGCTGATTCTAGCTGTCTATCTTAGGTGCCGAATTTATAGTGCTGATTTTCTAATGATAATATAAATGGTTTCTGGGCTCAAGATTTCATGGGAATAAATTGGGGTTTGTGTCCTTTTTTTATGATAGTTGAATAGCTCTAGAAAAAAGTACATAAAAATCTTTTAATGTGAATTTTTTCTAGCCTAATTTTAAGACTACTTGCTGTTCAACTTTCTCTTCCTTTTGATACCACCAGTGTACCTCTCATCTAGAACCTTCCTTTTGCATACTGGTATCAGGGCTCTGAAAGCGTCTGCTAAGCTGCCATGCAGAACAAACAAGCCGTTCTCCCAGAGCTGAGGAAGGTAGTTCTCTAAGAAGTCACAAAAGGCACCTGTGAGGCAGAGGCTCTTCTTCCTGGCCCCCGGGGGGGTGCACGGTTATTTCCAGCGGGAATCGGGAAAGCGATGTGTGCCTGTTCCCCTCCCGATGGTGCTGACTAAATTCTGAACCGAGAAGGATTTTCTCTGATTTTAGCCTTCTCTTTCGTCATCATTCTTCTGAATCAGCAATCTCACGTCTATAACAAGAAATCGTGTATTTCAGGTTTGTTTGGGACATGTGAATTTATAAAGAGGTAGATTTTGAGAACTCAGTGTATGTATTTGAGGGTCACTCAGGTGTCTGCCTGGGGGACACCTATCAGGCTACTGGAAAGGAACCGTAGCAGCATTTGAGGCCCCAGCCTCAGGCCCATGGAGAGATTGAATGGCAAAGATCCTTCAAATCCCATCACCCTCCTACTGCTAACACCTTTGGCAGCACTTCCCATCTGGCTCTCTGCTGGCTGCATGGGCCGGGTGACACTTGCACAAGCTCCTGCCCTGGGTACCTGGAGGGCACATACAAGGGAGGGTTCTAAGCTCTAATTCCCCTCATTAAGAAAGCAGTGCTGCTGAGTTAGGATGATGTTACTAGAAGGCTGACGGTATTGAATCTGCCATCACTTCTATTTTTAAAAAATATTTAAATATTTTATTTACTTCAAAAATCAAATAAATAAAGCATTCACATATGTCAGTATTTCCAAACAGTACTAGTAGCCAGTTGCCTGCTACCCAGACCACCAGATGATAGAATGTAGCTCATTCCATCCCTGCAGGCTCTGGATCTCAGGTCTTCACTGTGTAACTTGATCGCATTGCTTATCCTCTGAAACTTGGTTTCTTTTGCAAAATGAGGATGAAAATAATCCATAGTTCATGAGGCTGTTGGGAGTATAAAATACTGTAATACACATTAAGCTTTTTGTAGAATATTAACTATTAGGAAAGCAATAGTATGAATAGTTCAATTATGGCAAAAATTGTGAAAGTGTTCCATGCCTAAGGGTCATAGAATATTGCCCACCCCACCTATCTATCCCTTTGACAGTCTCTTGGTAGCCTAAGATCAAGCACCCAGGTTGACAAACTACAGCCCATGTGCCAAATTCAGTCCGCCTCTTTTTGTAACAAAGTTTACAAAACTCACTAGCATGCATACTGTCTATAGCTGCTTTCAAGCTACAACAGCAGAGTTGAGTATAACTGAAAAACCCAAGATACTTACCTCACGGTTCTTTACAAAAAATGTGCCAGCCATTGGTTTAGCCTGTTGTGAGGCACTGATGATATCTCAACAGAGCCTGTACTGATACCGCTTTTCTGCAGAACCAACTACATAATTTGTAGGGCCCGCTGCAAAATGAAAATGTGGTTCACCTTCTTCCAACATTATTAGCAATTTCAAGACAACAACAGCAAGTCATTCAATCAAGCACAGAGACCTGTGTGTGGAGCCCTGTGTGACTGCAGAGGTGACACACCATGGAGCCGGTGCTGCCTCTATGTTGTCTAGACTTCACTCCCTAGTATAAACTCCATTTTTATTTCATCCCCAAAGGACTCTTGAAGCAAAGTCTAGAACAAAAAAGGAAGCATTACCAAAGTTATGCCATAAAATAATTCCAGACAAATGGAGTTGGGAATTATCTATTAAAGGGATAACTGGTCATTTGAACCACACTTCCTTCACATTGCACAATGTTTTTCCTCTTTGTTCTTTGTATTAAATTATTGTCCTAGATTTGTTCTAGTTTTTATTGTTAGTTGACTAAACATAATACTCACCTTATTGATATTGTTTAGCTGACCCAAGGAGAGTTGTCATATTTGGTGTTTGGAGTCTTAAAACTATTAATGCATTTTTCCTTGAGCAAAAAAGAATGTATTTCGTATTTTTAACCTTATGAAACTAGAAGTTTAAAAAAAAAAAAAAAAAAAAAAAATTCAAAACAAAGTGAAAACAGTCAAGTTGTCTTTTTCTCGTCTTTTCTATAAAACATCACCTCCCATC
This sequence comes from Lipotes vexillifer, assembly GCF_000442215.2. Lineage (NCBI taxonomy): Eukaryota > Metazoa > Chordata > Mammalia > Artiodactyla > Lipotidae > Lipotes > Lipotes vexillifer. The sequence continues at coordinate 4,004,390 of NW_006784922.1, read as the reverse complement.
CAGGTTCTTAATTTACAGCCTTTTTTAAAATAAAAATAATAGAAATTGTATAGGTCTTTTCAAAGGTCTGAACTTTTAAAGCATTTAAAGATTTCTGTCCCATCAATGTCAGGATTTTAAAAAGGCTTAGAGTTTCAAGATCAGCTAGAAAATCATTTTGCTGGCTATATCGATAACGTGTGAAGCCAGTCAGACAATGTCCCTCCTCTTTGTGTCATTTATGCTAAAATAACATGTGAGATTAAGACACAAGAGAATTAAAAAGAGAATAAAGTGGAGCAGACCCTCACTAGATCCGCATCCTTCCCAGACTCATGTTTTGTCTCTGGCAGAAGCAGGGATGATGAAGCCAAGGGTGGAGCAGAGAACAAACTTCTGTTGTAGGCAGTCCTTCTCAGTCCCCTCTTCCCCGCCAGCTTCCGAAGGCCAAGAACAAGAGCAAGGCTTTCTGGATAGTAACCAAGAGTCAAGACACTCAGCTCCTCCTCTGTTTCGCACCTCTCTAGGCCTGCTCGCCCACTCTCATACTTCCTGTTATTTGTTTTCAGCTCCCTTTTTTTGAAAAACTGAAAGCTTTTAAAAAACATTTATTATTGAAGTATAGCTGATTTACAACGTTGTGTCAATTTCTGCTGTACAGCAAAGTGACTCAGCCATACCTATATATACATTCTTTTTCATATTCTTTTCCATTATGGTTTATCATAGGATATGTGTTTTATACAGTAGGACCTTGTTGTTTATCCATTCTATATGTAAAACAGCTTGTATCTGCTAATCCCAAACACCCAATCCACTCCTCCCCCCACCCCTCCCCTTGGCAACCACAAATCTGTTCTCTATGTCTGTGAGTCTGTTTCTGTTTCGTAAATAAGTTCATTTGTGTTGTATTTTAGTTTCCACGTATAAGTGATATCATATGGTATTTGTCTTTCTCTTTCTGACTTATTTCACTTAGCATGATAATCTCTGGGTCCATCCGTGTTGCTGCAAATGCCATTATTTCATTCTTTTTATGGCTGAGTAATATTCCGTTGTACATATGTATCACATCTTCTTTATCCATTCCTCTGTCAATGGACATTTAGGTTGCTTCCATGTCTTGGCTATCGTAAATAGAGCTGCTATGAACATAGGGGTGCGTGTATCTTTTCGAATTAGAGTTTTGTCTGGATATATGCCCAGGAGTGGGATTGTTGTTTTCAGCCCCTTGAAGTCAGGGAATTTTATGTGAATTTATCAAGAGTCAGTCAAGCTTTTATATTCTTGTCTCCACAACTCATCTTGACCCTCCAGCTTCCACAGACAAGTGGCCTACTCTCATCCAGTCAGACCGTCACACCTGCTGAAAAGAGTGACCCTAAGATGCAGGAAGAGCTAGAGATTATCTGAGAGAGAGACATGCTTAAGAGCTCGCAGCATCCTGGTGGTGCCTGGCCAGGGTGGCCTCCTCACGGCATTCTCCCTGCAGTGCAGTCCTGAGTGCTTTTCTGCTCCTGGACTCTGGCTCATTTTCTCCTTTTTTTCTCTAGCCTTCCCATCCACTTTGTGAGCCCCCTGGTATCCTTTTGATCCATAACTTTGCTGCTTTAATTCACCAGAACTAGCTTCTGTGGTTTGTAACTGAGAGCCCTAATGGATACAGCTGGTCTTTGAGAAGTTGGGCAGTAGAAGAAAGGACAGAGATAGCCCAGCAGTTTAGAGTGGGGGTCACACCCCCTAAGAGAGTGAGGGCATCTGTGCTGACTTGGCATGCCATCAAATTACCTGCTTCTCTGGCCAACAAAGTCCTGGGTTCAGTTCTCTGTGGCAAGCAGGCCTGTAGCTCAGGCCCAGTGGTAAGGACTCAGCTATCTTAAACTAGAGATCAGAGAGAGGAAACGTTTAAGATGGAAAAGATTTGTTTGATCATAGCCTACCGAGCTTTCACACGCCTCCTTCCCATGATGGTCACTACCACACACAAAATGAATTTAGAATCAGAAAAAAAAGTTATCAGTGGAAAAAAGTAGTCATTCATGTTCATCTTTTCATCTGTTCACCTTTTCTTCTTCAGAGTAGGAACACCTGGCAGTTATGAGCAAGGATTTTGAAGACAGATGACCTGGGTTCAGACTCCAGCTCTGTTTTTCACTAGACCCGTGATTCTAAGTTCTCTGGGCCTCGCTTTTCTCACCAGTAAAATGAAGATTAAAAATGGCATCCGCCTCATGAGTGTTATGAGAAATAAAAGAGCTGCGTGTAGAGCATTCAGAATAGTGACTGGTGCATAACAAGGGCTCATCAAATGTTTGTTGTTGTTGTTATTACTATATGATTTCAATCTACACAGTGCTTGGTGGTACCCAGCATTTTCTCTGTAAGGGGTGGGTTACGTGAGTGGGAAAATTATCAGGTGATTCTTTTCACATGCAGAGGAAATGCATGTTTTCAATGCAACAATAGGATTTCATTTTACTCAGAAGCCCCACGTAGAACATAACCAACTGTTCTGGGAAGTGGTGTGGGTAATTATAACTCAGTCTCACTGACAATGTGAAGCAAGGCCTCTGTTTCAATGGGCTCTCTTGGCATTTCCCATGGCTGCCTGCTGCCTCTTTGTTCCAAATGTAGTTTAATCTGCCATTTTGGAACCAAATAGAGATCACTGACATATTCAGATAGACCCACCTCTTTGTTTTTAACAGATTTTAGTGCATTTTGATACAATCGAGAAAAGTTTCAGAGATATGTAATTTCTGGGAGTGAGGTGGACCATATCTAGAATTCCCGGTTTGGGGGACTGAACTCTGCTGGGTAATCACATGACCTAAGGCGGGAGAACTGTTTTGACCATGTAAGGAGAAGTGACCCTGAAATCAAATTTTTATTCCAGAAAGAAACATAAACTACCTGGCTCCGTTTGTAATCTGAACAATCCTGTATCACTTGACGACCCCACCATTCTGGGAATGAGGCTTTTCTTTCTGGGAAATACAGACCTGGGGTCACAGCCCTATGGTTGGGGAACCATGTGGCCATGTGGGTGCCATGGGAAACGCACACAGGTTCCCCAGCAGATTTCCCCTGTGAACAAAAGCAGAAATCCATCAAGAGGACAGGGAAGTTAGATTCATGGCTCTCAAAGGGGAAGAGGGAGCATGAGACGTGTGTGTGAGCAGGGTGACGCCACGTAAGTGGAAAGAAAGGTCAGGTGCCAGGAAGGCCAGAGTCAAGGGCAGGATGAGGTCACAGGGATAGACTGCCAGGATTTGAATCCTGGCTTCAATGTTTACAAGCTGTATGACTTGAAGCAAATAAATTTAATTATCCGTGCTTTATTTTCCTCATCTGTAAAATGGGAATGAAAATAATACTCTATCTCATAAGGTTGAGGTGTTGATTAAATTGATTAATACATGAAAAGTGCTCAGAACAATGCCTAGCGCATAGTAGCTCTAAGTGTTAGCTGTGATTATCAGTGCTTGCTATTCTTACCATGTTGAAATGCTTTGCTATCTATAAAGCAATATACAAATGTAAGGCATGGTGCTGTATGGATCAGTGTATTAGTTTGCTAAGGCTACCATGACAAAGTATCAATACCAAAGACTGGGTGGCTTAAATGACAGAAATTTATTTTCTCACAGTTCTTGAGGCTGGAAGTCTGAGAGCAAAGTGTTGGCAAGGTTGATTTCTGCTGAAGCCCCTCTCCTTTGTTGTAGATACTTGTCTTTTCCTCTCTGTGTCTTCACGTGGTCTTTCTGCTGTGTTTGTGTCCTGATCTCCTCTTCTTATGAGAATACCAGTCATATTGGCTTGAACCCACCCTAATGACCTCATTTAACTTAATTCTTTTTTGGAGACCCTGTCTCCAAATGCAGTCACATTCTGAGGTTCTGAGGGTTAGGACTTCAACATATGAATTTGGGAGGTGGCAAGGGAGACGGATACACAATTCAGTCCATAACAACCAGTTGTCCATTTGGTTAAGTTGGAACTGGGTTTCCCTTATCCAGGTGATCCCTGGCTAGAGTTGCCCGAAAGAGGTGCTTCTACAGAAGAAAAACAGTAACCACTGCTCTCTGGACACCATGATAGTTAGAAGAAGTGACAGATGGATGCAGAGATGCCAGCAAGATCCAGCTTACCCTGGCTCTCCTCTGCTCCCCAGCCCTTCTTCCCGATTGCTGACCCTAGTGACTGACAGTGGCCCTGAACCATCGCTAGGCATGAGGCTGAGGACCCAGACTTTCCCATCCTCCTCCTGACCCCACTTCAGTAGCTGGACATGCTTGGCTTCTAGTCTGACTAGCGGGTGAATCCTCTGGTCTTCCACTTCCCCTCACTTCCCACAATTGTGTAAAACCTAGTTACAAAGTAAATCTCTTATCCCGTTACACTCACAGTCAACCTGCTTGCATGATTGAACCCTGACTGATACAGGAATAATAATAATGATAATAATAATAATCTTCTGGACATATTATCACTAAACCTGAAAAGAACCTATGACTCACTCAGGAGCATGCATTTGAAGTTGTAATTACCTCAAGTGTGAGCTCACCCCAAAGTCCTCCTAATTTTTCTTTTCTCTTTCATCTCTCCTGACTCCAATATGTCCCACCAAAGGCTGCCAGATGAAATTTCTTGAACCTCATTTATGTCTTCAAGTGACAATCAAGGGAAGTCCCCAGATGACAGCTGAGTAGCAGGCCTAGAGAACAACAGGTTCAGATGAGAGCAAAAGCATGGAGGGTTCCCAGAGGAACGTCTCCAGGGGGAGAAAAATGGAATGGCTGCAAAGTATGGGAAATAATAAGAGGGTGGTTTACAATGCCATTGGGTCATAGGGATGAACATAATAATGGGACATAGAAAACTGAGAATTTTTTTAAAGTAATTATTCCGGGACATACAAAAAAATCATACAAGAAAAAATATATGCAAATTACACTACTGTACTCAAAAGTGGAGCGTTTTTCGGCATAATGTTTAATAGAAGTGCATCTAATATCATGACTATGTATATAACATTAGGTTGCAAAGTAAGCATATGGGGAGAATGAGAAAGGGGATGAAAGGGCAGGGCAGGAGCCACACTGGTGTCTGAAGGCTTTGCCGAGACAAGTCTTCAAAGAAATCAGACTGTGATGGGAAGCTGAGAAATGGGGCAGCAACTAGAGGGGCATATGGGACAAGGGAAGAATCTGGGGAGATACAGGAGCATATTTTCAGACTTTGGGCCTGATCCAAGAGAAGAGAGCTGATAGCAGGAGAGGAGATAACACGGAAGAACCCTTGAGAGGGGAAGGGGGATGGATTCATAGCCCAGATGCAGGATCTGGGCTTTGCTAGGAGACAGAGGCACCCTCCATTATATCAGGAGGAAAGAAGCAGCCAGATCCAGATACAGGAGGGTTTGTATATCTGGGTCAGAAGATGAGGGTGTCTTCCTTTTTTCCCCCTCATCTCCACCTTCGCTGCCTTAGGTATGAAGTCTCAAAGCACTTGCC